>NC_081406.1:439669506-439978624 GCF_030272615.1 Cryptomeria japonica | reverse complement strand
CAACATCAAGAAGGTGAGAACAAGGTGTGAACACACACGTTACACACAAGTTAAGGTTGCTTAATCACTCACATACACAAGGGAGGACAAGCATGCACGTAAGGTTGATACACCTCACAAAAACTAAGGGCACAATGAAACCAGAGATCCTAGTGTTTACAACATGGGCTCTGATACCAAATGTAATGCCCCACCAGGAAACCCCGAAGGGATTAAGCCATAACACAAGAATAGAGTACAATAATTTTTCTTTTTAAAGTAACACAACTTTAAGATACAACAAGCTATCAAAGATTCAGATTACATAGCAGAAGACATCAACTAACACCTAAAGAGTTTCCCAATGTCACTTAACATACTAATAAATCCAATAAGCTAATTCTCTTATAACGAGATAATTCTTAAACAAGGATAATTTCTTATAGATAGATGAAAATATAATTCACAAGATAAGGTTCATCCATTAAGATTTATCTATATTCTTCATTCATACTTTTCATGAGAATTTAAGTCATACAACTAATTTTAATTTCATCATAATCTAATGAGTTCTTCCCATGCATACTTAATTTCCTTAACAATAACTAAATGTAATCCATTATACTAAGCTACATTCATTCATCATCCAATTTACTGCATCCAAGAGAGGACTACATACATGCATTTAAAATTAATTCCATCTTACCCACTTATACATTCTATCAAAATGTCAATTCATACATGCTAACACTAAACATGAAACATAAGAATAAAAGCATCACATAACACCAAGATGATCTCAGAGTTCACCCCTAAATGTCTACATCTTTGGGTCTGCTCAACTACAAGACCCCACTGATAAATAATAAAGTTACGAATACATGAGGTTCTCATAATTTACAATCCTAACATAAGGGTGAAAAATAATCAATATACAAACAACCACATCGGTCAATAAATACATAAACGATCCCTGAAAAGGAAAGGATCCAGCTGAACATAATCCAAGCTAATACAAAGGTCCAATTAGACATCCACAAAACTGAGTCATCGCAACCCAAGGTCTAACATAAAACTGGTACTCACAAGGGCATAGACAATAGGATGACCCACAAATGTGCTCCTATTAGGACAATACAACAACACACTAGTGAATGTATGGACAAGTGTCATCACACGACTTGGTATGGTCACCATGGTAGGCCTTCATAGGTTCCGGTCCCATACACTGGGTTACCCTAGCAACCTAATCTGAAACTCCGGCCCATCCAAGCCTCATGTGGACCCACACATCCTCTCACGAAGACAAGGATGATGGTTTACCATTTCAGGCCTTCTCACAGCATGTCGAGTTTGTGTTAGCACTCGTCCCATGTGTAAGGCACAGTTATCTTACTTAGAGATTAACATTCTAATCTACTATTAGGTTATCACTTATTAGACTCACTTTCGATGGCTTACCCAAAAACCACTTTGGGTGCAGCCCCCAATCAAAAGCCACTTTCCCATATGACACTAGACTATACTCAAGGGACCTCAGAAACCAAGGAATACACATGGTCAAGCAAACGGAGTTCAAAAAGGAGGGAACATCCATCTAGTCAACACAACTCAAAAGAGTTACAGTTACTGACGGTACTCTAACCAGAGACCCGACCAACTATGGTCAAGCACAAATCATCATTCAACACCCACATAAAGGATATGACCAATACAATGCCACAACAAAATAACAGTCAACTCGAGACCAAGGACAAAAATAGGCACCCAAATCAGCCATACGACAGGGTCCAATCAAACAAAGCAAGGCTTGCCATTACTTAAGAAAAAGCGAATACATAAATTAAACTCACATAGGCAATAACCAAAGGATACAATCTTTTCCGAAATGATTTAGACATTAAATGCCGATCAAGTTTTCTAAATGATCTAAGTTAAATTGCAGTTATCCACCTCATCTAGGTATGGGTTGTTCTTGGTTTTCTAACTCTTTAAGATTCATTTGCACCGAACATACATAAATACGCCATTATGAGTTCTTAAACCAATTTTACATAAATATAATTAAAAAACCATTATCCAACTAAATATGATATTTAATCTTCAATTAAAACATCATTGTCATACTGGTTCAAAAATAATTCCTCCAAATTCATCTTTTCCAGAACCAAGTTACACTATACAGATCAAGGAAATATATGCATATAAGGAATCCAATTAAAGATAGTCCATTCCTAACTTAACAATTATTTCCTTACTCATATAGAAAAGAATGCCAAAATTAACTATTAATTAATATACGCTTATTAATCCACGATTAATAAAATATAAACAATTAATAATTAATAACAAAATAACAAATTAAGTATCTAATAAGAAAAATATGCATTACTAATAAAATACTATTTTGAAAATTAATTAATGTATATTACCAATTATACAATTAATTAATTACAAACTAATCACAATTTATTAATTGAATGCTATTTTTAAACTTTATTAAAACTTTATTTAAAAAAAATTACATTTAATAATAATAAATTATTATTATTATATATATATTTTTTTATTATATAAAAAAAATATATTAAAAAAAACATTTATTTTTTTATCGAAAATAAAATAATAATAAAAAACATGGGGGGGAGGGTACCCACGTGGACCCACCCACGTGCCCCCCCACCCCCCTTGGTAGCTCACGCTGCCCCTTGGGGGAGCGCTGCTACCCAATGGGAGCACGCAACACCCCATGGGGAGTGTTGCTGCCCCAAAGGGAGCACACAACACCCCTTGGGAAGCGCTGCTGCCCAAAGGGAGCACAAAACACCCCTTCCACATGGTGGGGAAACCCTACCACGTGGGGGGGGTTTCACACATTTTTAAATATATATATATTTTTTTATAATTATTTTATTTCTAAAATAAATTACTGTGTCTATACACAGTTAAAAATAAATAAACAGTCTCACAGAGACTTAAAACCAATTTCCAGCAACATAGGTTTTATATATTTTTTTTTTTTCATTTTTCAAATAACCAGTTTTAGGAAGGGAAATCTTTCCAAAACAAGGCCATACTGGCAAAAAGAGATGGATTTACACAAATTTAACATCAAATCTGTCAACCCCAATCTATATTTCTTTTTTTTTAAAATTTATATAAGAGAGATTCATTAAAGTTTTAGACAAATTTTTCTCAAGAACAACCAAACCCCAAAATTTGGTTTTAATTTTTGAGAATCAATTTATATAAACAAAATTAACATCTAGAGGTTTGGAAAGGAAGCAAGGAGGGTTTTAGATTCAGAAATTCAACTACAACTCCTCCATTTCCAAAAACATAAGATTAATAATCTGTACAACCAGATTTCTACAAAAACACCAAAAACAATTTTCTTTAAGCAAGAACCCAAGAAGTAAACCAGAAGCCTACCTGATTTAGCAATCCTGGCAAAATCGAAGGAGAGCCCAACCTGCAAGCTCCAAAAATCCTTTCTTTTGCAAAATCCCCAAATTTTCATTCTCCAAAAATATTTTCCAAAAAAAATATCCTCTCAAAATAATTTTCAAACCTAGGTTAAATGGGAGAAGTTTGACCAAAATTTTTATTTTTGGATTTAAAATTTTTATTTAAAATAAATCACAAAAATCATTCTTTTAAACTATATCAATAAATTAAATTTGCTTTTCAATTTAAAATTGATTTTTCCAAATAACTGAATTTAACCTTTCTATTTCCAAAATGCTAAAAAGATAAAATTAATTCTATTTCAATTAAATTTAAATCTTTCTTTTCATAAGCATAAACATAACAAATTTAACATTAAAATTAACTATTTAATTGAACTTGCTCCCAATCTAAATCGAACAATTCAAATTAATGATAATCACATAAAGAAGCCCTGTTTAATTTAGTCCATAATCTTTAATGCACAACACATATTTAATCAAATTAAAGATTAAGGATTAATTACTCAATTTAACCACACACGCCAGACACGCAAACCAAGAACGCCAAACAAATAGACGACCCGCAAACCCAACCAAAGGGAATACCGACAATGACTGACAATGCTCTCTTGAGCACGACTATGGTCAAATGAGGGTCTTACAACCACCTAATCCAACTCTAAGGATTAAAGAGGTACACTCAAACCTACGAATCTAGGTGAAGATGAACCTCGCACTCATGTGGTAGTGTACCTGAAATCTCCTGCAACCAAGAGTCATACATACATACATATATAAACTTAATGAAAGCGTTAGCTTGAGATAATAACATGAAATAGGAAAAATAATCAGCTTGCATAAAAACTGGTGTGAAAGTCACTTAAACCAATATGCACTAAATCAAACATTTGACTATAACATTATATTATGATGAACTAACCAAGGTCAAACCGAGATTAGAAATTGATTAGGGCAGGGGTACTACAGTGTGCCTGAATGCATGTGCATTCCCCATGGAAATATTTCATATACTTCTAACAGGGTATCATCATATTGTGGGTAGGTTCCCACCATGGTTTTTCCCTTGATCGGGTTTTCCAGATCAAAAATCTTGGTGTTATGTGTCTTATTGATGCGGTGTTAATTTATTCTTTCACTGTTAATTATCAAATCTGAAATGTTTTTTGAGTTAGGAAATGATTTTGTGAAAATTGATTCACCCCCACCCTTTCAATTTTTTGTCTTGTTGCCAACAAGTGTGTATAGCCCTAACATCAAGGTGTTGGCCTAATGTTTCAAGGCCCCCAAGAAAAATAAGCCTAGGTTGTTGGAAGGTGTAGAGGAAAAGGTAAGGGATGTCATAATAAGAACATTGAGAGATACTTCTGCTCTAGAGGCTATCACTATTGCAACCCACTCGGCCTTATTTGTACAAGCCATTGTTGAAGAAAAAGAAAAAAAGGCATGAGGAACTAAAAAGAATACATGTCACCTTGAATGCAACTTTCAATGACATAAATATGGAAAATATAAGATTGAAGAAAGAATTGTCTAAGAAGGAATCAAAGGCATCTTCATCCATTGTAGTGATTCAACACCAACCTCCTCCTCCTCAAACTCCAAGTGATCATGCAAAATTTATTATCAAGGGTGATAATGCTCCCATTTCCCCATATGAGATTCAAAAACTCATAGACGAGAATAAGGTTTTGCGATAAATGATTGAAAGGAGAGAGAAAATGTCACTTTAAGAAGAGGCCAAAGTAAAAGAAAAATCTTTACATGTGATGCTAAGGACCACTGAGCATCTGTTGTAGGTAATTTTGAATAATTTAAATGATGCTTACAATTCCTATTAGATCCTCACACATATTTTACAATAATTTATAAATTATTTGGAAATTTAGAGGCCTCTGTATGAATGATGGCAACCACGGACTAGAACTATGAATGACTTGGAGATGGCTACTCATAATCTACCTAATGCTCTTCCTTCCATCCTTCAAACATGTAAAATGGTGACAATGGTGGTTAAGGAACTCCCATTCCTTGAGGCAAAAGAGAAAGAAATAAGGGAAAAAATTGATTCATTTAATGAGAACAAAAATTGAAATACTCCTGATATATTAGTTGGAGGTGGAAGCATGAAAACTCTACAACAATGGCTAAATGAGTTTAAGGACATGATCCCCATTGCTCTACAAAATATCAATTATGGTCAAAAGTTGAAATTGCAAATATATTATACAGTGCTTGATAAGATCATTACAATGGACATTAGATTTGTCAGGTTCATTACAGAGGCTAAGAATGTTATTGCTAACAAATTCATGGAAATCCCTAATAAAATGTAGTATATACAAAGTTTTGAATGGCCAACCAATTTTAAAATTGCAAAATGGCATCAAGTGTACTATTCTATGGAGGAAGAGTAAATATCAAGCCACCATGCTAGGAGGGACATACTATACTTTAGGAAAAATTCAACTACATAATGGGAGCCTTGCCAAATCATTAGATCATGGGTATCCTATGATGATTCAGAGCAGTGTATTGTGTTAGAAGTATAGATATCTTGATCACACATCATTCAGTACCTTGATCATCTCACAAGTCCCGTTTTCAATTATTGTTTATTTCTCTCCATTTCAATTTATGCATTTTCCACCTTATCATCAATAGCAAAGTCATCAACAAATTTTGTCTCCAAAATGAAGCAGTCATCCAAGTAATGCAACACATCATCATGCTACATGAACAATTTTTTGCAGCAACAACTCTATAAGGGTAGATATTTGCATTTTCCTTCTTTCGGAATGTAAATAGCTTTTATCCTATATGAAGTTATAAAGGTACTTATAATATTCTCATATAGGAAAATTATATTTTGACATATCAACAATTGGATTGAAGATTGTTTTTCTCCCTTCTTTTCTATAAAAGGGAATTCAAGGCCAACTGCAAGGTATTGTGAAATTTTAAAAATTGTAATGGGTGGGTAGAATAGGGATTCCTAAGTTTGAGTAATATAATTTCATATTGAATTGATAACTAAGCTTTCATGAATGCACTTTCTATTTTGAAGAATAAATGAATAAAAATTACTTCAAATTGTCTCCTATTTGTGGTTTTTAGTTTGTATTAATTATTTTTGTTAAGGATAGGAAATCTTGTCTCTATAATTGGCATTACAAATGTGAAATATGTTAACAAGCTCTTTCCAAGGGAAGGACCAAATTTTGTGAATGTATTTCAGCCAAATAGGAAGCATAATTAGCAATTAGTAAGAAGAATTTAAAGCGATTTATCGATTTACATTGGTGTCAAGAATCATTGTGTGATATATAAGTGGCTAAGTAGTAAAAATTTAATAAAAATATTTATAAATCATGAAGTTATGACTCTATTGCCTAGATTAGGAACTGATCTATGAGAATATAAAGTGAATTTCATATACCAGTTCAAAAATTGTTGATCTATTTCCCTTTTATGTTTGTAGGAGTAGGCATAGGCTAGGATCAACTCCCAATTATGTATGAAAGTGTCAAATAACTATGAATGGAGATAATTTGAAGTTAAATACATGTATTATAGTTAAAATGTGTTAAGAGCATATCTACATTTTAGCCATGTTAATCCTTATTGTTGCAAATTCTTTAAATATTGCAAAGGGTCACCCCCTAGGTCCTATAGAGCCTAAAGTGTAGGAGATATTTTAAATTTTGGTTGAGATCTCATTTGTTGGCCACAGATCCGAATTCCCGTTGATAAAATTTGGCTCATTCTTAGGTGAATTTGGGAAATCAGTTAGAAACTCCAATAGATTGGTGATTCTTCTAGGGAAATTCTAGTATTTTTATCAATTTGCAGCCCAGTAATATGTCTAGGATGTTAAGATTCTACAAACACATAAAAAATTCCATTAATTTGTCCTCATTTAATTTCAAATTTCTTCGAACATCGGGCGAGTCCTTGTTATTACACTATTATTTCTCCATAATTCATTATTCATAATTTCCATCTTTTATTATATTATTATTATATCTCATCATTTATCTATTAAATTTATTAAATAAAACATTATATCATATTCATCTATACACCTTCATGGATTCACCTTATATACATTTCTCTATTTATTTAATAAAACCCTTTAATATCCCCTCCTACCGCTTACCATTTCCCATTTACCACTCATCTTGCATTATCCCATATTCATCCCACAACATGAACTCGCCTAGAAAAAATCTATTTAAACAAGCCCCTCCTCTCTTATTTGAGCATCTCATCTTTATGCGTCGAACTTATGCCAGTTTGCATCCCATTATCTTGACATCTTATCCGCTATCTTTGCATTCTCAAATCTCCATTTTCTCATAGCTTTTTGCATAAGTGCTTCTGAGAGAAAATATAGATTAAATGTGAAATCTTGAGGAATAGGAGTGCAATGGAGTGAATTTTTGTTGCATGCATGTGTGTTGAGGGAAATTCTAGTATTTTTATCAATTTGCAGCCCAATAGTATGTCTAGGATGTTGAGATTCAAATAGTGTTCACAACAATGCAGTAAATTGAGAGGGGGGGTGAATCACTTTTCATAAAAACTGACTGCAACTTAAACCACAAATAAGATATAATAATTAATAGTTTAAAGCATCAAACAACACTACATCAATAACACACACATAACACCTATATTTTTTATGTGGAAAAGTTAGTTAAGGGAAAAACCATGGTGGGAACCTACCCACAATGAGATAATACCCTATTAAGAGTAAATGAAATATTACAATGAGGAATGCACATGGATTCAGGCACACTACCTAGAGCTCATTGCTCAAAAAAGAAACATAGAAGGGATACAACCCTTAGAGAAGACTCACTACCTTATAGGAAGTCTCACTGACTTACAAAATTATTTAGACAACGATCTAGATTATATGAACTATGAAAAAAGCATCTCCATATGCCTGGGTATAGTTTTGGTTAAGCTCACTATCAAATCTTCTTTGCAACACACTTCTTGGCAAAACTTTGCACAACTTCCCTACTACTGAATGATTGATACAATATTCACACATCGTATGATATCTCTCAATGATTATTACATTCATTATACAAGTCATCAACCCATGAAGTATAGGTCATCTCAACACATGCTACATATTACAAAAATATAATTACACATGCTATAACAATGCATGTGGAGCAAAACAATGTTGACCAAGACATAGTCTACACCTAAACAACCACCACAAATATGAAACACCTCCAAGAATTATGCCTCGATCATCCACAACATGCTATCATCACCAAGAATGTTACATAACACAAAGAACATCACCGGACAAAGAAAATCTTCAATAACACACAATAATCAATGTGAAACAACAAAAATGATAGAATATAATATGGAAATATTCACAAGAAATGTGAATTGCACCGTAACAACCACAACAACTCAAATTACCAAAATCATCATCATCTCTCTACTGGAGCTCAAGAATACCAACATAACTGACTGTCAACCTAAAAGATTCGCTTGTGGATCTCCAAATCATGAACCAATTGAGATAAGGACACACATCAATATTCAAAACACATCCCACACATTTTCAACTAAGGATATTACAATTTCAAAGTAATATGGAGAACAAAACAAAATATCGAATAACATGAACAACTGAATATCCAATACAATACCGGACCTCATAACTCAATCAAAACATCATGCAGGCCTCTACAAATGGGAATGAACCATCTATAGACAACATACTAGAAACCCTTTAATCTGCATCAATTCATCTACAACACATAGGCTAAACCAACTCATTCAATCCGACTGCAACACAGAAACATGAAGAGAACATAATCGACATATTCCTCTATCCAACAACTCTCCCCATATATCAATCTCCCTATATGTAAATCTCCCCATATATTTACATTAATGACAACAAATCAACCAATCTCTAACAAATAGTCAGCCTTTTATTGAGTAATTAGTGAGATTTATATAATTTTCTAGTATTTTTTAACATTTACTAATTCCTATGCTTGAGTGGAAACTCTAGATAATTATAATTCCAAACCGATAAACCAAGGTTCCTACAAGTATGTATAAGGGGTGAAAAGGTTCAACACATAGCTATGCAAATGAGTCTAAGAATTTTGAATTTGAAATTTTCTAAAAGTGCACCAAATCAAAGCAAGAAAGCTAATCAAAGAGGAAATGTAGATAAGCAACCACGTCAAGAGGTGATCAATAAGAGGTGGACTATTAAGAGCAAAGGTACTCATGAATCCCTTTCAACATTTGATTTGTTGAACAATAACACTAAAATATCTTGAAATAATTATGAGGGTAGATTAAATTTGATAAATTGTCAAATGGGAAAGGGTATAGCAAAGAACTACTTTAGTGATTCTCACACACCTATTTATGGGATAGATCAGGCTAGTAGTGAGAATTCTTCCTCTAGAGAGAGCCTTTGTTTTGATCAAACTTTTCTAATGGCAAATAAAATTACCTTAGAGTCTAGGAACCCATTATATGTAGATCTTTTCCAAGCTAAAGTATCACAAGATAAGCTATATGATGAAATTGAAAGGGTTAGGGTTCAAAGAGAGTGTGAATAACACTATGCAAAAATATTATCTGTTGCACAAAATTTATCTAATTTTCTAAATGTTGTTTCACATCATGTTGTTGTTGGCATATGATGAAGTGGTGACAAATTATGTTTTCATTGATGTCAATATGTGCTCAAACAGGTACACCGATATGCACCGGTATGAAGATTGGAAGAGGTTTTGGTCAAATAGGATGGAGTGGACCGGTGTCGGGGTTCACTAGGTGTAACTACCAGTTGGTAGTCTCTGTTCAGTTTTAGGGTTTTTGGTATGATATGTACGGTGCAATCGATGGTGTTTTGTGAATGTTAAGGATAAGGATTAGGATACCATGCCAGCTGTCTGCACATGAAGGATTTCTTTGAGGATTTTGCACATGGAGATCAAATGCATTGAATGCCTACCTCGAAAATGTGCAATTTTCTCAGCAGTGTATGAAGAGCATGTGATGGGTTACCATTTTCTAGATGCGGTGAAGATCGAATGATGCAGAGTGACTTGAGATCTATTTAGATCATTTCATTCTATGTAATGTGTTTGGATGGTCAAATTTGGACCGCTTGAAATTGTAAACCTAAAATACTTAGGGTTTAGGGTTTATGTTACCGACCTAATTATTGTTTATAAGGTCGATGAGTTTTGATATTTTTGTTGTTGGCAAATGTTGTTTTTGTGTCTACATGTTGAGATTCTTTCCAAACCAGAGTGTGAAACCTGTAGAGTGTGATTGTAGAGGAGAGGAGCTGAAAAGGATTTGGTTTAGCAAATAGTGTTGTTATCAGATCAAAGCTTTACCTATTGACTTCTAACCATTTCAAAAAAAGGAAAATCCCTTGACCGAGTAGATTTAATAGGATTATTGTAAATCCTCTAACCAGGTGACTCAAGTTCATTGAGTTCTTTAAATCCTTTATCAAGGTAACCTTTAACAGGGTTTATAGCCATCCCTTAACCGGGTGATCTCTAACAGGATCGGTTCCTAACAAAACCTTATTGTAGTCTTTAACCAGACTAGGATCCTAATAGAGAGGACTTCAAAAGAGTTCAAAACAAGCTTGTGGGTATTCATCCCAACCGTGGTTTTTCCCATTTGGGTTTCCATGTGAAAAATCTATGTGTCATGAGTTGTGCATTTTTTATGTGATGATTAAGCAGTCTTTGTTTAGGTGATGCATGCAAAGCTAATGATTATGGTATTACTGATGCAACACATACATGAGTATATTGGTGAAGTAGTTATCAAGTGTTGAATGTTATTTGAAATATTCAATTTTACCGGTGTAGCTTTCTGTAGTCTTACTGTGTTTAATCAAAATTGCTATGGTTAAGTTCAGTGATGAAGACAACCAATTAGCATTGTTTTAACCTGATAAGTTGTTGAGAATTTTTTGTCTGTACTGATTCACCCCCCCCCCTCTTAGTACCAGTTAGGGTATAATTTGTTCATCATTATTCATCAGTTGTCGAAGATTATTGGAAGTATGCTACAAATATGTGCTTGAGGGATATCGGAGAGATGTGTTGTCATTTATGTTAACATATTTCTCTGTTTGTGGCAGTGATGCAGTGCAGTTTAGTGAGTTGGTTTGCTCAGTATGATGATGATCAGAGTTTGTAGATTAAAGTGTTTGTAGAGGGTTGTCCATAGATTATTTAGTTTAATTTTCAGAGGTTCGCATGAATATTTGAGTGATTTATGGGTATCTATGTTGTGGCTGGTTTTTCTATTGTATAGTGGTGATAGTGTTCATTATTTTGATTTGCATTGCTCTGCATTGTAATATCTTGATCTAAGGATTTGGAGTTGTGTTTGGGACATTGATATGTGTCCTCAATTCAAGTGGTTCATGATTTGGAGGTTTGCAAGTGATTTGTTTCAATTGACAGTCATTGCAGTTAGTGTTCTTGTGGTTCAGTATGATGATGATGATGATTCTAGTAATTTGTGTTGGTGTGGATGTTGCATTGGTAATTCATGATGCTTGTGGATGTTTTTTGGATCATGTGTCTATTGTGTTAATGGTTTGCATTGATTTTTGTGCATGTAATTGATGTTTTAATTTGGTATGTTAGTGTTCTTCATGTTTTTGGTCAACCAGATGCTTTTAGTGTGTTGCAAATGTTCGATGCATAATTCTCGGAGGTGTAGCATGTTCGAGGTGATCATTTGGGTCCGTGATAGGTCTTAGCCAATACTTCTTGGTCCATATATGATATTATAGAATGTATGGTTATATTTTTTTAATTAGGTGGTGAGTGTTGAGCTAACCTTGATTATATTCACAAGGTTGATGTCATATATAAATAAATGTAATATCTTTGTAATTGTGTGTGAGCGAATAATGTATACATCTTTGGGAGGTATAGAAGAAGTGTGAAGAAGGAAAATAAATTTTTTATGTTCTTAACTAAAACTATAAGAAGGCATTGAGGATTCTATTTCTCAGTTCATGATCTTTCAGATGTGATCTGAATCTATTTGTAAGACAATGAGTCTTTCTTGGGTTGTAGCCCTTTCTTGTTTTTGAGCAGTGAGCTTTAGGCAAAAGTGTTGTTGAATGCATGTACATTCCCCATTGTAATATTTATAATAATTTTAATAGAGTATCATCATATTGTGGGTAGGTTCTCCCTGTGGTTTTTTACTTGACTGGGTTTCCCATGTCAAAAATCTTGATGTTATGTGTGTTCTTGATGTCTTGTTGATTTATGCTTTCATCCTTAATTATCAAATCTATGAATAAGTTTAAATTATGTAAGTTATTGAGAAAAATGATTCACCCCTGTCATTTGTCTGCCCAAAATGGAGCTATTTCATCAATTGGTATCAAAGCAGGTTCCTCCAAAGAATCTTGACCACTTGAGATGATCCAAGATGGCAACCTCTAAGAAGGACAGTCTAAGATTTGATGGTACAAACTAATCTCTTTGGAAGAATCACATGGAATGTCACTTGATATGTATTGGAGAATCCTACTAGACAATTACTAAAGAAATGTATACCATTCCTCCAAATGGTCCTTCAACTTCGGATGAGATAAAGGAAGTTGAATACAATATCAAGGCTAAGGAAGCAATGTTGAGTTCTCTGACTGATTCTAAGATGACAAATGTTATGGAACTGAAGAATGCTCATGAGATCTGGAAAAAGTTGGAAAAATTTATATGAAGGTGACAGTTAGGTGAAGATTGAGAACTTGTAGAGCCTTAAGGGTAAATATGAGATGTTGAAGATGAGCGAAGATGAGAACATCACTTCTTTTATGTAGAAGGTGAATGAACTTGTGTGCAATATAAGATGTGCTAGTGAAACATTGAAAGAATCAAAGAATGTTGATAGGGTGCTTAGATCCTTACTTGCATCCTCCAAACACAAAGTTGTTGCTATTGAGGAGATCCAGAATGTGACTATTGTAACTAGGGACATCTTGATTTGTAAGCTTTCAGCCTTTGAATTCAGTGAATTTGGTGACTCCCTTCCTAAGATAGAATCCGAATTAAAGGCTAGTGCTTTTGAAAATGGAAAGCAAAGATATGATTTGGGAGAAAGTTCTTCAAGGAGGATATCTAGATATGAAAAAGAGATGAAGGAAATTGAAGAAGAAGAGGGAGAGTTGGAGGAGCTTGAAGTACTTGTTGCCAAGAGATTTCCTAAGGGAGTTAGTAAGTATGAAGGAAAACTAGACCAGATATAGATCTATGATTGGTGGATTACTTTATTTGACTCATACTAGACTAAATATTATGAATGTTGTATGTCTTGTTGCTAGATTTCAAGTTGATCGTAAGGAATCTCATGTTTTAGTTGTTAAAATAATTTTTAGATATTTGAAAGGACTATTGATTCTGGTTTATCGTATCCTAAAGATAATGATTTTACTTTAAGTGTTTTTACTGATGCTAATTGGGTAGGAGATGTTGATGATCGGAAGAGTACTAGTGGTGGTGCATTTTTCTTGGGAAAGAGATTGGTTTCATGGTTGACCAAAAAGTATAATTCCATTTCTCTATCTAATGTCGAGGCAAAATGTATTGTTGTTGCTAACAATTGTACTAAGTTGGTATGGATGAAGAAAATGTTGAAAGATATTAGAGTTGAGTATGATGGTCCTATTGCTATATAATGTGACAATTCAAGATCTATTAACATTTCTAAGAATCTGGTGTTGCATTCAAAGACTAAACATATATCCATAAAGTTTCACTTTTTGAGAGATAAGGTGAATGAGAAGAAAGTCAGATTGGAGTATGTATCTACAAAGGAACACATTGTAGATATCTTCATGAATCCTTTTCCTAAAGATACTTTTGAGTATCTCAAAGAGAAGTTAGGGGTGATTTCCCCTCTTGAAAATAAATAAGATGCATTGGTATGCATCAGTCCGATGTATTTTACAGTCATATCTTGTGATCCAGATTGATGAGTGGAGGTTGCTACTCAAGGGGAGTAGTCAATAAGCTATTTTTGTAGTACAAATATGTGACTTTCCCATTGATGTAAAAGGGAGAGAGATTCATGTGAAAAATTCTGTTGGGAGAAAGTCATGAAAGAGGGAGAGAGTAATATGAGAGAGTTGATTGATTTCTTTGTTATTGATTATTTTTCACATCATATGTTGCCATCAATGCCAAATGGGGAGATTGTTAGAGATTATTGGAAGTGTGTTGGATATATGCTTGAGAGATATCTAAGAGATGTGTTGTCATTAATGTCAACATATTTTGCTGATATCTCTCAAGCATATATTTGCAGCATACTTCCAATAATCTCCAACATTCTCCCCCTTTGGCATTGATGGCAACATATGATGTGAAAAAAAATCAATGACAAAGAAATCAATCGAATCTCTCATATTACTCTCTCCCTCTTTCATGACTCTCTCCCAACATAATTTTTCAACATATTTCTCTATCTGTGACAGTGATGCAGTGGAGTTCAGTGAGTTGGTTTTCTCAGTATGATGATGATTAAATTTTGCGGATTAAAGGGTTTGTAGAGGGTTGTCCATAGATCATCTCAATTTACAGAGGTCCGCATGAAGATTTGAGTGAGTTATGGATATCTATATTGTGGTTGGTTTTTCTATTGTTTAGTGGTGACACAATGTTCAGTATTTTGATCTGCATTGTAATATCTTGATCTATGAATTTGGAGTTATATTTGGAACATTGATATATGTCTTCAATTCAGGTGGTTTGTGATTTGGAGGTCCACAAGTGATTTTTCTAGGTTGAAAGTCATTGCAATTAGTGTTCATGTGGTTTGGAATGATGATGATAATGATGTTGATTCTAGTAATTTGTGTTGGTGTGGATGTTGTGGTGGTAATTCATGATGCTTGTGGATGTTCTTAGATCATTTTCCTTTTGTGTTTTGTTATGCCTTGCATCTCCACCCCATTATTTTCTTTGGATCAAAAATGTCGATTCCCCCTTCTTGTCTCTTGTTTTTCTTTCTTTTTTCTTTGCCTTTGTGTTTTTGTTTTGAGCATTTCGGAGCCCCAGAACCCCAAAACCCCAAAGTCCCAAGTTTCTCTTTTGTTGTGCTTTTGGCTTGTTTCAGAACCTTGGAATTGTAGAGTTCCAAAGTTGTCTCTTTGTTCTTTGTTCTTTGTGTTTTTCTCTTTCAAGACCCTGAAACTCTAGAACCCTGAAGTCTTGAAGTCTTGCTTGCATTGTTTTGTTGGAGATCTCAGAACCCTGGAACCCCAAATTTCTAAAGCCTCCTTTTCTTTGTTTTGTCGAAGCCTGAGAATTCCAAAATTTTGAAATCCCAAGTTCTTCATGTTTCATCATGTCTTTGTTTGAGTTTTGGGATTTTGAAACCCCAAGCTCCCCAACTCATCTTGTGTTTTTCCCCAAAACTCCAAAACCCCGGAGTCGCGAAGCATCTTTTGTGTGGTCTTTGGAACCTTGGAGTTCTCAACTTCCCTTTTTTGTGTCTCGGGAGCTCAGAATCCTGAGGTTGTGTTTAGTGAGGTTGTACGGACGCTGAAATGGGGGGTATAAATAAGGCTAGATTGTTAATTTTCATTCATTTGTGCACTCCTCCGCTGCAAAATTTGAGCTCTCTCTTTGCATGTTTCACCTCCTCGCTTGTCTGTGTTTTTCGTGTTGCCACCTTTTCAGGTTGGTTCATCCGTTTCATTTTCGTGTCTTTTCGTGTCTTTTAGGTAAGGTTAGTGTAATGTTTGTTGGTATTATGGTTGAATTCATCGTGTGTTGCATTGGTTTTGTCATTGATGTCAACACTTATCCTTCTGGAGGT
Organism: Cryptomeria japonica; assembly: GCF_030272615.1. Taxonomy (NCBI): domain Eukaryota; kingdom Viridiplantae; phylum Streptophyta; class Pinopsida; order Cupressales; family Cupressaceae; genus Cryptomeria; species Cryptomeria japonica. The sequence goes on along the minus strand of NC_081406.1, from coordinate 439,962,296 downwards.
CTACATTTATGATTTAGCACTATGGTTATATTGTTTTATTGATGCACCGACACATTGTGGTCTCGACATGGATATTGGCTTATGTACAATCACCAGTATATGTTTCACTGGAAGCTCAGGAAGTTGATGATGACTTGTTATCATCTGGAGATCATTTGGTTATGTCGAAGACATGGATTAGATGTTTACATTTGGTTTTTTTCTTATTGGACTAATCAAGTTCACATATTTGCCTTAATCGGCAGATAGGTCTAGGTTATGGACCGGTACAAGATATCATGTTTCAGATCAGCACGACACGTCTTGGAAATAGTTTATTGATTGAATAATGTGTAAATGTATTGAGGCCAAAATATTGTATTGCACCAAGAATTATTTTGTAATTGATTTAAATGTAATATCTTTTAGGAGCTGACCTAATCATGAGGTCTTAGGTTTTGTATAAATAATTGTAAGATATTATTTGTAAGATGTATGAGAAAGTGTGTGAATATTGAAGATCATTGTGAAGAGAGAAAATAAGCAGATCTTTGTGCGAATCACATAGATATTATTTGAATGTTGAAGGAAAGGTTATGAAGGTTTTTGGTCGTCATGCACAGAGCTTAAACCAGTACTAAATCTAGCATTGAAGATGCTATATTGAAGCAATACATTGTTATTGGATTTAACCATCCAATTGTAGTCAGTGTGACTCCTATTTTGTGATTGAGCAATGAGCTCTAGGTGGTTGGCCTTTCTGCATGTGCAGACCCCATTATTGTATACACTTACTATCTGCAGTAGTATCATATGATTATGGGTAAGGTTTCCCATCGTGGTTTTCCCCTTACAAGGTTTCCACATCAAAATCTTTGTGTCATGTGTTGTGGATGTTTTTGATATTAAAAGTAGCCAAAAATGAGGGGGCTGACCCATAGGAACAATTAGAAGGACAATGATAGAACCATTGTCTGCATATAATCAGCAAGCTAGCATCCTTTTACCTCTATCAAAAACAAAAACCATACTATGAGAGTTTATCAGCGATAAAATAATACTAGTCAGAGTATTAGTCATTTGCCACACAGGGCAATTAACAGAGAAGTATAAACAAAGGCATAAACTAGCCTTATCCTCCCAAAGGCTACATAAAATAATAAAAAAACTAGAAAACCTCTACATGCATAAAGTTATTTTTTTTTACCTTGGCTCTTCTTAGGGAGTAGCTTTCTAGCCCATTCCTTAGTGAGGAACTTGAACAGGCCTTTGTAGTAATCATCCTCCTTGCCTTTCCCTTTGGTCATGCTTTCCTGCTTTAGGCACAGCGTAGTAGCCGAGCATCGCATAACATTCAGAGCAAACTTGGAAACATCATGCATCTTGGACTCCACCACCTCCAGTCTGTTGGTGATCACCTGCACATTGTCAGAGAGGGCCTCCATCTTCTTCTCAAGCTCTACCAGGTTGGATTCCTCCTCCTTCACACTACTGGCCTCCTCAACGACCATCAATTTTTCCATCCTGAAGGTTGGGGAGGGGAAATTGGATGTCTCCGGACTCTTGGAGGATAAGGGGCTTTCAGAAACCCAGATGGAGCTCACAAAATGAGGGGTCAGATTATGCTAGGCCAGGGGCATTTTACCTGCCGGACTAGAATTGCCAGTGTCATGCAAGGAGGAGGCGTCTCTTAGGGATTTATCCGAGGATTTAGAGGCTAGTCTGCTAGAACAATGGGGGGTATTGGCTTCTTCAGTAATATCCAAATCAGAGTCAATCTCTTGGATTTTGACTCTTTTGGGGGTTCTAACCTCCTCTGGGGAGTGATTCTTGGTTTTCTTGTTGGAGGAGCCAATTTTCGAGAGCCGAGGGCTTGAATCAATAATGGCAGGAGGGTGGGTCGAGGGACCGACATTCTACACAGAGATGGAACAAGGCAGGTAGAGGGTGAGGTGAAAGTTATACAAGTAGAGAATAAGACCTTGATGTAGGATGGGAAAGTCTTTCCCTTTTTTCTTAGCTTTGGCTATGTCTTTAATATTAGCATCCATAGAATGCAGTAAAAAGAATGGAATGGAAATGAGGTCTTTATTCCTCAAGTGGTTAAGGAATGGGAGATGGTAGTAGTAGAAAATTCCATACCTTCCCTCTAGTGTAAAATACTTCATCATGATATAGTAGACCTTGTCCCATAGGTAAGGGAGCTCCTCCCAGTTGAAGCCTCCCACCCTCTTGATAGGGTTTTTGCCCTGGCGGAAGAACTAGTTAAGGCCGGTAGAATCCGCAATACGACTCTATTTTTTCAACTTTCTGCCCTCCATAGAAAGGCCCGTCGCCTGAGCTATAACCTCTTAATTGATTTCAAAAGAGATTCCCCCCATTGTCACCCTTCGGTATGCCCAAGAAGTCACAAATTGTCTAGAAAGTCTTTCGTCATTTCCCTTCATGTTCTCCATAAATTTGTCAATGTCACCTTCTGAGAAAACAAACCAAGCCATCGGTTTAGCTTTGAACTCATCCACTTTATTAGGTTCCAGTATACTCCTGTCCCCCCCCCAATTCTTGAATCCTCCAGCTTAACAGATTGAGAGTGACTTTTAGAAAAAATGCAGAGCCGAAGCAAGCTTAAGGCGGAATTGATAAAATAATTATGCTAAACTTGGAATAAAAGGTCATAATAATCGGAGTGATTATTATCCCTTAAGTTCAAGTAGAAATCAAAAGCAGAAGATCTACTCAGAATGTGCCAGCCTTCATTCGAGCCAATGTGAGATGATAGGTCCTCGTCGTCATCTTTATCGTCATCATTTGGCTCCATTCGGGTAATAATTAGGGAGTAATCATTTCTGATGTTTATACTTTCATAATAAATCCATCCATTGTGGTAGTGGTGACTCAGCCTGCCTCTGATACGTGGGTGTCTAGGATAGTAATTGGCAGGATTCCTGTGCCAATTTGAAATTTGAATGATGGTTTCCTTCATCATTGAGTGGATAGGACAGTCTGTAGTACCCCTACCCTAATCAATTTCTAATCTCAGTTTCACCTTGGTTAGCTTATCATAATATAATGATTATAGTCAGATGTTTTGATTTTAGTGCATATCGGTTTATGTGGTCTTCACACCGATTTGTATGCAAGTTAATTAATTCTCCTATTTCGTGTTATTATCTTGGGCTAATGCTTCCATTAAGTTTATATATGTATGCATGTATGACTCTTGGTTGCAGGAGATTATAGTACAGTACCGCATGAGTGCAAGGTTCGTCTTCACCTGGATTCGTAGGTTTGAGTGTACCTCTTTAATCCATAGAGTTGGATTAGGTGGTCGTGTTATCCTCGTTTGACCATAGTCATGCTCAAGTGAGTATTGTCAGTCGTCGTCGGTGTTCCCTTGGGTTGGGTTTGCGGGTCGTCTGTCTATTGGCTTTCTTGGGTTGTGTGTTTTGTGTGTATGGTTAAAATGAGCAATTAGTCCTTAGTATTTAATTTGATTAAATATGTGTTTGTGAATTAAAGACTAATGGACTAAATTAAACAGAGGGTTTATTTATGCGATTATCATTAATTTGAATTGCTCGATTTTAAATTGGGAGCAAGTTCAATTAAATAGTTAATTTTAATATTTAATGTATTATGTTTATGCTTATGAAAAGAAAGATTTAATTTTAATTGAAATAGAATTAATTTTATCTTCTTGGCATTTTGGAAATAGAAAGGTTAAATTCAGTTATTTGGAAAAATCAATTTTTAAATTGAAGAGCAAATTTAAATTATTGATATAGTTTAAAAGAATGATTTTTGTGAATTATTTTAAATAAAAATTTTAATTCCAAAAATAAATTTTGGTCAAAATTTCTCCCATTTAACCTAGACTTTTGGAAAATATTGGGGATTGAACTTTTTGGAGAAGAATATATTTTTGGAAAATATTTTGGATGGAAAATTTGGGGGTTTTGGAAGGAGAAGGATTCCTTGAGCTGCAGATTGGGGCTCTTCAGCAGATCTTGCTAGGAATGCGAGATAAGGTAGGATTCAGATTCATCTCTTTGATTTCTGGTTGTAATGTTCTTGTTTTCCCAAAACCAAATATTGGATATTATTTGAGAATGGCTGTTCATGATGAACTCTTGTTTAAATCTCCTTTGGGTGTTCTCAATTTAACTTTTATTTTAGAAATTAGTTGCTTCAGGCAAGAATGGTTGAATCATTGAGTTTAAATGCCCCATTTTGCCCAAATATGGGTTTTTGTTGAAGAAATTATTTATGGTTTTGATATTCTTCAATTTTTTTTTGGGTGTTTGATACCCTATGTGCTTGAATAGAAGAATATCAATCAAAATATAAAACAAATATATATATATATATATATATATATATATATATTCTCAACAAAATCGATTTAGTTAAAATTGAAATTATAAAACTATTTTTTTTTTTTAAAAAGGAAATTGAATTTAAAAAAAAAAATTAAATTAGTTTGGGGGTTTGGAGGGTGGGGAGCGGAGCTCTACCTGCCTCCTCCCCTTGCGCAGGTCGTAGCCGGCGGTGGTGGCAGCTCACTGCAACCCCCGTGGTGGCTGCAGGGAGCGATGACCCCCGCGGTGGCTGCAGGGCCCTGCATCCCCCACGTGGGTGCCACAGGACCTGCGTCCACCGCGATGGTGCCACCCGTGGTTAGGGCACGACAATGGCTACCCAACCCCCGCGTAAGGGAGGTGGGCCCGGCCCTCGCCGTCCCCTTTGAATTTTTCTTTTTTTTAAATTATTTTTTATTAGTTAAAAAATAAATAAATAAATAAATTTATTAATTAAAAAGTATTTTTTTTTAATAAATTTTTTTAATAAAATTATTAATTATTAATAATATGTATTTATTAATGGAAATAAATATGTATATTAATTAATATTTAATTTGAAAGTTGTACATTATTAAATTATTAATAATATGTATTTTATTAATGAAAATTAATATATATATATATATATATATATATTAATTAATATTTAATTGGATTATTATGCATTATTAATTATTAATTGCATATATTTTATTAACCATGGGTTAATAAATATATATAGATTAATATTTAATCCTTTTGGACCTGTAATATTAAGGAAGCATCTTTTTGGAAAAAGATAGAATATTATTTAAATTGGAAAAAAATTTCGAGATAAAATATACATTACTCAGGAATATATATTATTTGAAGATTTTAATGTTATACGCCATCTGGAAATGTTAGAAATGGATATTTAATCATTGGACATTATGAGTTTAAATGCCATGCTATTGGTATAATTGGGAATTTGATTAAGTATCATTTGGAAAAAATGTTAAGTTACTGATAATCTCATTTAGTAAAATGAATGGTTTAATTATATCTTTTCCTTTGTTTGAGAAATAGATAGTGGTACTATTGCAAATTGTGGTATTGTATTCACCTTGCCATGATGTTTTCCTATTAGTGTAATTTGGAAACTTAGATCATGTAGACAACTTGATCGACCTTTATTGATTAAATCAATGGGAAAGGAAATTGTCCTTCCTGGTTATTGCCTATGCGAGTTTAATTTCTGTATTCACTTTTGCTTAAATAATGGCATGCCTTTCTTTGTTTGATTGGACCCTGTCGTATGGTTGATTTGGGCACCTGTTTCAGTCCTCGGTTTCGAGTTGACTGTTGTATTGTTGTGGTGTCGTAGTTGGTCATATCCTTTATGTGGGTGTCAAATGATGATTCGTGGTTGACCATAGTTGGTCAGGTCTCTGGTTAGAGTACCGTCAGTAAGTGTACCTCTTTTGAGTCATGTTTGACCAAATGGTTGTTCCCTCCATTTTGAACTCAGTTTGTTTGACCATGTGTATTCCTTGGTTTTTGAGTCCTCTTGAGTATAGTCTAGTGTCGTATGGGGAAGTGGCTTTCGATTGGGGGCCATGCCCAAAGTGGCTGCTGGGTAACCCATCGAAAGTGAGTCTAATAAGTGATAACCTAACATTAGATTAGAATATTAATCTCTAAGTAAGATAATTGTGCCTCACACATGGGATGGGTGCTAACAAAGACTTGACATGCTATGAGAAGGCTTGAAATGGAAAACCATCATCCTTGTCTTCACAAAAGGATGTGTGTGTCCACATGAGGCTTGGATGGGCTGGAGGTTCGGATTAGGTTGCCAGGGTGACCCAGTGTATGGGGCCAGAACCTATGAAGATCTGCCATGGTATCCATACCAGGTTGTGTGATGACACTTGTCCCTACATTCGCTAGTGTGTTGTTGTAAGGTCTTGTTAGGAGCACGTTTGTGGATTCGTCCTATTGTCTATGCCCTTGTGAGTACCTAGTTTTATGTTAGACCTTGGGTGGTGATGACTTAGTTTTGTGGATGCTCTAATGGACCTTTGTATTTGCTTTGATTATGTTCAGCTGGATCCTTTTCTTTTCAGGGATCGTTTATGTATTTATTGACCGAAGTGGTCGTTTGTATATTGATTATGTTTTGCCTTGATGGCAGGATTGTAAATTATGAGAACCTCATGTATTCTTAACTTTATTAATTATCAGAGGGGTCTTGCAGTTGAGCAGACTCAGAGATGTAGCCCTTTAGGGGTGAACTCCAAGATCATCTTGGTGTTATGTGATGCTTATTCTCTTATGTTTCCTTTTTCAATTTTATCGTGTATGAATGGTTTATGTTAGAATGTATAAGTGGATAAGATGGAATTAATTGTAAATGCATGTATGCAATCATCTTTTAAAATGCAGTAAATGGGATCATGAATGAATGTAGCTTAGTATAATGGAATACAATCAGTTATTGTTAAGGAAATTAAGTATGCATGGAAAGATCTCATAAGTTTATGATGAAATTATTGTGTGTTAGAATATTAGATGCATGGCTTATATTTTTATGAAAAGCTTGAATGTAAGGTATGAATGAATCATAATGGATAAACATTAGCATGTGATTTATATTTTCATCTTCTAGAAGAAATTATCCTTGTTTAAGAATTATTTTGTTATGAGATAATCAGCTTATTGGATTTATTAGTGTGAATTAAGTTAAATGTGTAATTAAGTAATCACGTTGGGAAACTCTTTAGGTGTGAGTTGATGTCTTCCACTATGTAATCTGAATCTTTTATATCTTATTGTATCTTAATGTGGTGTAACTTTAAAAAAAATAAAAATATTGCACTCCATTTGTATGTTTTAGCTTTATCCCTTCAAGGTTTCCTGGCGGGGCATTATATTTGTTATCAGAGCCCATGTTGCAAACACTGGGATCTTTGATTTCATTGTGCCCTTAGTTGTTGTGAGGTGTATCGACCTTATGTGCATGCTTGTCCTCCTCTTTGTATGTGAGTGATTGAGCAGACCTTAACTTGTGTGTAACGCGTGTGTTCACACCTTGTTCTCACCTTCTTGATGTTGGTGCTTTTAAGTGATTATATGTGCTTTATGTGCTTATTGATGTCATGGTCTACAATTACTCATATTCTGAAAGAGAGTCATATGTACCTTCCTTATTGATTTTTGTTCTCTTTAGACTAATCCATTTGGGTTGGTTCATGCTTGTCTTGAATCTGAAAGTACGAAATATGCTTGTTTAAGATTAGGATCTAGCTTAGTGTTGTCCACTTGAAGGATTAGTATGGTAAATATTGAATGCTTATTTTATAGCAAATTGAATGATTATGACCATTCCTCTCTCTCTCTAGAAATTAAAAAAATGTTTGGGATATGTGTAATTATCTCTTATATGAGGTTTCTTTTTGCAAGAGAAAGGGTGTGACTTCTTGAACCCTTGTGTGAGCCTTATGACGCTTATGTGTTTTTAGATAATAAAAGGGCTTTGGGTTTAAAAGTTCATTTTGATTATTGGGAGAAAACTATATGTTTTCATTAAAGAATTCTCCTCATGTTTTGTAGAAATAACATAATTAAATTCTATCTTATGTAATGTGCATTAATATGCGGATAGTTGTTATGTGAAACTGCTTTGTTTGTAAAAGAAGTATTAAAGGGAACATGTTATAGTAGCTTCAAGAGTGTATTATTGTGTTCCATGAAAGATTGTTTTATGTGTTTCATTAAACCAGTTTGATTGAGGATTTATTTTAGCAATGCTCCATTGAATTTTCTTTTGGGTATATGTAATTACCTTAATGGGTTCGGAAAGTGCAAATGAAAAATCTTGTTTGATGTGCATGCATTAATATGTGTTATTTTGTTGATAACTCCTCTCTTACCTTCTGATCATAACTTGATTTTCATGATAGGTTGCAAAATTATGACATGTGTCTGTATTGTATTAAGAATAAGTGAGTGTTCTCAAGAGGTCTGGTATTATCGAAAAGATTGTTTGTTTTGATCTCTGTGCTTTTTGGAAAACTAGAACATTCTGTTGCAACCAAAATAATTGGAAATGTCATGTTAGGTTGTTTGGCATCCTTCTAAAATGGTAGTGAAATGAAAACCGTGCAATTAATGATAGGCTTATAGTGAGAAATTTTAGTATATAGTGTGATCTTGCTGATCTTGTGTCTTTGTAGGAAATAGTTGGATTATCAAACCCTCTTTCTATTCTCTTTGCCTAGATTATAAGTTTTTTAGAAATGGTATTAAAGAATGCATTGATTTAAATAGAATATTTATTAAGCATGTGAATACGAATGCTTAGTGAAATTTGAGAAAGATATTGGAATGATGTATTTCCTTATGTAATTTTGAACTGTTAATAATTTCAGTACCTAAATCTAGAGTAAACTTTATTCAGTTATTCATGTGGAAAGCATAATTAAAATCTTCCTTGAGTAGATGGCAGAGTACTAAAAAGTACTCCCCGTAAATGTGACTAAACCAGTATTGGTGTATTCATGTGTATTGTAAGAAACTAGTGCTTATTATATGTGCCCATGGGTTGGTGAAGTAATCAACCATGGAGGATATGTTGCTTATGAGTATGGGAAACCATGTTGTTTATGTGATGTTGCTTATTTGTTCCCTACTAAGTACCAAACCTCAGGTTGTGGGTAATTCAGTATGTTAAGGGGTAGTATTAGGAGTCATCATTCCTTGAATAGTATGGATTAGCGTACGAGTAATGTCGACGCAAAGTGACTTTAGCTTCTCTATTTCGAGGAATGATATAGTTATACAATAAAACTGTATCAAAGGTGTACTCAATACTTTCCCTTTTGATGAATCTATTTATAGGTTTATGTGTGGCAGCCTATTCCTTCCTTTATTTGAGCATTTTGATGGCATTTATTGAGCATAGTGATGGCGTATTTTGGAGGATCCTTTGCCTTGTATTCATGAATGGTAGGTTTATCTACATGAGCTTCTAGTTAGTATGTGTTGGTGGGCATGTGGGTGGACCTTAGTCATGTATACCTCTGGCTTACGGCTAGTATCCTTTTACATACGTCGCTATGTGGGATGTGACCTGCACGTGCTTATTTCCGCGAGGTGCACTACCATGCGGGATATGTCCATTGCGTGTTTTCTCTGCTTGGGGTATTGCCATGCCGCGTGATGACGTGATGTGGGGTGATGTCAAGGTGCACACCACCATGCCATGTGGGTAGTGTGACTATGTCACACCACATGATGAGCTACTGCAATAGCTAGAAGATTGTTCCTTCCTTCCTCATTGGTGGCTAGACACTAGTCACATAGTGATGTTATGTGCAGTTGTGATATTCTTTATATTTCTTTGGGGACCGACAATTTATTTTACTTTGACTTTGAAGGTTTAGCCATGATCTTGTGGATTTTTTTGCACTCTTGATTTGGTGTTGCAATTCCAGATTATTTTCTTGCCTTACTATTGGAATTGATGATTTATTATCTTTGTTCATCTATACTTTGGTGGCTAAACTGATTTATACTTATTGTTTTCGTATGTTGGTCTTGTGTTGAAATGTGAAATTCCTCTCCAAGGAGGTTTGAGACGCTCATGGTAGAGTGTGTACGAGGAAGTAGATGTAAGAAACCTTGAGGATGGGGGTATGTGAGGTTGTGATGCAGCTAGGATCCACTACCTACCTATGTGTGGTGACTATCTCTTAGAGGCTAACCACCTTACTCAATAAGGGATGTTCACAAAGGTCTTGTATGGAAGGTAGCACTGCTATGGTGTGCCTAGCACCATCGAGCCTTGAGTGAGATATTGGATATTTATGATCATATTGTTGTTCTGAGATCAGGCATAGAGATGTTGATTGTGCATGTTATCTTTGACCAGGCATTAGACATGCTCACATGTGGCCTTTTGAGATATGCATTTCAGTTTGTGGATGGTTATTATTTGTATCATGGAGTAAAATGTGTTAACTTGTCACTATGCTATGGGACATAGTCTTTGGAAAGGTTTTCTTATGCCTGGCAAGTGTAAACAATTGAGTTATCTATGTTGCTCTTACTTCTTGAAAGTTAATTTGGTTGTAGAAATTAAAATTTTGAAGCTAGTTCTTTGTGATAAATTTTTATGAAAAAGATGGATTGGTAAGAGAAATTGATCTTGATGGCATGTTTTCTTGTCATGTTTGGTAGATGAGTATGGCAATTGTTGCTTACCTCTTTGTAATGCATTAATTTGGTGTAATGAAAGGGAGAAAATTCTTGTTTCTCTGCTATGATTATTGATAATTCCTAGAATATTTTAAGAAATGTATGGATTTAGTTGTATCTTGCCAATGGGTAATGGCATTCGTAAAGGATTTAGTAATAATGTTTCATTTATTTATGGAAAGATTCCTATGTGCAATTTAATATTTGTTGAGTGAGTTTCAGAGCTTATGCGTGCGACATGTTCTCCATCTAGCCTCACGACTTCCAGGAGTAAGTTGGAACCTAGGGGGGAAGAATGTAGTACCCCTACCCTAATAAATTTCTAATCTCGATTTAACCTTGGTTAGCTTATTATAATATAATGATTATAGTCAGATGTTTTGATTTTAGTGCATATCAGTTTATGTGGTCTTCACACCGATTTGTATGCAAGTTAATTAATTCTCCTATTTCATGTTATTATCTCGGGCTAACGCTTTCATTAAGTTTATATATGTATGCATGTATGACTCTTGGTTGCATGAGATTATAGGTACAGTACCGCATGAGTGCAAGGTTCGTCTTCACCTGGATTCGCAGGTTTGAGTGTACCTCTTTAATCTTTAGAGTTGGATTAGGTGGTCATGTTATCCTCATTTGACCATAGTCATGCTCAAGTGAGCATTGTCAGTCCTCATCGGTATTCCCTTGGGTTGGGTTTGTGGGTCATCTGTCTGTGTGGCTTTCTTGGGTTGTGTGTTTTGTGTGTATGGTTAAATTGAGCAATTAGTCCTTAGTATTTAATTTGATTAAATATGTGTTTGTGCATTAAAGACTAATGGACTAAATTAAATACGGTTTCTTTATGCAAATATTGTTAATTTGAATTGCTCAATTTTAAATTGGGAGCAAGTTCAATTAAATAGTTAATTTTAATATTTAATGTATTATGTTTATGCTTATGAAAAGAAAGATTTAATTTTAATTGACATAGAATTAATTTTATCTTCTTGGCATTTTGGAAATAGAAAGGTTAAATTCAGTTGTTTGGAAAAATCAATTTTTAAATTGAAGATCAAATTTAAATTATTGATATAGTTTAAAAGAATGATTTTTGTGAATTATTTTAAATAAAAATTTTAATTCCAAAAAAAAATTTTGGTCAAAATTTCTCCCATTTAACCTAGACTTTTGGAAAATATAAGGGATTGAATTTTTTGGAGAAAAATATATTTTGGATGGAAAATTTTGGGGTTTTGGAAGGAGAAGGATTCCTTGAGCTGTAGATTGGGGCTCTTCAACAAATCTTGCCAGGAATGCGAGATAAGGTAGGATTCAGATTCATCTCTTTGATTTCTGGTTGTAATGTTCTTGTTTTCCCAAAACCAAATATTGGATATTATTTGAGAATGGTTGTTCATGATGAACTCTTGTTTAAATCTCCTTTGGGTGTTCTCAATTTAAGTTTTATTTTAGAAATTAGTTGCTTCGGGCAAGAATGGTTGAATCATTGAGTTTAAATGCCCCATTCTGCCCAAATATGGGTTTTTGTTGAAGAAATTATTTATGGTTTTTATATTCTTCAGATTTTTTGGGGGTATTTGATACCCTATGTGCTTGAATAGAAGAATATCAATCAAAATATAAAACAAATATATATATATATATATTCTCAACAAAATTGATTTAGTTAAAATCAAAATTATAAAACTATATTTATATATATATATATATATATATATATATATATATATATATATATATTCTCAACAAAATTGATTTAGTTAAAATCAAAATTATAAAACTATTTTTTTTTTTTAAAAAAAAGGGAATCCAATTTTAAAAAAAAATAAAATTAGTTTGGGGGTTTGGAGGGTGGGGAGCGGAGCTCTACCCGCCTCCCCCCCTATGCAGGCCGTAGCCGGCAGTGGCTGCAACTCACTGCAACCCCCGTGGTGGCCGCAAGGAGCGGTGACCCCTGCGGTGGCCGCAGGGCCCTGCGTCCCCTGCGTGGGCACCGCGGGACCTGCATCGACCACGGTGGCGCCACCCACAGTTAGGGCATGACAGTGGCCGCCCAACCCCCACGTAAGGGAGGTGGGCCCGACCCTTGCCACCCCCTTTGAATTTTTCTTTTTTTTTTAATTATTTTTTTTTAGTTAAAAAAATAAAATTAATTAATTAAAAAGTATTCTTTTTTTAATAAAGTTTTTAAATTAAATTATTAATTATTAATAATATGTACTTATTAATGGAAATAAATATGTATATTAATTAATATTTAATTTGAAAGTTGTACATTATTAAATTATTAATAATATGTATTTTATTAATGAAAATTAATATATATATATATATATATATATTAATTAATATTTAATTGGATTATTATGCATTAATAATTATTAATTGTGTATATTTTATTAACCATGGGTTAATAAATATATATGAATTAATATTTAATCCTTTTGGACCTGTAATATTAGGGAAGCATCTTTTTGGAAAAAGATAGAATATTATTTAAATTGGAAAATTTTTTTGAGATAAAATATACATTATTCAGGAATATATATTTTTTGAAGATTTTAATGTTATAGGCCATCTGGAAATGTTAGAAATGGATATTTAATCATTGGACATTATGAGTTTAAACGACATGCTATTGGTATAATTGGGAATTTGATTAAGTATCATTTGGAAAAATTGTTAAGTTACTGATAATCTCATTTAGTAAAATGAATGGTTTAATTATATTTTTTCCTTTGTTTGAGAAATAGACAATGGTACTATTTCAAATTGTGGTATTGTATTCACCTTGCCATGATGTTTTCCTATTAGTGTATTTTGGAAACTTAGATCATGTAGAAAAATTGATCGACCTTTATTGATTAAATCAATGGGAAAGGAAATTGTCCTCCCTGGTTATTGCCTATGCGAGTTTAATTTCTGTATTCACTTTTGCTTAAATAATGGCAAGCCTAACTTTGTTTGATTGGACCTTGTCGTATGGTTGATTTGGGTACCTGTTTCAGTCCTTGGTTTCGAGTTGACTATTGTATTGTGGTGGTGTTATAGTTGGTCATATCCTTTATGTAGGTGTCGAATGATGATTCGTGGTTGACCATAGTTGGTCAGGTCTTTGGTTAGAGTACCGTCAGTAAGTGTACCTCTTTTGAGTCATGTTTGACCAAATGGTTGTTCCCTCCATTTTGAACTCAGTTTGCTTGACCATGTGTATTCCTTGGTTATTGAGTCCTCTTGAGTATAGTCTAGTGTCGTATGGGGAAGTGGCTTTTGATTGGGGTCCGCACCCAAAGTGGCTGCTGGGTAACCCATCGAAAGTGAGTCTAATAAGTGATAACCTAATAGTAGATTAGAATATTAATCTTTAAGTAAGATAATTATGCCTCACACATGGGACGAGGGCTAACACAGACTCGACATGCTGTGAGAAGGCCTGAAATGGCAAACCATCATCCTTCTCTTCATGAAAGGATGTGTGGGTCCACATGAGGCTTGGATGGGCCAGAGGTTCAGATTAGGCTACTATGGTAACCTAGTGTATGGGGCCAGAACCTATGAAGATCTGCCATGGTAACCATACCAGGTTGTGTGATGACACTTGTCCCTACGTTCGCTAGTGTGTTGTTGTATGGTCTTGTTAGGAGCATGTTTGTGGATTTGTCCTATTGTCTATGCCCTTGTGAGTACCTAGTTTCATGTTAGACCTTGGGTGGTGATGACTCACTTTTGTGTATGCTCTAATGGACCTTTGTATTTGCTTTGATTATGTTTAGCTGGATCCTTTCCTTTTCAGGGATCGTTTATGTATTTATTGACCGAAGTGGTCGTTTGTATATTGATTATGTTTTGCCTTGATGGCAGGATTGTAAATTATGAGAGCCACATGTATTCTTAACTTTATTAATTATCAGAAGGGTCTTGTAGTTGAGCAGATCTGGAGATGTAGCCCTTTAGGGGTGAACTCCGAGATCATCTTGGTGTTATGTGATGCTTATTCTCTTATGTTTCCTTTTTCAGTTTTATCGTGTATGAATGGTTTATGTTAGAATGTATAAGTGGATAAGATGGAATTAATTGTAAATGCATGTATGGAATCATCTTTTAAAATGCAGTAACTTGGATCGTGAATGAATGTAGCTTAGTATAATGGAATACAATCAGTTATTTTGAAGGAAATTAAGTATGCATGGAAAGATCTCATAAGTTTATGATGAAATTCTTGTGTGTTAGAATATTAGATGCATGCCTTATATTTTTATGAAAAGCTTGAATGTAAGGTATGAATGAATCATAATGGATAAACATTAGTATGTGATTTATATTTTCATCTTCTGGAAGAAATTATCCTTGTTTAAGAATTATCTCGTTATAAGATAATCAGCTTATTGGATTTATTAGTGTGAGTTAAGTTAAATGTGTAATTAAGTAATCACATTGGGGAACTCTTTAGGTGTTATTTGATGTATTCCGCTATGTAATCTGAATCTTTGATATCTTGTTGTATCTTAATGTGGTGTAACTTAAAAAAAAAAAAAAAATTATTGCACTCCATTTGTATGTTTTAGCTTTATCCCTTCGAGGTTTCCTGGCAGGGCTTTACATGGTCCCTTCCTGGGTAAAGGCCTTTTCCTTTTCCAAGATTACCTTTGTGGTGACTGGCAGCAGACTGGGGTCCCTCCAACATCATAAGCCATTTTGCAGCCTTCCCACCGCCACCATGGAATCAGTCACTTCATTTCCTTCTCTAAAGATGTGGTGGATGGTGAAGTCCTCCAACTCAACCAGGAGGCACCAGATATCCCTCAGAATGGATCCCACACACCAACCTGCCAAAGAGTTCCCTTTAACTAAGTTCACAATGATTTGAGAGTCTCCTTCAATTTCCAGCTATTTAATTCCTATGGAGTCAGCTATTTTCAGACCCCAAAGGAGGGCCATTCCTTTAGCTTGAGTGACTGTATTATTCCTTAGGTTGCCTGCGTAGGCTACAACCATGTTCCCCAAATGGTCTTGGATAATTCCACCTCCCACAAGATAACTGCTTTGGGTTGAACCATCAAAATTTAGTTTAAACTAGTGTAACCTAGGGGTTGACCATCTGGTCATCCTTCTTTTATTCTTGGTGTTGTTGTTGAAGCTATCAAAACCAGGGGGAGCTTCCAACATTCAGCAATTTTTTTCTCAACTTCATTAGGAGGATAAGGGGGGATTTTGCATTTTGTGAGTGTTAGGGTTTCAAGCTGAACCATCGCTTTTCTCGGGGGCTATCGCCCTCGAACCCCTGCCCAGGGCCTAGCCCGGCCCTGGACCCCGGTGAGGATACGTGCTGAGTGTATAGTACTTTGCTGATCAGTCACCACATTTCAAAAATCTCCCACTTGGAGACTGATCAGGCTCCACACTAAACAATCTCCCACTTGGAGATTGATACTACACGACACCACTGTACATGCAACATCCACTGGATAAAACACTAGGACTTGACTGGTATAAATTCCACAATTATCAATCAAGTAGACCAATAGAAACTGATGAAGAAATTAGCTTCTCCTATGGAACTGCCTTTGTGAACATATCGGCAGGATTCTCACTTGTGTGAATCTTCTCAAGCCGTAACTAACCCTCCTCCAAAATAGTCCAGATGAAGTGGTACCTGAGCTGAATGTGCTTTGTCCTTGAATGAAAATCAGAGTTCTTTGCAAGATGAATGGCACTCTAGCTATCAGTATACAATGGGCTATCCTCTTGTGTCTGACCCAATTCCTTCAGAAAACATTGCAACCAAATCATCTCCTTGCTAGCTTCTATAGCAGCAACATACTCAGCTTCAGTGGTTGAAAGTGCAACAACCTTTTGCAGCCTAGAAATCCAACTGACTGCAATTCCCCCTATAGTAAAAACATACCCTGTAGTACTCCTCCGTGAATCAATATCACCCACTAGATCAAAGTCAACAAATCTACTCAGAGCAGCATTAGATCCTTCGAAACATAATGTCTTCGTAGTAGTTCCTTTCAAATACTGAAGAATCCATTTCATAGCATTCCAATGTTCCATACCCAGATTACTCATAAACCTGCTCACAACTCCCACTGCATGTGCAATATTTGGCCTTGTGCATACCATTGCATACATCAGACTACCAACAACTGATGAATATGGGATGTTAGACATTTTATTAACCTCTTCCTATGCCTTTGGGCACATCTCCTTAGTCAATTTGAAATGACTAGCCAAAGGTGTACTAACTGCTTTTGCATCCTGCATGTTAAATCTTTTCAACACCTTCTTTATATACTCACTTTGAGACAAATTCAAGGTTCTATTTTTCCTATCCCATGTAATCCTCATACCGAGAATTTGCTTAGCTGCACCCAAATCCTTCATAGCAAATGACCTGGCTAATTTCTATTTAAGATCATTTATATGTTGCATGTTAGACCCAGCAACAAGCATGTCATCAACATAAAGCAATAGGATAATATAACTGCCATTATCAAATCTCTTAAAATATACACAATGATCAGAATGACATCTATGATAATCCTGTTCAGCCATGAAACTATCAAATTTTAAATACCATTGTCGGGGTGCTTGCTTTAGGCCATACAGACTTTTCTTCAACCTGCACACCAAGTTCTCTTTACCTTTGACCTCATATCCCTGTGGTTGCAACATGTAAATTTCCTCCTCCAAATTTCTATGGAGAAAAGCTGTTTTGACATCTAATTGTTCAAGATGTAAATCATCTGCAACCACAAGACTAAGTACAGTTCTAATTGAAGTCATTTTTACAACTGGAGAAAATATTTCATCATAATCTATACCCTTTTTCTGTGCAAAACCTTTTACCACAAGTCTGGCCTTATATCTTTTCTGACCTCCTTCCTCCTCCTTCAGCTGATAAACCCATTTGTTAGGAAAGGCTCTTTTTTCTGTAGGTAAAGGGACTAAGTCCCAAGTCTTATTTTTCATCAAGGAGTCCATCTCCTCTTTCATGCCTAGTTCCCACTGTTGTTTGGCATCTACCTACATTGCTTCTTCATATTCTTCTGGTTCACCAGAATCCATTAATAAAATAGAATACAAAGAAGGAGAAAATATTTCAGGGGGTCTACTTGTCCTCGTAGAATGTCTAACACTTGCAGGAGTTTGTGGGACAATCTGTTGTTGCTGAGCATCAGGTACCTGTGGCATTTCATTTTCAGGAATCTCATCCAACACCACATATTCTTGTTTGTCCTGTTCATGCTTCTTTTCTTGCATCTGTTCTTTATACATAACCTTCTCATTGAATATAACATCTCTACTTCTAATTATTTTCTTATTTTCAAAATCCCATAACCGATAGCCATATTCATCTATCCCATATCCAATGAAGGTACATTTCTAAGATTTAGCATCAAGCTTGGTTCTGTTTTCTTTATCAATATGGACAAAAGCTCGCAACCAAAAGTTTTTAGAAAAGAATAATTTACCTTTTTACCACTCCATGCCTCCTCTGGAATACCACCATCCAAAGGGGTTGAAGGTCCTCTATTTATCAAATAGACAACAGTATGTACAACATCTGCCCAAAAATGTAAGGGCAATCTAGCATGCAATCTCATGCTCCTCGCACGTTCCATAATAGTCCTATTCATTCTCTCTGACACACCATTTTCCTATGGAGTTCCTGGAACTGTCTTCTGCTTTCGAATCCCATTTAAGGAACAGTAATCTTCAAATGCTTTGCTGCAATACTCACCTCCATTATCCAATCTGAGACACTTCAACATTTTTCCTGTCTCATTCTCAACCAAAGCTTTCCATTTCTTAAAAGTTTCAAAAACATCTGATTTTTATTTTAGGAAATATACCCATGTTTTTCTGGTTGAGTCATCAATAAAAATAACATAATAACAAGAGCCACCAAGAGATGATACCTGAGCCGGTCCCCATACATCTAAATGTACAAGCTCTAACTTCTCACTCTTCTTCTCTTTCCCAACCTTAAGAAATCTGACTCTTTTCTATTTACCATAAACATAGTTTTCACAGAACTCTAAATCAATCTTCTTTAGTCTTGACAATAGATTTTTGGAGTGAAGGATTTTTATCCCTTTCTCACTCATGTGCCCAAGCCTATGGTGCCACATTATCAAATCTGTTCTTGCAACATTTATTGTTGTTGTCCCTGCAGTAACTTTATTTGTAGCAGCTAAGGTAGAGTAAGTGTTACCAGTACATAGATATAATGTGCCTACCTTTGTACCTTTAGCTACTACTAATGATCCTTTAGTGACCTTCCACATACTGTCTGAGAAGGTAACTATGCAACCTTCACTACCTAGTTGCCCTGCAGAAATTAAATTTCTTCTTAAATTAGGAACATGTCTTACCTCCTGCAGAAACCAGTCATTACCATTCTGCAACTTGATCTTTATCTTTCCTTTTCCAACAATTTGACAGGGCTCATCATCACCCAAATATACCTGTCCAAAATCACCTTGAACATAATCTAGAAAATATTTTCTATGGGGTGTAGCATGAAATGAAGCCTTAGAATCTATTACCTAGGAATCATTAACATTATCCAAACATAAGATTAAAGCATCTTGTAAAGTATTACTTGCAATATTAGCTTCCTTACTGTCATTTTCATTTTTGTCTCCTTCTTTGTTTTTCCGAGACCAATAGTCTTTCTTTAGATGACTAGGCTTTCTGTAGTACTAGCAATCTTTCTTTCCTCTAGATTGAGAGCGTCCTTTCTTTGACTTCCCTCGTGACTTCTCATTCCCAGGGCCTTTTCCTCTTTCCTTTGATCTTCCTCTATTCTCCACATTCAAAACACTACCCGATGATGTTGAAGTCTCACCTATGCTTTTCCTTCGCATTTCCTCACTTATGATAACACCAACAATATCATCAAATACCAAAGTATTTTTACCAGAGATAGAGTTACTTATAGCCATAACCAAGCTATTCCAGCTTTCTGGCAAAGAACATAAAATCAAGAGAGCCCTAACCTCTTCTGCAAAGGTAATTTTTACCAAAGACAATTGACTGGTAATTGTATTAAATTCATTTAAGTGCTCCGCTATAGATCCTCCCTCACTCATTTTCAAATTAAACAAATGCTTCATAAGAAATACCTTATTTGAAGCCGAGGGTTTCTCATACAACTTAGCCAATGTTGCCATCAAATCTACAGTCATTTTTGCTTCTGTTATATTGAATGCTACAAGTGACGCAAGGCACAATTGAATGGATCCCAGTGCCTTTCTATCTAAAATGTCCCACTCTTCACCTGATATTGTGGTCAGTTTCTTTGCCTTTCCTTCCAATGGCTGCCACAAATCCTTTTGATACAAGTAATCCTCCATCTGCATTTTCCATAACTAATAATTCTGGCCGTTAAACTTTTTGACCTTGAATTTGGAACCCTCCATTGCTCCCACTCAAATCTGAAAGTCTTGCCAATTTACAGAAAACCTCGCTTTGATACCAATTGTTAGGGTTTCAAGCAGATCCGAAGCAAATATGAACTAACAATTATATGCAGATTTAAATACAAAAGATAAAGAAATAAAATAGGACACAGATAACACAGAGATTTAACGTGGTTCACCCAAAATGGGTTACGTCCACCATACACAGCCATCCAATCTTTCTTATTATCCAGCAAAAATAGTACATCAACCTTACAATGCCTTAAGCATCCCAGCCGCTTATAACATGCATTTTTAGGGCAAAAAACAAAGTCGGCCTTTTTAGGGTTTTATTACAATGTCGGTTTTCATCAATGAAAAATGGCAAAAAAAAATTTCTCGGGGGCAGCAGTACTTTGCTGATCAGTTGCCACATTTCAAAGTGAGTTCCAAGTTTTCAAAGATCATCTTGAAGCAAATGTGTGCCACCGTGTCCGGGGGGGTCTCAGTGTCTCTGAAAATCCTGTTGTTTCTTTCTCTCCATAAGGCCCAGTAGATGTGTGGCAAAATTTGTTTCCATAGCTGAATGATGAGGGGGTGATGGGAGGGGGGGGGGCAATCAAAACAAAAAATTTTAATGTCCTTCTGGAAGACCCAACAAAGACTACATTTCTAAAGAGTGATAGACCAAAGATGAACAGCAAAGGGGCAGAGGACAAAAAGATGGTCAATAGTTTGCTCATCAGCTTTACATAGACTACATTTGTTGGGGAGATGGAATCCCCTCTTCTTCAAGTTATCTAGTGTGAGGGTTTTACCATGCATGAGGGACCACTAGAAGAAATTGATTTTAGGGATTAGCTGAGGGTTCCAAACTTTCTTCTAGCATTCAACATCCATAAGGGGTTTAAGGAGCTGATTGTAAGTAGATTTGACCGAGAATGAGCCCGATTGGGTTTCTTTCTAGATGAAGTTGTCTTCATTCGGGGCCAGGGGGATTCTAGTTTCTGACAATATGTGTTGCAGTTCTTGAGCAAGGGGGACTAGGTTAGGTCTGTTGCTAAAGAAGTGAATAATGTCCTTCCAGCAAAATCTTCCTGGTACCAAATAATCTATGATATAATCCCCCAGGAAACCTTTAAGGTTGTTCATAATTTTATGGAAGCGAGTGTTGACCAAGGGCCTATCCTTCGTCCAAAAGTCTTCCTAGAATCTCACCTTTCTACCATATCCTAGCTGCCATTTCAGGCCTTCTCTAACCATCACTTTGATCTTCAGGATGTTGTTCCATAACTTGGATCCTTGGGGAAGGTCGGATGTACTCAAATTATAATAGAAGTGCTCCTGGTCTAGGTACTTTTCTTTGATGATGTTACACCAGTCCGCCTCACCTTTAGCCAGAGTCCACCCGATCTTGGAAATTGGTGCCTTATTGAGGGCATTAATCTTTCTTATACCCAAACCTCCCATTGATTTGGTAAGCACATGGTATCCTAATTGACCAGAGTAAGGAGTTTTTTCTCTTCCAGGCCAGTCCATAAGAAGGTTCTTTGGATTTTCTCAAGTTTTTCCCCCATGGTCCCTGATATTTTAAACATGGAAAGGAAGTACACCAAAATTCCCTGAAGGGAGGCTACAAGAAGCTAGAGCTTCCCTGCACTACTAAGGAATTTTCCTTTCCATCCTGCGAGTTTTTTTTGCATCCATTCCAAAATAGAGTTCCAAAAGGTGGGAGTGACTTCCTTGACCATGAGGGGGAGGCCCAGGTAGGTCCACAAAAGAGTTGCCATCTTGCATATGAGGATAGAGAGGATTCTAAGTTGGAGGTCATTTGGAGTGTTGAAGAAGAAGAGATTACTCTTCTCATAGTTGATGCATTGTCCCGAAGCCTTGGTGTAGTCAGTAAGTAAGACCTTCCACCCTTTAGCCTCCATGACAAAAGACTTACCAAATAGGAAGGTGTCATCCACGAACTGTTGAATATTAGAGGGGGGGAGTGTGGAGGCTACTTTGAACCCTTGGAGCCTGCCATTGGTGACCAGATGGGTCACATTTCTACTTAAGACTTCAGCTATCATGATAAACAGATAAGGGGACAGAGGGTCACCCTACTAGATGCCTTTTCTGCTTTGAAAAATCCCCTAGGAGTCCCATTAATCAAAACCAAGAACTGAACCGTGGTAACACATTCATGAATCATACTCACCATTTTTTCGTTAAAGCCCAGTTTTAGAAGCATTTAAAAAGAAAATCCCAATTAACCTTGTCATAAGCTTTAGATATATCAAGTTTAAAGGCCATACCTAGTATTTTTCTCCTATCCATGGAGTAGATTATCTCATAAGTGGCAATGGTAGCATCCAAAATTTGGCGACCCGGGACAAAGCCTTTCTGGGATGGGCTGATAAATTTTTCTAGGAAGGGCTTAATCCTATTCACAAGGACCTTGGAGAGTATCTTATAAATAGGATTACAGAGGCTTATGGGGTGATACTCCTTCAAGCAACTGGGGTTAGTGGTTTTAGGGATGAGGACAATGAAAGTGTTGTTGACCTTTTTCAGCAATCTCCCCATCTTAAAGAAATCTTGAACAACTTTGGTGACATCATAGCTAATAATGTCCCAGTAATCCTGGAAGAAAGCTGGGGGGAAGCCATCTGGGCCTGGAGTCTTGTAGGCCCCCATAGCAAAGACAACCCAGTGGAATTCATTAGCAGAGCTGGGGCAATAAGTTGTTGGTTGTCATCCTCATAGATGATAGTCAGAATCTTACTAACAAGGCTATCCTTGAGTGGAGTATCACTTCCACCATTATCCGCATACAGTCTAGTGAAAAAGTCCACCGCACTTTTCCCAATTAGGGAATCTTCGGTGATCTCCTAGTCAATATTATCCTTGATACTTTTGATATAGTTCCTTCTTCTGTGAGTACAAGCCGATCTATGGAAGAAAGCAGAATTTATATCTCCTTCCTTCAACCACTAGATTCTGGAACTTTCCTTCTAGTACACTTCTTCCTTAGAGAGAGTATCTTTCCATCTCTTGTGGTAGTCTTCTTCCTCCTTCAAAATGGGATTTAGGGGGTTACCGGTAGCCATGATATTCTGAAGTTGTTCCAGTCTAGACCCCAGGTCCTTCTTTCTTTTGAAGATGTCTCCAAAGGTGGTCCTATTCCAACCTTTGACTTCCCTGCTAATTAGCTTCAATTTCTCCATAATTCTAAACATAGCAGTCCCTTGGATCGGGGTGGCCCACCAAAGTCTAACCAACTCCCTGAAATCGAGGTTAGAGGCCCATGTGATCTCATAGCGAAAGGGGGGGACCCTAGTAGGGTTTGTCTTTCTAGTGGAGAAGAAGGGGGTTATGATAAGATGCAGTCCTTGGGAGGGTTTTCAGATAGGAGCTATGTCCTATGTCCCAATTGGTGGAAATTGAGAATCTATCTAGTCTGAATTGAATAAGATGTTTACATTTTCTATTGTTTGACCAAGTGAAGGGAGCACCTTGAAGGTCAATATCCATCAGGCTAGAAGCATTGATGAAGCTGGCTAGGCCGCCCATGCTATCAAAGAAATCATCAAGGCCTCCACACTTCTCAGAAGGGTAGAGGGGGGAATTGAAGTCTCCCGCAAGAACAAACTGAGCCTTCTGATTAGCCACAATGAGATTAGAAATTTCCTCCCACAGAATTCCTCTCCCCAACCTAGAGTTGGGAGCATAGATATTGAACATCTGCCAGCATTGTTCAGTGTAATGAAGAGAAACTGCTAGGAAATTTTGGGAGCTAGCGAAAATCTTACCTTTCATTAAGAAGGCAAATATCAATTTTCATCTCCAGGATGAGTTGTTTTATGGTGAACCACTTTTGGGGGCTATTCGGACCCCTTATGTTCCAAGAGAGGAACTTCATTTCTTACTTTTGTTGAGTCCATCAAGGGTCAGTTGTCTACCCTTTGCAATGTCCCTAGCCATAACCTTGTGTCTTGGAACTCTTTCAGAGGGTTTGCCAACTTTATTTTCAGTTCCCCCCACATCCGCTTTCTTGGCCTTGACTTTTTTGTCTGGGTTATCCATTCTTCATTATCCATCTGAGGGGATCCTGGGGGGGACACTTTTAGCTAAGTTATCAGGGAGTTTCCAGGGTGAGCATCTCTAGCCATCATAGCAGGGGAGAGAGGGGGTGATGTGGTGGGCAAAATAACCTCAACCATAAGAGGCATAGCCATAGTCGGGCTAGGGGCATGAAGGACTGGGAGAGTGGGGGAAGCAGGTGGAAGGGGGTTGGGGGGTAGGTTGAGAGATATCACCTATGGGATCTCTCCCTCTTCCAAGGGGATGCTTGGATTGGCATTTTTAACTAGATCTACTGGGGATTTTAAAATCTCTAGGATCTTGTCCGTGTGAGGGTAACCCTCAGATATTTCATTTACAGTAGTCAGCTCTAGAGGAGTCAAGGATGATGGGTCACCAAGGTTGATGGGTTTGGCCGAGATAGCTTTATTTTTGAGCTTGGGTTCGACAACCACAAGGGCTTTACATTTAGTATAGGAATGACCTTGATTATTTTACTTCTGGCAAAAAAGGGTAGCATTTTCATACACAATAGCCTGGGACCATTTTCCCTATTTTGATTTTAGGAAGATAAAATTTGGGAGAGCCTTGTTAATAGTAACATTAACACAGAAGCGAGCATACACCAACCTGGATTTATTGAGTGTGACCGAGTCAGCTGAGACAAAGCTACCAAATGAGTTCCCTATCCAATGGAAGATTTGTTCGTCCCGAAACTCTAGAGGGAGCCTAACCCAGACTGGAGCCATGTGGTTTAGTTCTGTCGAGGGGTCAAAACTAGGCTTCCATTTAGCCATGGTTAGGAAATTCTTGCCATATGCCCAAGACCCCGACAAGACATAGATTAGATCCTCCTCAGTATTGAACTTGAATAGAAAGAGTTCCCCTAGCATTGCTGAAACATCCAGGCTTCCTTTAAGCTTCCATCAAGATTTTGTCCATCACCTGACCATGTCAATACATGGTCGAAAGGAGAAGAATCGACCAGCTATTGTCAGGTGAAGGGAAGAGGTGATTATATCCATCAAGTTGTCCAAGAGCTTGATCTCCATTCTGTCTTCCATTTGGGAGAAGGTGGTCACAACAGCTTCAGAGGTCGAATTTGTGGACCCAAGGAGAGAATTCTTCTAGCTAGACTTGGGATTCTCCTTCACAAGACCCACATCTGCCTGTCCGGCAGAAGTTTCCAGTTTGGGATGTGGTATATTCCTTTCTTCACCTTTTAGGGCAGCATCAGTTAGAATTGGAAAAGTGGAAGGGGTGTGAAGACTGGCATTTTCTTCCATATGACCCATAGACCATGGGGTCCCCGTAGCCGGCACAACAGCATGCACTCTGACTGTGGAATCAGGTATAGGGTCTAGTTGCAGGGAAGGGGGGACCTCCCCGGAGGGGGCAGTCATCTAGGAGCTTAGATTCAAATGCGGGGAAGGGGGAAGAGTTGCAGAGGGAAGATGGGAGAGTTCTGATGCTTAGTTTTGTTGTGGATGTTGTTTTCCTTTTTGTTTCATGCATTCAATTGTACTGGTATTAATATAACTGTTAATCTGCTTTACTGGCACTAGTTTTAAGTTGGAATAATTTATTTTGGGTTATAATTTATTTACAACTGATTCACCCCCCCTCTTATCTATCCTTCCCGGTTCCTAACAATTGGTATCAGAGCGAAGTACTCTTTTTGTGGAAGCCTAACAACTTGAGGAGATCCTATGGCAGTAAATATATTCAGGAAGGACAATCCCAAACTTGATGGAACAAACTATGGTGTATGGAAGACTAGAATGGAAACACATATGAACTGCATTGGAATAGATATATGGGATGTTACAAAGAATGGCTATTGTACTCCTAATTAGAATAACCCTAATCCACCGACCTTGGCTAAAGACTTGGAGAATGATTACAAAGCAAGAGAAGCACTTCTGAGTGCATTATCAAATCAACAAATCATGGGATTATCAGACATATCTACTACAAAAGCTATTTGGGATAAACTAGAAACATTGAATGAAGGAGATACCACTATCAAAATTGCAAAACTGGAATGTTACCAGGTTATGAAAATCTAAAAATGGAAGAGGATGAAATAATTTCTGCATTTATGGAAAGAGTTAATGAAATTGTTTTAGGAATACAATGTTGTGGAGGACCTTTAAGTGAAGATGAAATTGCTTCTAAACTTTTAAGAGATTTTCCACCACCTTAAAAAATGAAAGTGACAGTTATTAATGAGTTGAGAATAATGCCTAATACATCAGTATCTAGAGAAACTTTGGTTGGAAAATTTTCAGCATTTGAGCTTGAAGAATTTGGTCTTATTGCTACAGTCAAGACTGATATAGCCTTCAAATCATCATCATCAACATCATCATCATCATCATCATCATCATCATCATCAGACAAAACTGATTGGAAAGCACTTTATGCAAAACAACTTGAAGATATCAGAAGAGAAAATGAGGAAATTGAAGAACTTGAAGCACTATTTGCAAGGAATATGCCTAAAGGTCCAACAGGAAGTAAGTATGAAGGTAAAGCACCTTTCAAATGTTTTAATTGCAATAAAGTTGGTCATATGGCATCTAGGTGTCCTGATAGACATTCAAGACTAAGAGAGGAAGTAAAAAGAACATATAAACCTAACCTTGAATATCAAAGATACAAATTTAAGAAAAATAGAGATAAGTCATGTTACTATGTAGATGAAGGTGTTACATATGACTCTGATGAAGATCCAATAGATATTGGATGGGCATTTGTTGCAATAAAATAAGAACAACCAACACCTATTGTCAAAACGGTAGAGAAGGCACTAGCAACAAAAATTGAAGAAAAGGATGAATGGATCATTGATAGTGGATGCTCACATCATATGATTGGTGATAAAAGAAAATTCTTATCATTTGGGAATGTCATGGAGGTCTAGTAAGATTTGGAGATGACAAAGCTTGTTTAATCAAAGGAAGAGGCACTATATCTTTGGATGGTAAGCACAATACTAACAATGTTTACTATGTTGAAGGTTTGAAGCATAATCTTTTGAGTGTTGGTTAGTTAGTGGAAAAAGGATTTCAATTACAATTCAAGAATGGAAAATGCAAAATCATAAACCGAACTGGATTGGAAATTGAAACTAGTAATCAGACTAAAGGTAATATCTTTCATTTGAATACCAGCGATAAGACATGTTTGATTGCATAGATTGATGAAAGTTGGTTATGGCATAAAAGACTTTGCCATGTGAATTTTGATTGCATTGTAAAGATCAATACAACTAAGGCAGTAAGGGATTCACCTAAGATTGTGAAACCTCATAATCTGGTATTTAAGGAATGTCAAATGGGAAAGCAAGTTAGAACAACATTTAAGAGTATTTCTGAGAAATCCAATAATATTCTTGATTTAATTCATATTGATTTATATGGTCCAGCAAGAACAAAAAGTCCTCAGGGTGATAGATACTTTATGCTAATAATTGATGATTATTCTAGAATGTGTTGGGTTACTTTTCTCAGGGAGAAATCAGAAGCTTTTGGGAGATTCAAGATATACAAGGCAATGGTAGAGAATGAAACCGGCAAGAAAATCAAATGTTTGAGATCTGATCAAGGAGGAGAATTTACATCCAGGGAATTCAATGCATACTGTGAAGAGAATGGAATCGAAAGACAACTATCAGCACCCCAGACACCCTAGCAGAATGGAGTTGTGGAAAGGAAGAACATAACTATATTGGATGCAGCAAGAACCATGATGATGGAAGAAAATCTAACTCATATGTACTAGAGAGAATCAGTAAATACAATAGTGTATACTTTCAACAGAGTTCTCATCAAAGGTGAAACCGGTAAGATCCCTTATGAACTATGGTTTGGTCATATTCCTACGCTTAAATATTTTAGAATATTTGAAAGAAAATGTTATATTAGGAGAGATGAGTCTATTGGAAAATTTGATCCTAGAAGTGATGAAAGAATGTTTCTTAGTTATTCAACTAGAAGCAAGGCATATAGATGTTATAACAAAAGATTGCAGAAAATAATTGAAAGTACTAATGTGAAGATAGGTGAACATTTTAGAGGAGAATCAAGATCTATAAGTTCTAAACCGGCAGTAGAAATGATTGTAAATAAACCAACACAGATTGCACTGGAACATAATGAAGAACCAGTCACACCGACATCATCAGAGAACTCAACTGTGACTGAAGAACAATAGCTTGTCAATGTAAACTAGAATAAGCCCAGGTATGTAAGATTGAATCACTCAGAAAATTAGATAATTGGAAACAAAAATCAAGGTGTTCTGACAAGAGGAAGATTGTCAAATGAAGAGGTATGTTTAATTTATTAAGTTGAACCAACATCAGTTGTTGAAGAATGTCAAGATAAACATTCGATAAATGCAATGGAAGAAGATTTAGAATAGATTAAAAAGAATAATAGTTAGACATTAGTTCCCTGACCTAAAGACAAAAATGTAATTGGAACTAAATGGGTATATAGAAATAAACTTAATGAAGATGGTGAAGTAATTAGAAATAAAGCAAGATTAGTTTGTAAAGGTTATTCTAAAAAAGAAGGAATTGATTATAATAAAACCTTTGCATTGGTAGCTAGAATTGAAGCAGTTAGACTATTTCTTGCATTTGCAGCTCATAAAAACTATAAAGTTTATCAGATGGATGTAAAATATGCATTTTTGAATGGAGATCTTGAAGAATAAGTTTACATTGAGAAGCCTAATGAATTTTCATTAACAGATGATAAGGATATGGTTTGCAGGTTAAGGAAAGCTTTATATGGATTGAAGCAAGCTCCCAAAGCTTGGTATGCTAGACTAGATAAATATATTTTAAAGCTTGGATACACAAAAGGTAATGCTGATGGTAATTTGTATTAAAAAATTACCAATGATGATATTTTGGTTATTGAAATATTTGTGGATGATATCATTTTTGAAGGTGAAGAGTTATGTAAAGACTTTGCTAACAAGATGCAGGATGAATTTGAAATGTTTATGATTGGAGAGATAAAATTTCTTCTAGATTTGTAGATTTCTCAAACAGATAAAGGTATATTCATAAGTCAAACAAAATACTTGAAGGAACTTTTGAAGAAATTTGGAATGGAAAACTCCAAACCTGTAAGAACTCCTATGACTACAACTGATAAATTGACATCAAAGGATGATTCAGCACCTATAAATCGGACAAGGTAGAAATATATGATTGGAGGATTACTATATTTGACACAAACTAGACTTGATATAATGAATGCAGTGTGTATTGTATCAAGATTTCAAATCAATCCTAAAGAAAATCATGAAACTGCAGTGAAAAGGATTTTTCGGTGTCTACAAGGCACACCAAATCTTGGTTTATGGTATCCTAAGGATCACAATTTTGAGTTATGTGCATATACAGATGCAAATTGGGTAGGAGATGTAGATGATAGAAAGAATACCACTGGTGGAGCATTCTTTCTTGACAGAAGATTAATTTCTTGGATCAAGAAGAAGCAAACTTGTACATCACTATCTAAAGCAGAAGCAGAATATGTTGTAGCAACAACTAATTGCACTCGGGTATTATGGATATAGCAAATGTTGAAGGATATCAATGTAAAATGCAAATAACTGGTAATTATTCATTGTGATAACTCAATAGAAATTGATATATCAAAGAATATGGTATTTCACTCTAAAAGAAAGCATGTTTCTATTAAGTATAATTTTCTGAAAGAAAATGTTGAAGCAAATGAAGTGAGATTAGTTTATGTGAACACTAAAGAGAAAAATGCAGATATTTTTACAAAGCCTTTTCCTAAGGAAACATTTGAATATCTCAGAGAGAAGCTTGGGGTAATCACCCCACTGACAAAGACTTGAATGATGAAGATTGACATCAAACCAACAGGGACTAACAGAAAAATATTTTTCCATCTTGATGAAGGAGAGCTACTTCTTAGGGGGAGTAGTTAGTTGTATGTTATGTTATGATTCTTAACTGCTTTGGCATTTGATGTCAAAGGGTGAGAGATGTCTATGGAAAAACATTATACTTTGGATAGAGATGTATTATTGAGGAGAGATGTATTTTTGTTTTGGTTATACTGTTTCTGTTTTTGGTACAAAAATTTGTATTGATCTATTCTGAGAGATTGTTGGTATTTGGCATTCTGTTTTTGGCACTTAGATGTTTTTCCATCTAGTGTTGCCATCAATGCCAAAGGGGGAGATTGTTGTTATTATGAATGACTTTGTCATGTGTTGCATTGGTTTTGTTATTGATGTCAACACTTATCCTTCTAGAGGTCTACATTGATGATTTGGCACTCTAGTTATATTGGTTTATTGATACATCGACACATTGTGGTCCCGACATGGATATTGGCTTATGCATAGTCACCAGTATATGTTTCACCGACAACTCAGGAAGTTGATGATGACTTGTTATCATCTGGAGATCATTTGGTTATGTTGAAGACATGGATTGAATGTTTACATTTGGTGTTTTTATTATTAGACTAATCAGGTTCACATATTTTCCTTAACCGGCAGATAGGTCTAGGTTATGGACCGGTACAAGATATCATGTTCCAGATCAACACGACACATTTTGTAAATAGTTTATTGATTGAATAATGTGTAAATGTATTGAGGCTGACATATTGTATTGGATCAAGACTTATTTTGTAATTGATTTAAATGTAATATCTTTTAGGAGCAGACCTAATCATGAGGTCTTAGGTTTTGTATAAATAATTGTAAGATGTATGAGGAAGTGTGCAAATATTGGAGATCATTGTGAAGAGTGAAAATACACAGATCCTTGTGTGAATCACATAGATATTATTAGAAGGTTGAAGGAAAGGTTATGAAGGTTTTTGGTCCTCATGCGCAGAGCTTAAACAAATACTGAATCTAGCATTGAAGATGCTATAGTGAAGTAGTACATTGTTATTAGATTTAATCATCCAACTGTAGTTAGTGTGACTCCTATTTTGTGATTGAGCAGTGAACTCTAGGTGGTTGGCCTTTCTGCATGTGTAGACCCCATTATTGTATACACTCACTATCTGTAGTAGTATCATCTGATTGTGGGTAAGGTTTCCCACCATGGTTTTTCCCCTTACAGGGTTTCCACGTTAAAATCTATGTGTCATGTGTTGTAGATGTTGTTATCCTTTCTGTTTCATGCATTAAGTTATATTGATAGTAATATAACTATTAATCTTCTTTACCGACACTAGTTTTAAGTTGGAATAATTTATTTTGGGTTATAATTTATTGACAAGTGATTCACCCCTGCCCCCTCTCAGTTGTCCTTCCTGGTTCCTAACAATGTTCACCAAAATGTAATGGTGGGTGAAAAATGTGTGAATGAGAGATCAAGAGGAAAGCTACCCTTTCCCTCCAAAGAGATATGAGAGTTTCACTATGGATTTCTCTTCAAACACTTTTCACGCATTACATTGGAATAGGTGGGTAATTCACTAGATTCAACCTCCAAAGAAGAAGATAAAATTCTAAATGAAACGAGAATAATAAGTCAATCCTCTCTTCTAATTGGAATGGAAAGGAATTGATTGAATTATTGATTAAGACTAAGAGAAAAGAGACAAAGAACTGATAATAACTCAAGATCAGGGTGTGGGATGAAGTTGTGCACCTGGATTTGGAAGTAATATGTCAAGATGAAGCCACCCTGCGAATTTGAGGAAAAGTTGCTTAGACCATGGTGAAAGTGTACACTGTCCTTTGAAAAATCCACAAAATGAAAAGAGTTTTTCTACCTCTACAAATGGAGTCCAAATCTGAAAGTATAGCTCCACATCTGCAACCTACACACAAAAAAGAGAGGAAAATGGGTTGGGATTGGGGGTTTTCCTTTAGGTCAAACCCCAGTTTTGGAATTAACCAAGTAATGAGAGAAATTACTTGCAAGTAAATGTAAATGAAAGACTAAAATATAAATCACCTCAAGGGAGGTTGTGATAGAAATGTTGATAAAAGTGCTTGTATGAAGTTGAATGCTGAAATGAATCTCCTCTTCAATAGTTGAATCCTTGACTTGAATGCAACACCTAGCCTTGAAGGGAGACTTGAGATGCTCAATGCTTGAAAGGGATGCTTGAATTCTCTTGAATGATTGATGGCAAATTTTCACCTTATTGAACTTCTGCAATTGAGAGGGAAAATGCAACTTTATACTTGTCAATTAGGGTTAATGAAACTGATTTTCATCATAGGCCAACATTAGGGAATTTTTCCTGCTCACTGCACAACCTTCAATGCAGACTTACGAAGGGTCATGGCCCAAAATAGGGTAGGGGACAAGGGTGCCACACTCTTGTCCTAGGAGTATAGGGGAACCACGCCCCTATCATGCCCTTTTTTACAAGACAAGATGCAGGTTAAGAAGTGCAGAGGGCAAGGGAGATACAGTTTTGGGGGGTTGAGTAGTCTCCAATCTCTGATCAGGCTAGGGGATTCAATTTTGCATGTGTGAGGACCCTAATGTGGTCGAAAATTACTAGGGTCACAATTTTATGACACTACGTTTATCCCCCACTTTAGCGAGAGTATGAGTGTACACCAATACTACTGGTAAAGTACAAGGAAATAATATTGAAAGAATTTTACCATGTCAAGGAGGCAAGATATGCCAAGCCCCCAGTGGACTTAGGATCTTACAAATTCAATTGACAAAGTAAAAGGGAAGATCGAGAAGGGGAGAACCATGACTGCAAGTAGAAAATTCTCCCCTACTATGAGTCATGAAAGCAAGGATACCAAATATTACAAAGCAAAACAAAGTTCACTAAGTAATTCTTAAGTATCAAGAAGGAGAATATGAGTAGAGTGTATTCCCCCACATTAAAGAGATCGCGCATGCCTTATCAGGAGTGATTTCTTTAAGGTAGGATACACCTAAGAGAGAGAGAAGAGAGGGAGCATGTTATCGCAAGGATTTAGCCCCCAATCAAGGAATAAACCCAAGGATAATGAACACAAAACACGAGGTAGTTTTGCTTTCCTCGAGGTTAGTATGTTGTATGATAACTCATGTATATATGTATGTGTATATAATAATCATCATTCCCCAAAAAAAAGACACTACTGTAGAAGAAAAGGAAGAGATGATGTCTTTCAATTCAACATGAAAGAGACCAAAAAGAGATCTCAATGCTTTGTATCATCCTCAAGTAGACTTTAAGGGGCTAATAGAAGAACAGGGATACACATAGAAGAATAGTCACAAAAGAGCAAAAGAGAAGAGAGAGAGAAAATCTACAATGTCCATGTTGCTGATCTAGCACGACATCCACCTCCCAATCTTGTTGATCACTATTTCAAGAAGGCGAGAAACACACTAGAGGAGTGACATCTGTTAGAGTATTCGAGTATTTACTTGATTAATTAAACAATATTTGTTTAATTATTTAAGTTCCCTTTATCTCTTTTACACTTAAGCTAACTTCAAGTGCATAATAATTAATTCTTTTATTAATTATTATGTGCAAGCCTAGGTTTTTCTTTTTAGGGTTTCTTGACCTATTAGAGGTTTATTCTTTTCAGTGTACTGTAAGGAAAGGATTAACACATCACACATTTTTGTGAATATTGAGCTCTCATCTTTTTGAGCATATTTTATGTGTATTTGTTTTATCTGTTATTTGCTTCCTTGGTTCTCCTTGTAATAGGTCATTTAGCTTGCAAAGATCATTTGGGCTCTTGTGGTGTTGTGTTTTTCAACTCTCACATGGTATCAGAGCTTCAAATCTGTAGCTATATGTTCTTGTTTTGAGAATTTTTGCATTGGAAGCAGATCTGGGGTTTTTTAGGAGGTTTTTTTTTGTACTTAGGGATATGCCTTTTTCTAAGCACTTTGGGCCTAAACGGACCTCACCATCATGCTCAGAAGGCCCAAAAACTCCTATAGTCATATAAAACTTGCCTAGTTTTGACTCCTGAGCATCTGGGGGCATTTTTTTCTTCAGTACCAGGCCATACGACCTTGGCATGTAGTTTGAGAAAAAATTTCAAAAATATTTTTTTGCCATTTTACAGCATGCAAGCCGAATGATTTTTTGATAAATTTAAAAAAAATAAATAAAAAATCATTGAAAAATCGGCAAGGATTAAAAAAAAAAACAAACAAAAATCATTTTTTGGGGGGTTCCCATGGTATGCAGGGTACCGTGGGGCCCCTAGTACTGTAGTAGGCCATCACCACTAGCCCTGGCCTCTGGCCTCGTGCCTCCATCCACCATTCTCCTCTAGCCCCCGCTGACCTCTTTTGGCCCTCGCCACTGTCGACCACCGTCGACCTCTTCCCACTGCTGTCAGCCTCTCCCCACCGCTGCAGGCCCCCGCTGGCCTCTCCTTGCCGCTACTAGCCCCCAGTCCACCTACCGGTAACCCCGCCCACTGGAAACCACCGCCCGGCCACCGCTACACCACCCACGAGCCACCTCTACCCGCCCCTGCCACCAGACTACCCCTCCCTCTTGTTTTGAAGGGGGGTTTTGTTTTTTCCTCATATCTTGAGCATACGGAGTCAGTTTTTTGAAAACAAATAGGCATCAGAAAGCTAGTTCTGAGCTAGACCTTGTGATGTTGGAATTTTTTTCCAATTTTGTTGTTTGACTATTTATTTTTCCAGTCAAAGTGGGGTCTCTTTTTTGCACTCTGGAAGCCATAGAATGAGCATCCGAACTCCATTTTTTGAAAACTTTATATCATTGGAAATCTTGTCCTATGTACTTTCCAGCCATATGAGTTTTCTTTCGAGATTCTGCTTGATGAATGCTTTCTTCAGTTTTTTGCTTTTTCAGCACTCTGTGGATATCTTGGTTGTTTTAGGTCGTGGGATCTCTTCTCTGAGTAGGATGTCTCTATTTTGGTTATCCTTTCTATTTCCAGTCTTCTTATCATTGTAGCTTCTTTTATGCAAATGCACTGAATATCATTTTCACTCATTTCCTCATTAATATTTATAGAAAGAGGAACTCGCACATGAATAGAAGTAAAACCATCACATGTTTTTACAACTTATGATTTGGAGATTTAGGTTCAACAACTTTCTTAGGAGAAAAGGGAATCATGTCAAATGTTGGAGTTCTAGGAGATTGAATAGTTTGAGGGATAGCTTCATGAGCTCTAACATGATGTCTTCATCAGTGCTCTCTCGCACAATGATTTTGTCGAGTCTTAGTGGAAGACTAAGAAGGAGGAGGAATATTTGGTGAAGGATGAATATTCTTGTCTTTGATAGTTTAAGGTATAGGTTGAGATATTTTAGGTTGAATAAGGGGAGAAGCAGGCCTCTTCTCTCTATAAGAGGAATGAAGTGGAACTACGCCATACAAAGGAGGAATATTAGGTGTAGGAAGGAGACTAGGTCCATCATGAGGAGGAGGTACGTGTCTAAGCTTAGGAGGAATATTTTTTTGTTTCTTAGGAGAAGGCATAGACACATCCATAGGAATAGGTTGAGGATCTTCCTTAAGAAGAATATTAGTTATATCCATTAGGGGAAGAATTTCATCTTCAAGAATGATAGGAATGTGAAGTGTTGGGGATCTAGGTTGACTTAAATATAATATCACATCTTTCTTCCATTTTTGATAATATTGAAAAAGAGAATCGCTCCTTGATGGAAGAGATTGAAATGGCTTAGGCCAAAAGAAATCAATAGGAACATTGAGGCTTATTTTGGATGGTTTAAATAAGTTGTGGTTCATGATTATGATTTTTCCATTGTGAGGAAATTAAAAACACTTATGGATTGGAGAAGCGATAGCCTTCATGGAAGGTAGCCAATGATAGCCCAACTTCACATGGAATTGCTCATAAGAAGGAATGATAACAAAGTTAACATACATAGATTTAGTATGAACTTCAATAGGAAGGGTGATAGAGCCAATGGTAGGACAAGATAATCCATCGAATAACTTCACAACCACATTAGAAGCATCATATATTGGTTTATGCAATCATAAAGTGAAGAGATATTCCCCAGTGATGATATTAACCATGCAAGAGGGATAAATAAGGGCACCATGGTAAGGTATACCCTTAACCTTCGCAACTGTGTATAAGGGCCATCGAGTGCTCTAATGGTCTCACTAGGATCAAATGTAATAAAAGGATCCTTAGGCATATCTTGTTTTTCTACCATATTTACCAAGTTTGGAGCCATAGAGGTGAATTCCTTAGAAGAGAAAGAATTAGGCAAAATATCAATCACGTTAGAGGTATGAGAAGGTAAGGGATCAATAAAATCTTAAGACTTTGATTAGGAGGAGCTATTGATTTATTCCATTTATCATTCACACCTGCCATAGATATAGTATTATTATCAATCAAATCATGAATCGCATTTTTCAATGTGAAACATTTCTCAGTATCATGACTAGGATGACGATGAAATTGACAAATGAATTGTTGTCAAAATAAGGGGATGCAAGTTTAGAAGGATCAACTGGTTTTATAGGAGGAAGTTTGATAACATTTCTTTGCAAAAACTAAGACATAATACTATGTAAAGATTCATTCAAAGGAGTAAACTGTCTTTCTCTTTGGAAAAAATTATAAATAGAAGGCACACCTGTTGTAGCATTCACATTGTTGTTGTTGATTGTATCATTGAACTTGATGAAGATTTTTATTGGTTTGAACTTCACAAATGGTTGTTGAACACTCTCCCCCTTATCACTTGGAGCCATAGGAGTGGATTGCTCCATTTGACTCACAACCAGTTGATAATTGTGGAGTGTTGCGCAAAACTACGGAAAGGAAGTAAACTCAAACAAAAGAAGTTTTTCCCTAATATCTTTTTGCAAATTAGAAATTAAAATTCTTTGAATATCATTATCAGGTACAGGAAAAGAAATTTGAGCACACAAATACTTATATCTACCAATGAAATCAATCACTTTTTCTTTAACACCTTGTTTACAATGCATTAAATTAGTCAAAGTGAGTTTAGGACCAATGTTGTTTTGAAATTGTTGGATGAAAGTGTTTTCCAATTGTTGAAAAGAAGTGATAGAATAAGAAAGCAAAGAGAAATACTATTGTAAAGCCTTATCTCTTAGTATTCTTGTAAACAATTTTGCAAGCAATCTTTGATCATAAGAAAATTCAGTACACAAGGTTTGGAATGTTTTGACATGCGTAAGAGGATCACCTTTTCCATTATAGATTTCTAATTAAGGGACCTCAACATGTTTAGGTGGCATGGATTTAACAATATCAAGAGAAAGTGGGCTCGCAACATCAAAGGTGGGCACACTAAACTTGGATTGACTCATAGAAGCAATTTGTTGTTGTAAGGAAGACATGGTTTGAGCAAGATTGTTAAGTGTCACTTCGGTAGAAGAAATGATGTTAGAAATAGTTGATTGAGAAGGTCGTGTGATATTATTGAAAGAAGGCATGGATTGAGAATAAGGTGGTGGGACATTATTATAAGTAGGCATAGGTGATGATTGGGTAGGAAAAGGGTCACTTAAAGGAGGAACAAAGTTGTCAAAGGAATTGCCCTCTCGTGTCACATTGATTGGTTGAGGGATAATAGGAACTGTTAGAATATAATGTTATTAGGGACTACATCCTTATAACATTTATATATAATGTTCTAATATAAGGTTATAAAATCTTATATATTATATTCTTTATAAGCATATCCCATTTGAAATTATTATTGTGTGCGGGAAAAGTGGTGTGATGAAATGGAAAAAACGAATTCAAGACTAGTCCACACACCAATGGGACTCTTGGTGCAAGTTATGGATTTATATGGAATAACTCAACTTTCCAAGGGATGTTCCATTGTTCTCTATCTCACAAGAGCCCTCAAGCCAATGCCTTTGCTCTCAGATCACTGAGCAAGTGACTTAGGGATGACAATCATAAGAATGAGGGATGTTTTATCAATCTAACATGAATGCAATCCTAAATGTGCATGGTATTAACAAATATGAATTAAAATAGCATGTATATGATGATAAGATGAAAGGATTAGTAAAATAACTATCCTAACATGATACGCTAGCTTAATATGATTATTTATGATAATAGAAATGCTTCTAAAATGTTTATCATATTATTTCTATTCAAAGAGAGACTAAATGCTTTATAAAAATGAGTATAGATTAGATGCATGAAACTCAGATATGAAAATGGAGGAATGAGAGCTCTATTTATAGGAAGAATAGGGCAATGGATGGTCAGGATTGGATAATATTATCAAGGGTTAGGATTGAAAGTTATCAATCCATGTTTATAATTCTCACCAATCAAATGGTGACAATTGTCAACATAAGACTGCTTGAGAGGGGATGGAAGAAGCATTAAATGCTTGAGAAGACCTCATAGTTACCTTAGGAGGTAAGGGTTACGGTTAGGTTAGGATTACCTATAAGATAAAGCTTTTTACCAAAGGATAAACTCTTGTGCAAGGGTTAAAGGGATAACCATGGTCAAAGCAATGAATGCTTTATGAGACCCTTTGGTTAAATGAGGGTTGAGTTATAGAGAAAGTCTCTAATCATGCAAGAGGGTTGAGTTAACCATTAATGGTTTAGAAGACTTTCAAGGTTAACTTGTTGAAGACATAAAGCCTTTAATAGTTTCCAAAGACTTTGAGGGTTTGAGAAGTGACTTCCCTTTGTTTAGGGATGTGACAATACTTAGTAGATGGGCTAGGCTAATCTAGAATTGATTAGAAGAATCTAGAAGGGGGGTTAGAGAGGCAAGTGGGAGATGTAGGAGAATGCAAGTGGATGGAGGGTAATTTTAATTAAAATAAATTACTTTATTTAAACAAAATAGATGCAAGTGGGGGATTTAAATAAATTAGATTTATTTATTTGGCATGAGTAATTTAATTAAATGTAGATTTAATTAAAAAGGGTAGGAAGGG
Organism: Cryptomeria japonica; assembly: GCF_030272615.1. Classification (NCBI taxonomy): domain Eukaryota; kingdom Viridiplantae; phylum Streptophyta; class Pinopsida; order Cupressales; family Cupressaceae; genus Cryptomeria; species Cryptomeria japonica. Next base: position 439,923,318 of record NC_081406.1, on the reverse strand, counting down.
GATTTAATTAAATAAAGTGATTTATTCAATTAAAGGATATGAAAGACTTATGTGAATTTAATTAAATAAATTGAATAACTTATTTAATAAAATAGATGAATGTGAATAATTGAATTAAACAAAATTTAATTAAATAGAGGAATGAGGTTAAAATGAATATTAAATATTCACTTAGGAAAGTGGTCATTTTTATACGTCTAAATTTTGCTCCTCTTTGAAGTGACGTGTGTGCACATGTTAATTCAAAGAAAAATTTGATGTGTTGCCAAAATTTGATTGATGTGATGTCATATGTCAATATGTCGATGTTGTGCCCCAGATTTGATAAATGCTATTGATGATGCCCCCTCGGGAGATGAATCAAAAAAAAAAAATATTGAAAAATTTTGTTGAGTTGATAATCGTTTTTTATTTGATCGCATTTTGAAAATTTGTCTATGTTTAATGCATGTTAATTGATTCATTTGCGGAAAATGATGTTTGCTAGGGTTAAAAGTGAGAGAATGAGCAAAATACATTCCCCACCTACTAACCCTAATTTAATTTTACCCTATAAAAAGGTAAAAAGTGATTTTATTTGTATCATTTGCACCTTTTGACATTTGTGAGAGTGACATTTGGAGAGTGACAAGATGTTGGTTCCCTATGCTTCGCACTGATTCGAGCGTATTCATCGATACTGGAGGCCCACGAGGTATGGTCCACTTGTAAGTCATCCTTATTTTGTTCATTTTTCTTATTGTCGATTTTGGTCACGTTTTTTATTTTTTGCTTGCAAATTTCACGTTTTAGCGTGTCAGGTCTGTTGCTTAGCACATACTATAAAAAAGAGTGCGTAGGGTTTGTCAAATAGGGTAGCATCTAGAATTCATTGGGTAGTGCACCACAAGTTTAGGGTAGCCCATAGGGCTAACGGAGTAGCGCATACAGGCAATAGGGTAGCACATAGGGTTGACCTAGTGCATAGGGCTCATAGGCTAGCACGGGGGGTAATTGGGGTAGCGCATAGGGTTGATTAGCACCTAGGGCAAATTTTTTAGCATGTAACTGAGTTTTGCTAGTGCATAGGTGGCAGCATACTGTGTAGGAGGAGTATCTTAGCGTGTGAGTAGGAAAAATAGCTAGAAAGAAGTGGGAAGATTGCTTTGTAGGGAAAAATGGATGAGGTAGATGATTTAGGGTGGAATAGGTGTCTGCCAAGTGCTTTGGGATGGATTTTTAGACAATTTTGTGCTTGTCGTGATGATGTCCTTGTCTTGTGAAATAGCTTTTGTTGTTGAAGTACCAAGCTGATTGATTAAATGATGATCCAGATTTGTTATTTGATATGGATCTTTGATTTTTGTTGTGTGATTGAATTTGATGTCCAATATGAGTTCTGATTCATGATTTCCAATATGGTTTCTGTTATGTTTTTTTTGCGATATGGATCGATGAGGTTTTTGCGTTATGGGTTTTTGAGTTTGATTTCTTGATATGGTTCTTTGATTGTTGATATGGATCTTTTGATAGGATTTCTCGATGTGGTGCTTGCGTTATGGGTCTTGATGCTTGATATGGAACTTGATTTAATGCTTCGTTGTTTCAAGTTGATTGGATATTGATTTTGATATGGGATTTGATTTTCAATATGGAACTTGATTTGTTGTTTCAAGTTGATAATGATGATTTTCATATGGAATTCTGATATGGAACTTGATTTGATGCTTGTGTTGTTTGAAGTTGATATTGATGTGATTTTGATATGGAACTTGATTTGATACTTGCGTTGTTTCAAGTTGATTTTGATGATTGGATATATTAGATAGATGTGGGAACTGATGGTGGACATTTTTTTTGTTGTTACAAGAACATCTTGGCATACTGTAGTTGCGAAAGCGATTTCCTAGACCATGGTCTTTGATTCTCTGGTTAACACAGGATGATAGAGATATCATTGAGAGGTCTGGATTATTCTCTTTGTTGGACATGCCTCGGTATATCATTAACCAGTGTTTGCTGACAACTTTAGCAGAGAGGTGGCATAGTGACACGAACACCTTTCATTGGGCGACTTAGGAGATGACAGTTACTCCAGAGGACTATTATCAGATTTTATGAATTCCAATGGTTGGAGCACTATTTCCATATGAGCAGATGAAGGAGGATGGGAGAGAGGCTCTTCACTGGATATTCCATGATGATCAAATTTGTGGATATGAGATCCCATGGCAGGAGTTCATAGATTTTGATTATGCTCCACTACCTTCTATACTGTCAAGTTCCGTAGGTGGCTTCTTGTGTCCCAATCGTAGGTCGAAGGAATTGGCAGTGGGGTGGGGATTGGTGTTAGAGGATATGGTGACATAGGGTCATAGGTTTTCCTGGGGGTCCTGTATGTTGTCCCATATGTACAAAGATATGCACCAGGTGGTGTATCTATGATATAGCAGTTTATCTGCCAGGGTCACATTATTACAGGTGTGGGCTTGGCAGTGCATTCCCACAATGAGGCTACTTGTAGATAGGGATAGGCCAGTTGGTCGGGCTTATGCATATGGGTACATAGGTATAGTTGTCCAATGTAAGCTGGGCAAACTAGAGCATTGGAGGAGTGTGCTGGATGATATTGATATGATCATCTGGAGACCATATATGGATTGTGAGGTGTGGGTGGAGGATGGGCTAGAGATTCCCTATGTATATACGTCATGGCACTTGATAGGGCAGATGCCTTTTATCATTGAGAGGTTCTTGCATAGCCGTGTTCAGTGACAGTATGGTCGACAACATGGCATATCACAGGGAGCATGCTTATATGCTCATTGGAGGTAGGATGTGCCAGAGTGGGGTTTGACTATTGATAGCGCAATAGCTGTGGAGGAGTACATGCATTTGGCTGGACAAATATGGGATTATGGGTTCAGAGTGGTGGATGTTGGGATGACGTAGGAGTTCTCTACTTATTTTGTGGTGAATGCTATGGCATAGATATTAGATCTAATAGAGATGATTCCTACCTTTGATGATGATGAGGATGAGCAACAAGAGAGGCTAGGAGAGGTGAGATGGAGAGAGGAGAGAGAAGATATGGAGGAGGGATATGGGGATGATAGAGGAGATGATGGGGGAGATAGGAGGGGAGGTGGTAGAGGGAGATAGGGAGATAAAGGAGGGGGTGGAGGAGATAGAGGGAGGATTGGAGGAGAGGATGGGGGGAGGATTGGATTAGTCGGATGATCGGGTGGTGATGGAGGTAGGGGAGGTTTGGGTCTTGGAGCTGGCAGGGTTGGCAGAGCAGGCGAGGTGCTAGCAGTTGTGGGTGGTACGGAGGAGTTCAGGCGACTGACCCAAATGAGGAGATCAGATGTATTACCTCCACCGGGGCCTAGGATAGCGATAGGGATGAGTGGTACCATGACCCTGGTACCCATGTAGGTCTAGGTACCCACCCATCGAGAGGATGCATAGATTAGGTCCCTATAGATGACAGTGCAACAACTTCATGAACAGGTACTGGCTCAACAATGCTAGATTATGTAGATTACCGCAGAGCGGGATACGAAGAGAGAGCATCGAGGTTGAGAAGAGGAGCTTTCAGAGAGACTATAGAGAGCAACAGCTGGTGCCCCAATGTGAGACACATTGAGGGAGATATGTTACACTACCATGGCAGTTGAGTACTATAGGTGGTTGTATGAGGATTTAGTCCCCAGAGAGAAGAGGGCTCCTAGTTTTACTGCTAGTTGATCAACTCGGAGTCAGTCAGGGACAGAGAGCAGAAGTGTTATAGGGCCTTCTCGACGTGATCCACCTAGAGATCCAGGAGCTTGGACATCTACTACGAGACCATCAACCTCAGGAGATAGTCATACTTGAGAGACTTGTCTCTATTGTATTTTTATCATTGTGTTGTATTTTGACAGACATGACATCCTTTGTATATTTTGACCATTTTTGATATATATATATGACACTGATTTTTCGATCCAAATGTGATGTGCTTATGGATGATGATTTATGTATTGATATGATGGTTCTATGATGAGGATGTGATGCTTAGATAAATGCTTTTGATTTCATATTGGCTGATATGATTGATGATGAAGATGCAATGATATTGATTTGTGAGATGTATCTTGAAAATGAGATGTATGATAATGATATGATGTGAGATGTATCTTGAAAATGGGATGCATGATAATGATATGATGTGAGATGTTTCTTGAAAATGAGATGTATGATAATGATATGATGTCCGATGTATCTTGAAAATGAGATGTATGATAATGATATGATGTGCAACTAAATGCAAATTTACATGATATGCAACTATTGTAAAATGATATACAACTAATTGTAAAATGATATGCAACTAATTGATCATCCTCATTCTGTCATTTGTCATTCCTATGTAGTCACATATTTTTGCTCCATTTTTGTTTATCATCGTTGAGCTTTTGATATGTTAAAAGTTTATACAATCATAATGGTATAATTGAACCATAATGACCTGAGAAAAACTTACATGGATTTTGATATTGCAAGATAGCACAAGCATGGAGGTATAATTGAACCAAGATGACCTGAGTGTTGCTTGCATATAAATAGACAAGATTGAACCATTTGTATGCACAAAGTGGAACAATGTCTTCAATGATACATTCATAATCATGTCTCGAGACAAAATTTGTACTGTACAAGTGATCACCTCATAGATAAAAAACCAAAAAAATATCAGACCCTCCAGCCACTTTCTCTAGCTCGATGCATCATTGAGAAAATTTAGGGGATCCGATAATTCAAAAATTTTAAGTGCAAAAATAGTCAAAACTTTATGCGAGATGTAAACAAATTATAATTCAAAAAATCATCCATCATGTGTGTTGAAGTTTGTTAATTAGATTAGTGTATTGTTTTCTTTGTTGTTGGAGTTTTGACAGGATTTGTTTGACATTCTGTGATTATTTTTTGCATGAAGTTAGATGAATGTTGCCCCTAGTTATAGATACCAATCAATGTGGATATTTATAGTGATTACCAAGCCATGGTAGGATATGATGAACTGATCTTTAGATAAGTAAGGACAGTGACGGTGCTAAGTATGTCCGGGATAATGTTGTGTAAAAAGTGTTGGGCGATGGTCACGAGCTTTGACTTTGGCTATAAAAGATATGAGTAATGATAGATAGAGGAGTTGCTTCCCTCACAAATAGCATCTATTGCCAAGTTTTCACAACTTGTTTTTATTGCACTTTTTTGTTGTTTTGATTTTTTTTGTATTTTTTACTTTTTCCATGCATTAGACCACTCAAGTATAGTATTTCTTTAGATGGATGTTGTTTGGCTGGTTCATTGGTACATCACCTTCTGAAGTTGTTAACTGATAGGTACCTAATCCATAGTCTGATATGATAACATAGGGACCCAACCAGTTAGGTTCAAACTTCCCCTTCTTTTCTCGATCCTGTTGATTTCGGGGATTTTCTTTGAGTATGAGATCACCAACTTTAAAAATCCTTGGGATGACTTTGTGGTTGTATCTTTTGCATATGCGATGTTGGTATGCTTTGAGGTGATTATAAGCATCTTGTCATTTTTCATCCAGAAGCTCTAGTTCTTGAAATTTGTTGACTTGATACTCCTCATGTGGAATGAGGCCTTTCAAAGATACTCTGAGTGATGGAATCTCCACCTCAAGAGGTAAAATTGCTTTTGATCCATACACCAAATAATATGGAATAGCTCATGTAGGTGTTCGGATGCTAGTCCTGTAGGCCTAGAGTGCCAGATTGAGTTGCACATGTCAATCCTTTCCTGCATCATTTACTGTCTTCTTTAGGATTTTCAATATTGTTTTATTTAATGCCTCTGCTTGACCATTCCTTGTGGGTAGTAAGGTGTAGAGAAATGATGTTGGATTTTGAATTGTTGACATAGCTCTCATACATCCTTATTTTTGAAGGGATGCTCATTGTTTGTAATGATGGAACTAGGAATCCCGTATCTATAGATTAGATAATTGAGGATAAATGAAGCAATCTGTTTTCCAGTTACTATGGTCAGTGGGACTGCTTCAATCCATTTTGTGAAATACTTTGTTGCAGTGATTATGAACTTGTGTCCATTTGAAGAGGAAGGATGGATTTTTCATACTAAATCAAGTCCCCATTGATAGAAAGGCCAAGATGTTGTAAATGGATACAATTCCTATGTTGGTGCATGGATAAAGTTGCCAAGAATTTGGCACTTATGACATTTCTTTGCAAAGAGATAAGAGTCTTTTTCCATTGTCGGCTAGTAATACCCCATTCTCAGAAGTTTTTTAGCGAGAGTAGGACCACTTGAATGTGTCCCACAAATACCCTCATGAAGCTCATGTAAGGCAGAGTCAAATTCATTATGATCTAGGCAATGAAGAAGAGTACCATCTAGACCTTGATGGTAAAGGGTATCAATAGTTAAGGTATAACGGGCAAATTGCTGGATAAAGTTGCATTTTTTGTTCTGTGATAGGTCACTGGGTAGGGTATTGGTTTTAAGATATTCATAGATTATTCCGTATAATAGAGAATCTGAACCGATTAAGGCATAGATAACATGGGATGCAAAATTGTCATAGGCTAGGGAAAACAGTTGCTCTACCAAAAACTCACAATGACTTTGTTGCTCCAGAATTTGTAGTAGTGAAATGATAGTAGCCATTACACTGGATGCTCTGTTGTCTAACCTTGGTATTTTATCGAAGGTGATGTGTACAAAGTACTGTTTGAAGTCATCCACCATTCTTTTGTATGGTAGTAGCTTGTCATCCTTTGCTTGATATTCATTGTTGATCTAATTTATAACTAGTTGGGAATCTCCATAGACTTTCAATTCCATGATTCTCCATTCCATGATCATTTTTATTCCTGTGACCAATGCTTCATACTCAATGATGTTATTTATGCATGGAAACATGAGGCTATATGATCTTGGTATGGTGTGCCCTTCAGGAGTGATGAACAAGATGTCGACACTTGAGCCATGTTGAGTGTAAGAACCATCAAAATACAAGATCCATTGTTTGGGTGTAATAGTAAGAACATCCCTATCTGGAAATTCAACCTCCATTGGTTGCTTATCTGGTAGTGGTGCTTTAGCTAATTGATCTGCAATTACTTGTCCCTTGATAGCCCAACACTTTGTGTAGTGGATATCAAACTCACTAAGAATCATGACCCATTTAGCTAATCTTCCTGTAAGAGATGCTTTGTTGAGTAAATACTTGAGAGGATCAATTTTTGCTACTAGCTTGATTGTGTGAGCTAGCATGTAATGTCAGAACTTTTGAGAAGCGAAGACTACAGCCAAGCAGGCCTTCTCAATGAATGTATAATTGAACTCATGGTCATTTAATGTCCCACTGATGTAATATATAGCAAATTCCTTGCCTTCTCGATCTTCTTGTGCTAATAGTGCCCCCAATGATATGTCAGTTGTTGATATGTAGAGGATGAGCGACTTTCCTGCTATTGGTGGTACTAGAACTGGTGGATGCATTAGATATTGTTTGATTTGATAGAATGCTTCTGAACACTTGGCTTCCCATTTGAATGGTTTGTTTTTATGTAGCAAATGATTGAATGGTAGACTTTTATTTGCTAGTTGGGCTATGAATCGCCTGATTGACTAGAGCCGTCCTTATAGAGATCTGAGTTGGATAATTTTCTTGGGAGGTGGCATCTCTATGATGGCCTGCAACTTTGCTGGATCTACTTCAATGCCCTTTTTAGACACAATGTATCCTAATAATTTACCTGATGTCACCCCGAAGACACACTTCTTAGGGTTTAGCCTAACTTGGAATTTCTCCAGTCTTTGAAATATTTTATCTAATATGCCCAAATGTTATGCCTGGGTAAATGACTTAGCCAGTAAATCATCCACATAGTTTTCCATGAAGGTATGCATCATATCATGAAATATTGTCGTCATTTCTCTTTGATCAGTTACTCCAACATTCTTCAAGACAAAAGGCATGATGTTCCAACAATACGTTCACCAAGGATATGTGAACATTGTTTTATCTTGATCCTTTGGAGCTATCTTGATTTGATTATAGCCAGAAAACCGTCCATTAATGATAGCATTGCATGGCCTGCTGTGAGGTCTACAATTATGTTGACGCTAGGCAAAGAAAAGTCATCCTTTGGATAGGCTTTGTTAACATCTCTAAAATCTATGCATATTCTGATTCTTCCATCTAGTTTTGAAACTAGGACAATGTTTGAAATCCATTCACCATAGTCTATCAGTCGAATAAATCCGACGTCTAATAGTTTATTTAGTTCAACTTTGACCTTTAGTGCTACATGCAGATTCCTCTTTCTTAGTTTTTGCTTGACTGGCTTAGCTCCTGGAGAAATAGATAAATGATGCATGATTAAGTTTGGATCTATTCCAGGCATATCTACATAGGACCAAGCAAAATTGATTTGCTTTTCTTTGAAAAAAATGATAAACTTTGGTTTTTCTTCTTTTGTCAGAGATTCTTCTAGGTGTATATTTTTAGTTGCTTCTTTTGTACCAATGTTGATTGATTGAGTGGGATCAATCAATATGGGTGATCGCTCCTGACAGTGTTCAGGAAGAGTGTCAAGTCTCCCATCTTTAGGTGCCTTATAAAGGTTTTCACCCTCAGATGCATCCTTTATTTTGACTTTTTTGTGATCTAGTGCTGTCATTGACTAGTTTTTAGCATTAGATCCTTTATTTCTTTCATTTTTGCGACTGAGAGACTTGGCACCCTCCTAATTATAGATATCACTATTTTGTTTGCTGGTAGAGTCTATTTTAAGATTGACTATACATAGGTAATGGATAATGGATTCATCATCTAGAAATATGGGTAAGTCATGGTGTTCAAGTTCATCCCAGTCGATGAGATCGGGAAATATGAGTGGTAAAGAGTCATTGGGTGGGTCAAGGTCGGTCGTGGTAAGTGTCATGATAGAGGTATCATTAAGGTTGTTTGTGAGATTGGTTAGGATAATGATACTGTCAAGGTCTTTGATGGTATCATCCTCCATGTAGACTTTCTCATAGTGTCACTACTCATTTTCCGTAGCTTCGTAGATATGTTGTGGACCAAATTCAAGTAGTCTAGATTATGTGCCTTGTCCTTCTTGAGAAAAGGGTGTATGAGTAGCACCTTTAGGTATATCTTCAGTAATATTTGAACAACTACCCCATTCATAGTCATTAGAATCAGTCTTATAAGTATTGTCCCAAAGTCTTTCAGTGCTATGGACAAGTGTGTTGTAGGGTGAAAAGAGATTCCTGATAATTGATACCAGTCTTGTAGTTTTCTTTGATTCTATATCAAAACCTGTTTGTACTCTTTGCATATGTTCATATATTATTTCTCCTTGGGGAATAGTAATTTATTCAGGAGGTGATTTTGCCTTGTTTTGAATGGGTTCTTGGAAATGGTATACTTCCTCATAAGATGATTCTTCTTTTTGAATGATTAGCTCCTCTTGTCGATTCTCTTTGTCTTGGTGTTCTTGCTCTTTTCTTATTGTTTCTACTGCTTGGTGTAGTGCCTCGTGCCATGAATCCTCATTGTATTTATTCTTTGCTTTCCACTGAGGTTTTTGATATTTATTCTTCTTTTTCCTTGGGGGTAGGTTGTGTCCATAACCCAATCCTGTTTTGTCTCTAGAAAATTGTGAAGGAGGGTCCAGTGGTTTTGTGATGCCTTCTTAACGCTTGCCTATAGGTTCTTTGTAATTGTATCCCATTCATTGAATGATTCAGAATCCTTTTCCATACTGTTGTGTTGGTATGGCTATCTCTAGAGTAGCAGCTCGGACTTCTTCCTCATCCTTGTATAGCCAACTAAGGATGTCTTTCTCTTTTGATTCATGTGCTAGTGTGCCCAATTGCATAAATTTGCCATCAAACTTGGTGATGGGCTTTGTTTCTTGATGTGTCAATGTAGAAGGCTAACCATGAGATTTTGTTGATGCTGGTAAGTTGGTTAGACACATGGGTTTGAAAGAGTATTCTCCCATGCCTTGCTCATTGATTTTCATCTTTTGTTTAAAATCCATGGATAGAGATTTGAGCTTTTCTTGATGATGATCTATCGCTGAGGAAGTTTGAGCTTCCCTGTTGTGTGGAACCAAGCTATCTTGGGCTGCCCCCATGGCATTGCAATGTTGAAAGGGGTTATTATCCACTGATATAGAAATCTCCTATCCATTATATGGGAATTTGACACACTGATGGTAAGTTGATGGTACTGCTTGCATTTCATGTATCCAAGGACGACCCAATAAAATATTGTATGTTAAGTCTATGTCTAAGACTTGGCACATAGTGTCTCTTTGTATCGGTCCTACCTGAATAGGTAATATTACTATTCCCTTGAATGATCTCTCTTCATCATCATAGGCCTTTATGGTGATCTTTTTGTGTGGATCAATAGAATATTTAGAGAAGCCTAATGCACAGATAAGTTTTAAGGTACAAATATTGAGACCAGCTCCTCCATCTATTAATACTCTTTTAACTCGATGTTTGTAGACTAAGACTTCAATGTGAAGGGGATTATTATAGAGATGGCTCAAGGAGATATTATCATGTTCAAAAAAGGTGAGATTATGAGGCCCTGTCATGTTAGCCACCATGGCTTGAAATTTATCAATATCCAGATCTTGAGGCACATTTGTTTCAACTAGTGCCTATTCCAAAATGTCTTTATGCTTCGATGAGAGTTTTAGTAACTCGAGTATGGATATTTGAGCAGGAGTTTTCCGTAGTTGATCAACTATGCTATACTAAGTCTTGGGGATAGTGGTTGTTGTTGATGTATGCCCTTTTAAGACATATTTTTTAGCTCTGGTGGTTACATTGATCGACTGATGTTCATGTTTGTCTTTGATTTTAATGACATTTACTTGGTTTTCATCTGTCAATATATGATTGATGGTGTTATTGTATACGTGACTTATGTGAGCTCCTCTGGTATCATTTGATGATGAAGCTCCTTCCTTGTTGTAATTCAAAAGAGGATTTTTAAACACATCATGATCATTGTTTGTTTTGAGACCATTGACCATTAAATCTACTCTATTGATCATATCTTGAACAATGTTTTTAAGCCTCATGCAATCATTTGTTTGATGTCCTTTGTTTCGATGAAAATCACAGAAGTGCGAGTAATTCCACCAAGGTGGTTTGACCTGGGGTTCAAAGTTGTTTATGGCTGGTAATCTGATAATCTTGTTTGCCAGGAGTTCTCGGAATGTTGATTCTAAGGATTGTCCCAATGGTGTGTAAATGCGATGATTTGGGAAATTGTTGGTGTTACCCCTGGGATTCGGATTTGTTCCTTGATTTATGTTTTTGCCTTGTGCATTGTTGGTAGTGTTTGGATTTGAAGGTTCTTGATTGGTATTTGGCAGATAAGTGTTAGTGTCTTGGTTAGCACCCCTTTGATTCTTGGTACCCTGAGGATTACCAGATAAAGCTAATACTGGTTGTTTGGACTTCATATCATTAGCATCGATTCCTCCCTCATTAACAGTGTTTTTGTTTCTAGTCCAGAATCTAGATTTGACTAAGGTGTTGTTGTTCTAGTTGTTAAAATGAGAGTCGAATGAATTAGTTCCTTCTTTGAAGAATTTCAATGTTCCTTTCTTGATACATGCCTCCTCTACTTGGATTTCATTTTCAATTAACTTGGAAAAATATGGTATGCACTGGAGCTTGAATATGTAACTCATCTCACAATTCAGATTGTCAATGAAAATTTCCATCTTTTCCTTTTCGGGTACATCTCGAGGATATCTTGAAACCATACATCTCCATCGTTGAAGAAATACCATAAATGTTTCATTGTTTTTCTATTTGGTATTACATACATCCAACATGGTGATTGCGTGTTGAATATTGTAGGAGTACTGCGTGATAAATTTATTGACCAACAAATCAAAGGATCTGATGGGAGGTGTAAGTTTAGACAACCACTCCATTGTTTTCCCTCCCAAATTTCTTCAGAACAATCTCATCAAATAAGTGTCATCATGGGCAAATTCAAGGCTCATGGTACAAAAATTCCGAACATGATCACGAGGATCACTCTTACCATCATATTTGTCATATTTGGGTATGTTTGAATTCGGGAGAAAAGGTATCATGTTTAATCTCCTGTCAAAGGGGTAAGGACAAATTTCATTTAAGGAGTATCATACTATGGTCCCCTATTGTATGTCCTACATTTGCCTCTATAGCATTTGCATTTGTTGTGTAACAAAAACCATGGGTGCATTTGTTTGCCTAGGAAACGGTTCTTCTCTTTCGTTATCCCTAGTTCGGGCATGGGTGTGTTATGGTATGTTATGTTTTTCGAGTATGTTTTGTTCAGGTATGTTTTGTTTAGGTTCACGTATCTCCTCTTCTCTTTGTTGTTCTTGATAAGCATGATTTAGAGACCTTGTCCTAAAGATTTCAGTGTCAAAGTCTTCAAGAATCCTAACTCTTTTTCTTGTTAGCATGAGCATGTATTTTTCTTTGTCAGCTTCTATGAGTCTTTCCATAAGTTTTTGGAATGAGGGGTTTTCTTGACATTCTTGAATAAGCTCCTCAATAATCTCAGTTTCCTCTAGATTTGGATACTTGAAAGGATTTGATAATCTTTGACCCATACTACTTTGGTTGTGGTTCACTTTGCTTGTTTCATTGAGAGCGAGTGAAAGCAGGCATTTAATAGAAACTTTCTGTGACAAAGGGGATAACCTCCTCTTCTATTTTTTCAGGGGTTGGTGGTTCAAATTCAGCTATGTTATAAGTGATCCAGACTGTCGGGAAGAAAGCTGGGTTGATCTTTCCTCGATTTATGCGTTGACTAAATGCTGATTTTTGGCAAAATGCTCTACTTCTCAATGGTTCTTCATCAAATTCGTTTGACTTGTCTTGAAGATATAACCACATATGAAGGAGAAAGGTGCAATGTGATTTGAAGAGTTGACTATTGATGTAGAGAAATCTATTTTGTTTGGCAAGTTACTGAGAACTGAGTTGTCGTTTCTTCAACTTAGTTTTGTGATGAAGACTTTTTCTTCTCAAAATATGAGGAGTGGTCATACATGATTTGATCAATGGTTTCCTTTGATTTTTTGGATTGAGATACTTCATTTGAAAAATTAAGCTTACTTTTATCGAGTAGAGGTTTAGATTCGCCTCCACGGCAAAGTGAGTCAAATGATATGGATAAGAGTTTCCCGATATGGAGACTCAATTTGATGACTTAAGTTTAAACTAGGTATGTTTGGTTGATGAAATCCTTTAGATGGCAGACCTTTTTGATCAATGTGATGATGTTACCCAATTTTGATAGGAGAAAGTGTTATCTCTAGCTAGTTTCAGATTCTAACAACTGTTGTTCTAAGAATGACTTGCTTGATTGTTTGGAATATTTTTTGATGTTTTGGTTCAAGTTTTTCTTGGTGAGGTTCACTGAGGATCCAAAAGGGTATCTGAGACTGATGATAAATTTTTTCAAAAATGCTTAGTTTTGCTCTCAATTTTTCTAAGTTTTACCTATGCGCTAAGGTAGAGACTGGATGCACTAAAGTATGATCTAGATGCGCTATCAAATGCCACCAGCGCCTATGCTATGCGCTAAACCAAAGTTTTAAATTTTGACCAATCTGGATGGGCTATGCACTAATCTGTCCTTAATACACGCTAATGTTGAGACTCAAAGTGCTATAGTTTGCCCCCAATATACTAGGCTGATACCCAATGCGCCAATATGGTGTCTCAGAGTGCTAGTGAAAGTTTGTCAAATGTTCAGACTATTATGCGCTATCTTTGAGAATTAATGCACTAAGTTTCAGCTTGCATGCGCTAATGGGTGCTTCAAATGCACTAGGATATTACTCCTACATGCTAAACTGCTTTGTTTGCTCTATTTTTGGTTTTCTTGGAAATTTTCAACACTTGTTTTAATTATGATGGATGATTTTTTGAATTATAAACTAAAGACACAACACAAAAGAGACAACCATTTTTGCCTATTTTAAAAAAAGAGTGTATATTCTATGAGGATGTGTTCAAATCTCCAATGTTTGCACAATTTTGGATACAAATAAGACAATTTAGATAGACTCTTTATTCAAATATCATCAGCAATACCATAGCCCACTAGTCTCGATACTCCATAAGCTCAAACAACCATGTCACCCCCTAGGGGGTACCCGTGTTTGTGCCTTTTTCTAGAAATTAACCCAAAGTGAATTGCTTCACAATTGAGTAGCTATATTGGGATATATATATGGTGAGTAATCTTGGGGGCAGATTCTTCCCCACCCTTGCACTATGATATTGAGGATGTTTGGATATAGACTCGACTCAAGGTTTCTATTTCTAAAGATTGTAATCAAGCTTCCTATTTAGTCTTCAGTGATAAACTCCCTGTTAGGTCCCAGAGACAACTAAGAAGGGGGGGGGGGTGAATCAGTTGTCAGATAAATTTAAACCAAAAACAACTTAATCAACTTAATGCTTAATACCGATAAACCAGTCTAATATGTCGGTAGATAGTTTTAACAATTAATTGCAATATTGGTAAGGATTAATGCATGAAACAAAAGGACAAAGTCATCCACAACACATAACACCAATATTTGTATGTGGGAACCCTGTAAGGGGAAAAACCACGGTGGGAAACCTTACCCACAATCAGATGATACTACTGCAGATAGCAAGTGTATACAAATGGGGTCTGCACATGCAGAAAGGCCAAGCGCCTAGAGCTCACTGCTCAATCAAAAAATAGGAGTCACACTGACTACAATTGGATGGTTAAATCCAATAAGAATGTATTGCTCAAAATAGCATCTTCATATGCTAGATTCAGTACCATTGTAGTTATGATTGTCTTCACAAAAACCCTCCTTGAATCTTCAAATGATGTTTGCGCATATAACTCTACTTATTCTCGCATATACCTTCACACAATCCTTTTTCACACTCCACACATGATCTTACAAATAAGATCTTACATTTATACCATAACCTAGGACCAATTTTAGTAGGTTGGCTCTACAAGATATATTACAATAAAATCATTTTATAACCAAAACAATATCCGATGCAATAACCGATTCAACATGTTGGCTCAATGCATTTACAACAATAATAAGTCATCTCTATAGTGTGCCATGCTGATCTGGAAAAGATAAACCTATCGGTGTAACCTGGACCTATTTGCTGGTAACTGCAAATATGTAAATACGAATATGCCAATTAACAAAACTCTAAGATAAGGTGTTCACACGATGTCTTCGACACAACCAAGTTTTTTCCATGCCCTTCCAAGTGTCAGTGATCATTTTATCCTACCGGTGTACCAGATACTAGTGACTGTGCATAAGTCGCTTGCTAGTGAATGTTGCTGATTCTCCAAAGTGCCAGAGTTGATAAGTGTTTAGTAGGTGTTGAAATCAATGACAAAACCATACCAAAATACCAACAATCTCCCCCTTTGGCATTGATGGCAACACAAGATGGAAAAACCATCAAAGTGCCAAAATAGAAATGCCAAATACCAAAAACCAACAATCTCCCAAAAAGAGATCATAATCGGAAATCAAAATACAGATACAAAGAGTAACAATCTCTCTCAAATAAAAATCTATCCCCCTGGGATCAACATGTGTTTTCCTTGTGTTTTTTCATACCAATCTCTCCCCCTTTGACATCAAATGCCAAGTTATTACAAAACCAAGTTCATATACAAAATACCAACCAAATTAGTATACCAACTACTCCCCCTGAGAAGTAGCTTCCTCATCAAAGCCAGAGTAAAAAGATCTCTGTTAATTCTGTCGGTTGATGACAAACATCAACTTCCTAAGTCTCTATCGGTGGGGGTATGACCCCAAACTGGTCTCTAAGATATTCAAAAGTCTCCTTAGGCAAAGGTTTAGTGAAGATATATACAATCTACTCTTTAGTATTCACATAAACCAGTTTTATCTTCTTTTCTTCAACATTTTCCCTTAGAAAATTCAGTTTGATAGAAACATGTTTGGTTTTAGAATGTAATACCGGATTTTTAGATATATCAATTGCTACAGTATTATCACAATAGATAGTAATAGGTTCCTTGCATTTTATCTTTATGTCTTTCAACATTTGCTTAAGCCATAGTACCTATGTACAGTTAGTTGTTGCTGCAACATATTCTGATTCTGTTGTTGATAAAGATGTACAACTTTGTTTCTTACTCAACTAAGAAACTAGTCTGTTTCCAAGAAAGAATGCTCCACTAGTGGTGCTTTTTCTATCATCCACATCTCTTGCCCAATTTGCATTTGTGTATGCACATAATTCAAAGTTATCATTTTTAGGATACCATAATCCAAGATTTATAGTGCCTTGTAAGTACCGGAAAATCCTTTTTACTGCTGATTCATGATTTTCTCTAGGATTACTCTGAAATCTTGAAACAATACATACTGCATTCATAATATCAGGTCTAGTTTGTGTCAAATACAGTAAACCTCCTATCATAGATTTGTACCTTGTTGGATTTATAGGTGTAGATTCATCCCTTAGTGATAGTTTTTCATTTGTAGTCATAGGTGTGCTTACCGGTTTAGAGTTCTCGATCCCAAATTTCTTTAGTAACTCTTTTAAGTACTTGGATTGACTCAAGAATATACCTTTATCAGTTTGTGAAATTTGTAATCTTAAAAAGAATCTTATTTCACCAATCATAGACATTTCAAATTCTTGTTGCATTTTAATAGAAAATTCTTTACACAATCCATCTTCTCCTCCTAAGATTATATCATCAACAAAAACTTATATAACCAAGATGTCATCATTAGTCACTTTGTAATATAAATTGTTGTCAGCATTACCTTTAGAAAAACCAATCTTCAAAAGATACTTATCCAATCTTGCATACCAAGCTCTTGGAGCTTGTTTCAATCCATACAAAGCTTTTCTTAACCTACAAACCATATCTTTGTTATCTATCAAAGAGAATCCATTAGGTTGTTCAATGTAAACTTCTTCTTCAAGATCTCCATTAAAAAATGCACATTTAATATCCATTTGATATAATTTGTAATTCCTATGTGCTGCAAAAGCCAAAAATAATCTAACTGCCTCAATTCTAGCTGCTGGTGCAAAGGTTTCATTGTAATCAATTCCTTCTTTCTAAGAATATCCCTTACACACTAGTCTTTCTTTATTTCTAATAACCTTGCCATCTTCATTAATTTTGTTTTTGAATACCCATTTGGTTCCAATTACATTTTTATCCTTAGGCCGGGGAACTAATGTCCAAGTGTTATTTTTCTCAGTTTGTTCCAATTATTCTTCGATAGCTTTAGTCCAATATTTATCTTCACATGCCTCATTAATAGATGATGGTTCAATTTGAGAAATAAGACATACCTTTTCATTTTCCAATCTTCCTCTTGTCATAACTCCTTTATACTTGTTTCCAATTATCTGATCTTCAGAATGATTCAGTCTTACATACTGGGGTATCTTTGTTTGTTGTTGTTCATCAGTTACTATGGAATTTTTAGATGATACCGATGTAACTGGATCTTCATTCTATACCAGTGATTTAGTGTAGGTTCATTTGTCAAAATTTCTGTTGCCAGTTCAGAGTCTATATACCTTGAAGTTCCTCTAAATTGTTCATCAATCTTTACATTTGTACTTTCAACAATTTTCTGCAATCTTTTGTTAAAACATCTATATGCCTTTCTCTTAGATGAATAGCCAAGAAATATTCCTTCATCACTTCTAGGATCAAATTTTCCAATATACTCATCTCTTCTGATATAACATTTGCTTCCAAATATTCTGAAATATTTAAGAGTAGGAGTAATACCAAACCATAGTTCATGAGGGGTCTTACCAGTTTCACCTTTGATTTGAATTTTGTTGAATGTATAGACTGCTGTACTGACTGCCTCTCTCCAATATACATGTGGTAGGTTTGCTTTTGATAACATGCTTCTTGCTGCATCCAAGATAGTTTTGTTTTTCCTTTCAACAACTCCATTCTATTGTGGTGTCCGAGGTGCTGATAGCTGTCTTCTGATTCCATTTCCCTCACAGCATGTATTAAACTCCTTAGATGTAAATTTTCCTCCTTGATCTAATCTTAGACATTTGATTTTCTTACTGGTTTCATTTTCTACCATAGCTTTGAACAGTTTGAACTTTCCAAGTGCTTCTGATTTTTCTCTGAGAAAAGTAACCCAACACATTCTAGAATAGTCATCAATGATTAGCATGAAATATCTATCACCTTGTAAGCTTTTAGTTCTAGTTGGACCACATAAATCAGTATGAATTAAATCAAGAGCATTATTGGATTTTTCTGGAATACTTTTGAAACTAGCTCTAACTTGTTTTCCAAATTGACATTCCTTACATACTGTATTGTGACGTTTGACAATTTTAGGTAAATCTCTAACTACCTTAATAGTACTGATTTTCACCATGCAATCAAAGTTTACATGACAGAGTCTCTTATGCCATATCCAAATTTCATCAATATGTGCAATTAAGCATGTCTTTTCACTGTTATTCAAATGAAAGATATTACCTCTAGTCTGATTACCGGTTGCAATTTCTAAACCAGTTCTATTCATGATTTTGCATTTTCCATTTTTGAATTGTAACTGAGATCCTTTCTCAACTAATTGACCAATACTCAAAAGATTATGCTTTAAACCTTCAACATAGTAAAAATTGTCAGTATTATGTTTACCATCAAGAGATATTGTACCCTTACCTTTGATCAAACAAGCTTTATCATCTCCAAATCTTACTAAGCCTCCATTGTATTCTTGAAAGTTCAAGAATTTACCTTTATCTCCTATCATATGATGTGAGCATCCTGAATCAATGATCCACTCATCCTTTACTTCAACTTTAGCTGCCAAGGCCTGTTCTACCGGTTGAGCAGTAGGTGTCAATTGATCTTCTATTATAGCAACAAAAACCCATTCATTGTCTACTGGATCCTCATTAGAATCATCAGTCACACCTTCATCAGTAATGTAACAAGATTTCTCTTTATTCTTCTTAAATCTGTATCTTTGATATTCAGGGTTAGGCTTGTATGTTATTCTAGCTTCTTCTCTTAGTCTAGCATGTCTATCAGGGCATCTTGAAGCCATATGACCAATCTTATTGCAGTTAAAACATTTGAAAGGTGCTTTACCTTCATACTTACTTCCAACTGGACCTTTAGGAATTTTCCTTGCAAATAGTGCTTCAAGTTCTTCAAGTTCTCCATTTTCTTTCCTACTTTCTTCAAGTTCTCTTACATAAAAGACTTTCCAATCTGATTTATCAAATGATGGTGTGGATGATGTTGATGCCTTAAAAGCTAAATTTGTCTTTATAGTAGCAACATGACCAAATTCCTCAATTTCAAAAGCTGAAAGTTTTCCAGTCAATGTATCCCTAGTTACTGATGTATTAGGTATTGTTATTAACTCATTTATAGTAGTAACCTTCATTTTATATGCCGGTGGAAATCCTCTTAAAACTTTTGAAACAATTTCATCCTCACTTAAGGTTCCTCCACAACATTTAATACCCAAAACAATCTCATTTACTCTTTCCATAAAAGAAGAAATCCTTTCATCTTCTTCCATTTTTCAGATGTTCATACCTGACCCGGAAGCTTTCAAGTTTTGCAATTTTGACTCTAGAATCTCCTTCATTCAGTGTTTCCAAATGATCCCAAATAGCTTTAGTAGTGGACCTATCTAATAATCCCATGATTTGCTAATCAGATAATGCGCTCAAAAGTGCTTCTCTTGCTTTGCAATCATTTTCTTCATCTTTTCCCAAGGTAGGTGGATTAGGCTGACTAGGAGTAGGAGCAGTATAACCATTCTTTATAACATCCCAGATTTCCTTTCCAATGCAATTTAGATGTGTCTCCATTCTGATCTTCCATATGCCATAGTTGGTTTCATCAAGTTTAGGGTTGTCCTTCCTGAAATAGTTAGTAGACATTTGATCTCCTCAAACTGTTAAACTTCTACAAAAGAGGACTACACTTTGATACCAATTGTTAGGTCCTGGAGACAACTGAGAGGGCAGGGAGGGGTGAATCAGTTGTCAAATAAATTTACACCAAAAACAACTTAATCAACTTAATGCTTAATACCGGTAAACTAGTCTAATATGTCGGTAAACAGTTTTAACAGTTAATTGCAATACTGGTAAGGATTAATGCATGAAACAAAAGGACAAAGTCATCCACAACACATAACACCAATATTTGTATGTGGAAACCCTGTAAGGGGAAAAACCACAATGGGAAACCTTACCCACAATCAAATGATACTATTGCAGATAGTAAGTGTATACAAATGGGGTCTGCACATGCAGAAAGGCCAAGCGCCTAGAGCTCACTGCTCAATCACAAAATAGGAGTCACACTGACTACAATTGGATGGTTAAATCCAATAAGAATGTACTACTCAAAATAGCATCTTCATATGTTGGATTCAGTACCGGTGTAGTTCTGATTGTCTTCACAAAAACACTCCTTGAATCTTCAAATGATGTCTACGTGTATAGCTCTACTTATTCTCGCATATACCTTCACACAATCCTTTTTTGCACTCCACACATGATCTTACAAATAAGATCTTAAATTTATACCATAACCTAGGACCAATTTTAGTAGGTCGACTCTACAAGATATATTACAATAAAATTATTTTATAACCAAAACAATATACAATGCAATAACCGATTCAACATGTCGGCTCAATGAATTTACAACAATAATAAGTCATCTCCATAGCGTGCCATGCTGATCTAGAAAAGATAAACCTATCGATGTAACCTGGACCTATTTGCCAGTAACAACAAATATGTAAATATGAATATGCCAATTAAAAAAACTCCAAGATAAGGTGTCCACACGATGTCTTCGACATAACCAAGTGTTTTCCATGCCCTTCCAAGTGCCGGTGATCATTTTATTCTGCCGGTGTACTAGATACCGGTGACTGTGCATAAGTCACTTGCTTGTCGGTGAATGTTGTTGATTCTCCAAAGTGCCAGAGTTGATAAGTGTTTAGTAGGTGTTGACATAAATGACAAAACCATACCAAAATGCCAACACTCCCTTGGGAGGCTTCCCAACCTTTAGAACAAAGGCTTTACGTATCGTAAAGATACTGGGGGAAGGCTAATCACTAAGCAAAATTGTTGAAGGGACTTTCGTCACCCTCCACTTTTGATTATAGTGGGTTGGAACACTAGGCGATAAAGCCATTTCTCACTTAGGTCATTCCCCTCTCACCGACCATTTAAATGGCGCTCTAGAAGCAACTCGGGAGGACAGGCCTGCTAAAGGATGTAAATGCTTTGAAATACAAAAATCTTTAAGAGTGGTTTTGGATATTTGGTCACCCAGTTAAGGGGAGAGCATATACCTTCCACTTTCGAGACAAGGCACAAAATGATTCTTTTTAACCTTTCAATCCAGTGATTTGCTAACTTCTATTTTGAGATGTTGCTCCAAAAAGGCATGGTGTTATTTTTAACTCTCAAATCAATGATTTTATAATCTAAGTAAAGAAATCCTGGTCAACAAAGTAAATTTTTTGATATGGTCAACAAAATAAATCCGATAGGGGAATGATTTCCCTCTTTTGTTCTATCTAGAATTTTGAAATGGGGTTCTTGAACTTATGGAAGAAATGAAGTGGATCCTTTTAAACACCAAAGGATGGTGAGGTTCATTTTAAAACTTTGCACAAATAAAGTTTGCCTTGTTCTTTTTAAACTCCAAAATAAAGTGTTTCTC
Source organism: Cryptomeria japonica (assembly GCF_030272615.1). Taxonomy (NCBI): domain Eukaryota; kingdom Viridiplantae; phylum Streptophyta; class Pinopsida; order Cupressales; family Cupressaceae; genus Cryptomeria; species Cryptomeria japonica. Next base: position 439,901,468 of record NC_081406.1, on the reverse strand, counting down.
TCCCTATGAAAGCAAGGTAAGGTTTTTGTTTTTTGTTCTTTTTAAGTAGCCCAAAAGGAAAATGAAGAAAAATTCAAATAACTAACTTAACAAAGTTAGAAACAAGAAAAATTTAATCAAAATGCCTAAACTAGTAAAATGAAATCTCCCAACCTTGCAAACAAATGTTAGTGACCTGCAATAAAACCAATTAGCAAAAAGAGTTTTCAAAGTGGACTTCTACAAGTCTAACTTTTTGTCTCTGTTACAATTGTGTTTTTCTCTTTATGTTTATTATGTGCTAATCTGCAGACCCGATGTGCTATAGAATAGCACCAATGCGCTAACAAAGGATCCAGATGTACTACATTGTTGCATGGATGCGTTGAACTAATGTTTTAAAGAACCGAGGCTTAACAACAATCAACAAAAAGGTGATGCGCTAAGGTTACTGCAGGATGCGATAAGTTTCGGGTCCAACTAAAGAGTGATCGGTATGTGCCGGAGGACAAGCCAGATGCACTAAAGTATGGCACCAATGCACTAATTCATGTTTTCCATGTACCTCAAAAGTTAGTCTTGCATAAAAAATGATTTGATAAATGGGGTTATGCGCCACGGTGGGCGCCAAAAATGTGTGCAGGAAAAGTGATGTGATGAAACGGAAAATATGAATTCAGGACTAGTCCACACAAAAATGGGACTCTTGGTGCAAGTTATGGAGTTATATGGAATAACTCAACTTCCCAAGGGATGTTCCATTGTTCTCTATCTCACAAGTCCCCTCAAGCCAATGCCTTTTCTCTCATATCACTGAGCAAAGTGACTTAGGGATGACAATCATAATAATGGGGGATGTTTGATCAATCTAACATGAATGCAATCCTAAATGTGCATGGTATTAACAAATATGAATTAAAATAGCATGTATATGATGATAAGATAAAAGGACTAGTAAAAGAACTATCCTAACATGATACACTAGCTTAATATGATTATTTATGATAATAGAAATGCTTCTAAAATATTTATTATATTATTTTTATTCAAAGAGAGACTAAATGCTTTATAAAAATGAGTATAGATTAGATGCATGCAACTTGGATATGAAAATGGAGGAATGAGAGCTCTATTTATAGGAAGAATAGGGCAATGGATGGTCAGGATTGGATAATCTTATCAAGGGTTAGGATTGAAAGTTATCAATCCATGTTTACAATTCTCACCAATTAAATGGTGACAATTGTCAACATAAGACTACTTGAGAGGGGATGCAAGAAGAATTAAATGATTGAGAAGACCTCATGGTTACCTTAGGAGGTAAGGGTTAAGGTTAGGTTAGGATTACCCATTGGATAAAGCTTTTACCCAAAGGATAAATGCTTGTGAAAGGGTTAAAGGGATAACCATGGTCAAAGAAATGAATGCTTGATGAGACCCTTGGGTTAGATGAGGTTTGAGTTAGAGTGAAAGTCTCTAGTCATGCAAGAGGGTTGAGTTAACCGTTAATGGTTTAGAAGACTTTCAAGGTTAACTTGTTGAAGAAATAAAGCCTTTAATGGTTTCCAAAGACTTTGAGGGTTTGAGAAGTGACTTCCCTTTGTTTAGGGATGTGACAATATATAGTAGATGGGTTAGGATAATTTAGAAGTGATTAGAAGAATCTAGAAGGGGGGTTAGAGAGGCAAGTGGGAGATGTAGGAGAATGCAAGTGGATTGAGGGTAATTTTAATTAAAATAAATTGCTTTATTTCAACAAAATAGATGCAAGTGGGGGATTTAAATAAATTAGATTTATTTGTTTTCCATGAGTAATTTAATTAAATGTAGATTCAATTAAAAAGGGTAGGAAGGGGATTTAATTAAATAAAGTGATTTATTCAATTAAAGGATATGAAAGACTTATGTGAATTTAATTAAATAAATTGAATAACTTATTTAATCAAACAGATGAATGTGAATAATTTAATTAAACAAAATTTAATTAAATAGAGGAATGAGGTTAAAATGAGTATTAAATATTCACTTAGGAAAGTGGTCATTTTTATACATCTACAATTATAATCTAATAACTATTAGATTATTGATTATTTATAAGTGGGGGCTATTAAAAAGGCGTGACTAGTGAAGCCACCCTTCCTCCTATATTTAAGGTGGGTGAAATTGGAGATTTATGGTGAGTTGTATCACTATGCACAAGAGGTATTATTGGCCATGTGGAAGTATTGGAGGAGTGTCCCTAGGCTCATATCTATTTTATTATAGATTATATTTGTAAGTGGTTTAATTAAATGATGCTTTATGTGGTTTTTTAGTCGAAAGGGTTTTCCCCATGTATATCTTGTGTAATGTGTACATTTATGCATGTATGTTTCATATTTGATTTACTGTATAATCTTGTTCATAATGATTAGTATCCTAAGATCCTAATTTCTAACATGGTATCAGGGCGGGATAGGCTATACTGATCATTTTTACAGGTTATACTTAGAAGTTATTGAAATTGATGGGAAACCTCTTTACATCCAATCAACACATCTAAGGCCATTTTTGCAATCCATTTGCATGTATTTAATATTACCCTTAAAATCATTTTTTTTTTAATAATGTACACTGATTTACAACCCTATTTAGTATACTCAGTTTCCTCAGCTAAAACCATATGCATGATTGATAAAAAAAAGTTTTAGCCTATTTTGTTTCTATTAATTATTTGTGTACATTAGGATACTGATGATATGATGGATCAATGATGATCCGGTCAACTACTGAGAGGGGGTGAGGGGTGAATCAATAGATAGAAAATAAACAAAACTTTCACCAAACTTAAACCCAACTCATAAAAACTTCTGAACTAACTAGTTTAGATATTCAACCATAAACTGTTACTGCACTATCAGATTTACCGATTGACTAAGATATCAATATAACAGTGTAATCAGATATGCAACTTAAATAACTTTTATCCAAAACATCAAAACACTTTACTACCATTATTAATAACTCATTTCAGATCACCTGCGGTCATCTAAACATGTCTTAGTGGTTTTACCAATTAAACATATTAACCATATAAAAAACATACACAAAATCATTCACCACTTGACACAATGATTTTTGACGTGCAAACCCAAATGGGAAAAACCACTCTGGGGATGAATACCCACAAGTATTGTGAACTCTTCTAAAGTTTTCCTTGTTAGGAGCCAAACCTTGTTAGAAGCTTTACAAAAATGTCCTATTAAGAGTAGATTCGGTTAAGGACCACCCAGTTAAGGGATTGACTATAATACCCAATTAAGAGAAATACCCTATTAGCAGTAACCTCAAAAGAGGATTTGAAATCCAAGCTAATGGATCACATGGTTAGAGGATTTAGATAGCACCAAGCCTATTAAAGCTTACCTGGTTAGGGGAATTAACTATTGTAATTGTTAGAGAACAACAGGGTCTTGTTGATCTGGTAATTGTTGGCATTATGAGAACTGGCATGAGCCTTATGTAAACTGGCATGAAGAAATAATGATATTGTATGTTGTCATTGATGTCAATATGAGACATAGTGTGAACCAGCACATGAGATAAGAGAAGAAAGAGATACCGGCATATGTGTGAACCGGTATATGCCTAAGTGAAGTGGCACATTTGTTCAAAGTGAACCGGTATGCAAATATGGGAACCAGCACATGGAAGCACTATATGACTACCAGTTGGTAAGGCAGCTTCCACTTCGGGGTTTCCAGTTGGAGTATCTCAAGTCTATGTGACTCAATTGGTGATCTTTGTGTGATGAGTCAGTAGTATGATGGAGGACAGATCGTGTTGCAATGTAAGCTTTGTGTGCGTGAAGGATCTTGCATGAAGAAGACTATTCCTATCTACCTTGGGAATGTGTGAATTCTGTCAAATAGTGATAACACGTGATGGGTTATCAGCCACCATGGAAATGGTGGATAATGGACGATGGAGAATGTCTTGAGATCGACTCAAGACTAGTGCATTCAATGCAGTATGTTTCAACGGTCGGGATTGAACTGTTTGAATTGCTCAACCTAACAGGTTTAGGGTTTAGGGTTTTTGCTACCAACCTGTATGTTCCCTATAAGGTCGATGTTAGGTTTCTATCTAAAGTTGTTGGCAAAAAGTAGTGAGAGTGTATCCAATGAAAGTGATACAAGTTTCTTGCCAGACCATAGGAGAAAAGAGATACCTGCAAAGTGTATGTGCAGAAGGAGAAGAGGAGCCTAAACGGATCTGTATTAGTATTAAGTATTGTTAACAGATCATTGTAATACCTGTTGATATCTAACCACTTCAATAGTTGCAAAATCCCCTAACAGGGTAGCCTTAACTGGCTTGATTCAAAATCCCTTAAATCGGGTTGTCTTAACCGGCTTGCTGTAAATCCCTTAACCGGGTAACTCGAAGCTAATGAGTTCTGAGAAGCTAGAAAAGCTTAGGAGATCCTTTCAGCTATTGAGTTCTTAAAATCCTCTAACAAGGTGACCCTACTGGGTTTAACCCTTAACCGGGTATCCCTTAACAGGGTGATCCCTAACAGGATCAGTTCCTACTAGAACCTATTGTAATGTTCTTAACCGGACAAGGCTCCTAACAGAGAGGACTTCTAAAGAGTTCAAAAAGTAGCTTGTGGGTATTCATCCCCACCATGGTTTTTCCCAGTTGGGTTTCCACATGAAAAATATGTGTGTCATGTGAAATGATTTTGTCTTGTGATGCTTTGTTTTATCTGCTATGCACATGAAGTTTCTATGTTTTATGGCTGTCTATAAAACATATTGAACTCACTATTGTGAAGATTTGATGGTTAGGTCTACTAGTTCATGCATGAGAATATTATGATAATGTGGTATTGAGCTAAGAGAAAAGCTTAGCAAGTAACCGGTTCATGACTGATTGAGTTATTCTGGATGCTATCGGTTGCACTCTGTTTTACCAGTATCTCTGTTTATCAATCATTGAGAGTGGTTGTTGTCAAACTGGTTTTGAACTGTATTTGTGTTTGTACTGATTTACCCCCCCCCCCCTCTCAGTACCAGTTTGGTATGAGTGGTTCATCATTGAGTTATCAATTGGTATTAGAGCACTCCAGGTCCTTTGTGTTGTAAGCTTAACCGCTTGAGGAAAAGATCCTAGCCAAATGATGAAGAGGGAAGCTCCAAAGTTCAATAGGGAAAACTTTGGTATATGGAAAGACAATATGAAGATATTCATAAAAATTATGGGTGTTCAACACTGGAGTTATGTTGAAAATGTATATGTTGTTCCTACCGGTACTCTCACTGATGACCAAAAGAGAGAGATACAAGAAAACGGGCAAGTCATGGAAGCCCTCATCAGTAGTCTATCTGACATTGAGTTTATTGATGTTCAGGACAAGGCAAATCCCAAAGAAGTATGGGATGCTCTTGAAAATATCTATGGTGGTGATGAGCATGTAAAACAGGCTAAGGAAGAGAGCTTGAGAGGAAAGTTTGAAGACATGAGAATGGTTGAAGGAGAGACCATCCAGCAGTATGGAATAAGAATCAAAACAATTGTTGGAGAAATAAAGAGTGTAGGTGGCAAAATAGAAGATTCCACTATGGTAAGTAAAGTCCTGAGATCCCTGTTGCTAGTTTATGCAATAAGGGTTGCTGCTATTCAGGAGCTGAGATCAATAGACAAGTCTAAGGCATCCTTGGACTCCATCATAGCCAAGTTGATAGCCTATGAGCTAAATAGCTTTGATGGTAGTGTTCAAAAGTCAGAATCAGCTTTTAAAGCTTATGTTATACCATCCAGAAAAGGAAAAGAGGCTCGCTCTAATGGGGAACCTAGTCAGAATAGAGAGATGAAGGATGAAGAGTTTCTAATAGAATTTGTAGCTCTTCTGGCCAGGAGATTCCCAAAAGGAACTGGTAAATACAAAGGTAAACTACCTTTGAAATGTTTCTCCTCCAACCAGATAGGACATATTGCTATGAACTGTCCTAATAGTGACAACAAGGACAAATCGGAAAGGTTCAAGAAATTCAAAGGAGGAAAATGGAGAAATTGTTTTGTGGTAGTTGATGAAGGTGTCATAGATGAGGAATCTGAAGATGAAGAAAATGAAGACATTGTGTTTGTTGCTGTAAAGGAAGATGTGATAGATAAGAAGGCTCTTGTCTCCCGATTTGATGATTCAAATGAGTGGATCATTGACAGTGGCTGCTCTCACCATATGACTGGTGACCGGAGCAAGTTTCTATCATTAGAAGAGTATGATGGTGGTGTGGTTCACTTTGGCAATGATGCACCATGCATGATCAAAGGCAGAGGGTCCATCTCCTTGAATGGAAATAGTAGTGCTAACAATGTGTATTGGGTTGATGGTCTCAGACACAACCTTCTAAGTGTTGCCCTGTTAAATGATAGTGGACTCGCTCTACAATTCAAGGATGGAGTTTGTAGAATCAAAGGTAAAGATGGTAAATTGGTAGCCATCAGCATGCAAACTAAAGGTAACCTATTTCATCTAAATGCTAATATAAGTACATGTCTTATGGCTAGGCTTGATGATAGCTAGATATGGCATAGGAGATTCTGCCATGTAAACTTTGACAACATTGTGAAGGTTAGTAAGATCAAGGCAGTTAGAGGATTGCCAATGCTGAGCAAACTAGATAATACCTTGTGTAGAGAATGTCAATTGGGGAAAATGTCTTCCTCAACTTTTAAAGGTAAATCTTTCATTGCTAACAACTTGCTTGATCTTGTGCATACTGATTTATGTGGTCCTATGAAAACTAGAAGTGTGCAGGGTGATAAGTACTTCATGATTCTCACTGATGGCTGCTCAAGAATGATGTGGGTCACATTCTTGAAAGACAAGTTTGAAGCTTTTGGGAAATTCAAAGCTTTCAGAGCATTAGTGGAAAAGGAAAGTGGTAAAAGGATCAAGTGTCTCAGAACTGATCAAGGAGGGGAATTCACTTCCAGCAAATTCAACAACTACTGTGAATAATTTGGCATCAAGAGACAGTTGTTTGCCCCCCAGACTCCACATCAGAATGGCCTAATAGAGAGGAATAACCGGACTATGGTTGAAGCAACTATAACTATGTTGATCCAAGGAAAGGTTGCTCACACCTTTTGGAGAGAAGCGGTGAGCACTGCAGTTTACACTATGAACCGGGTATTCATCAAAAAGGGCAAGGACAAAACTCCGTATGAGTATTGGACTGGTAAGACCCCTGTGGTAAATTATTTTAAGGTCTTTGGTAGCAAATGTTACATCAAGAGGAGTGAACATCAGGGCAAATTTGAAGCTAAATGTGATGAAGGAATATTTCTAGGATATTCCACCAAGAGTAAAGCTTTCAAGTGCTACAACAATAGGACTCAGAGAATTATGGAAAGCATCAATGTAAGAGTTGATGAATCCTCTAAGAAGACTGAGAAAACCGACAGTGAGAAAGTTGTAAATGAACTGGTTGCAACCTTCTAGGAACTGGTTGTCAGTCAAGTGAGCACCAATAACAGTGTTCCTGAACCGGTGAATGTTGATACTGATGAAGATAAGGATGAACAAGAAAAGCAAGAAGAACCAATTAAGACCATTCCTCAGTATGTCAAGTTGAATCATGATCCCAAGCAGATCATAGGTGATAAGGATGCAGGAATCCTTACCAGAAGAAAGATCAGAGAAAACTTATGCATGATCTCTGAATTTGAGCCTAAATCATTCAAAGAGGCTCATAATGATAAAGACTGGATCAAGGCAATGGAAGAAGAACTTGACCAGATAGAGAAAAATGGTACATGGTCGTTGGTACCTAGACCAGAGCATAAGAATGTCATTGGCACCAAATGGGTGTTTAGAAATAAGTTGAATGAGGATGGCACAGTGATTAGGAATAAAGCTAGACTGGTATGCAAAGGATATGCTCAAGAAGAAGGTGAAGACTATTGGGAAACCTTTTCTCCTGTAGCCAGATTGGAAGGAGTTCATATGCTTCTTGCATATGCAAATTTTAAGAGATTCAAGGTGTATCAAATGGATGTAAAATCTGCATTCCTAAATGGTGTACTTGAAGAGGAGGTATATATTGAGCAACTCGATGGGTTTACCTTGTCTGAAGATAGTGACATGGTATGTAGGCTACACAAAGCATTATATGGTCTAAAGCAAGCACCTAGGGCATGGTATGAGGGCCTACATTCCCATCTTGTGAAGATTAGATTCGAGAGAACAAGTGAAGATAGTAATATCTACTTGAAGTCTGAAGAAGATCAGATCCTGATCTGTGAAGTCTTTATTGATGACATCATCTTTGGTATAGATGACAAGATGAGTCATGAGTTTTCTGATGAAATGAAGAAATATTTTGAAATGTCACTCATAGGGGAGATTAAGTTTTTCATTGGACTGCAGATACAGTAGATGAAAGATGGAATCTTCATCACTCAGTCCAAATATGTCAAAGAGGTGTTGAAGACTTTTGGCATGGAAGATAGAAAACCGGTTGGTACACTGATGGTGACTGGTTGCAAATTGACAAAGGAAGATGATTCCGCACTGGTTGATGAGAAGGAATACCGATCAATGATTGGTATGTTGCACTATGTAGTGCATAGCAGACCGGATATTGCACATGTAGTTGGCATCACTGCAAGGTTCCACAAGAGTCCAAGAGAATCTCACTTGATTGCAGTCAAGCGGATTCTTAGGTATCTAAAGGGAACAATTGACTATGGATTATGGTACCCATATAGCAATAATTTCAATCTGAAAGTATTCACAGATGCTGATTGGGCCGGTAATGTGGATGACCAGAAGAGCACAAGTGGTGGTGCATTCTTCCTCGGTGGTAGACTGGTCTCATGGATGAGTAAAAAGAAGAGTTGCATCTCTCAGTCTACAACAGAAGCGGAGTATGTTGTAGCTTTCATGAACTGTACTCAGGCAATCTGGATGAAGCATGTACTGGAAGGCTTCAAGATCCCTGTACCTCAACCGGTAAGTATATTCTGTGATAACACAAGTGCTATCAATATATCAAAGAATTCGGTTTTACATTCTAGAACCAAGCATTTTGAACTTAAGTATCATTTCTTGAGGGAAAAGGTTCAGAATAAAGAGATTGCATTGGAGCATGTGTCCAGTAAGGAGCAGTTAGCAAACATATTCTCCAAGCCTCTCCCAAAGACAACATTTGTGCATTTGAGAGGTGAATTAAGGGTATTGCCCCTTCAGAAGGTGAACTAAAAGTGGTAGTTCCACATCAATCAGGTACTGGATAGACAAATCTTTGGTTGATTGGTGTATTTAAGGATGCTACTCCTCAGGGGGAGCAGCATAAGGAAACAATGGTGATTGTACCTCCACTTTGGCATTGTTGTCAAAGGGGGAGAAGAAGTGAAACGAAAAGACATCTGCAACAACTGGGGAGAAGATGTGAAGTAGAGAAGATATCTTTTGTATATTGCCATCAATGCCAAAGGAGGAGATTGTTGGCATTATGAGAACTGGCATGAGCCTTATGTAAACTGGCATGAAGACATAATGATATTATATGTTGTAATTGATGTCAATATGAGACATAGTGTGAACCGGCACATGAGATAAGAGAAGAAAGAGATACCAGCATATGTGTGAACCAGTATATGCCTAAGTGAAGCGGAACATTTGTTCAAAGTGAACCGGCATGTAATTATGGGAACTGGCACGTGGAAGCACTATATGACTATCGGTTGGTAAGGCAGCTTCCACTTTGGGGTTTCCGGTTGGAGTATCTCAAGTCTATGTGACTCAATCGGTGATCTTTGTGTGATGAGTTAGTAGTATGATGGAGGACAGATCATGTTGCCACGTAAGCTCTATGCGCATGAATGATCTTGCATGAAGAAGACTATTCCTATCTACCTCGGGAATGTGCGAAGTCTGTCAAATAGTGATAACGCGTGATGGGTTATCGGCCACCATGGAAACAGTGGATAATGTCTTGAGATCGACTCAAGACTGGTGCATTCAATGCAGTATGTTTCAATGGTCAGGATCGAACTGTTTGAATTGCTCAACCTAATAGGTTTAGGGTTTAGGGTTTTGGCTACCAACCTGTATGTTCCCTATAAGGTCGATGTTAGGTTTCTGTCCAAAGTTGTTGGCAAAAAGTAGTGAGAGCATATCCAATGAAAGTGATACAAGTTTCTTGCCAGACCATAGGAGAAAAGAGATACCTACAAAGTGTATGTGTAGAAGGAGAAGAGGAGCCTAAACAAATCTGTATTAGTATTAAGTATTGTTAATAGATCATTGTAATACCTATTGATCTCTGACCACTTCAATAGTTGCAAAATCCCCTAACAGGTTAGCCTTAATTGGCTTGATTCAAAATCCCTTAAATTGGGTGGTCTTAACTGGCTTGCTATAAATCCCTTAACCGGGTAACTCGAAGCTAATGAGTTCTGAGAAGCTAGAAAAGCTTAGGAGATCCTTTCAGCTATTGAGTTCTTAAAATCCTCTAACAAGGTAACCCTATCGGGTTTAACCCTTAATTGGGTATCCCTTAACTGGGTGATCCCTAACAGGATCGGTTCCTACCAGAACCTATTGTAATGTTCTTAATTGGACAAGGCTCCTAACAGAGTAGACTTCTAAAGAGTTCAAAAAGCAGCTTGTGGGTATTCATCCCCACCGTGGTTTTTCCCAGTTGGGTTTCCACGTGAAAAATATGTGTGTCATGTGAAATGCTTTTGTCTTGTGATGCTTTGTTTTATCTGCTATGCACATGAAGTTTCTATGTTTTATGCCTGTCTATAAAACATATTGAACTCACTGTTGTGAAGATTTGATGGTTACGTCTACTAGTTCATGCATGAGAATATTATGATAATGTGGTATTGAGCTAAGAGAAAAGCTTAGCAAGTAACCGGTTCATGACTGATTGAGTTATTCTAGATGCTACCGGTTGCACTCTGTTTTACCGGTATCTCTGTTTATCAATCATTGAGAGTGGTTGCTGTCAAACCAGTTTTGAACTGTATTTGTGTCTGTACTGGTTCACCCCCCCCTCTTAGTACCAGTTTGGTACTAGTGGTTCGTCATTGAGTTATCAGTAATAGCACTGCTCTGCTTGATCAGATCCTTTTAAGCTCCCATCTGCCTTCAAAACATTCTACATATACTCCTTTTGGTTGAGCAATAATCAAACTAACACACATAACCAACATTGCCAACACTATTACAAAACAACTCATTGATCTTATAAGCAAATACAATAGGTCGGTAACACATCACAAAACCTAATATCTCATAGAGATTACAAACATATTGGTTCAAACATGACTGTTAGATTACATAGTAATCATCTACACATTGTCCAAGACAACTTCGACCACTCCTTGATCACCGCTCATCGAATCCTATAAATCATCACACAGTTTCCACTTCATGTAATGCACTTGCTCATTCCCAAGATAAAATGGTTATCTTCACATAGTAAAATCACTTTGAAATTCATCACATGCAACATGCATATGTGGCATAATCATCTCTGATCACCATTTGATCATAGATCAACATAACTGATTCTCCATGCTCTATTGGTTAGGGTTTAGCTTATCAATAGGTTAGCATTACCAGTTGATCACTCTACATGAAATAACAATACCAGTTTCCAACACTTCACTACCGGTTGCAAAACTACATCACTACCGATAGTAATACAACTCCATTACCGATTACTATTGACATCAATGACAAAACTATACTTCATTAATGCAATCTTCATGCAATGCCAACAATCTCCCCCTTTGGCATTGATGGCAATACAAATATCAATACCACCTGATTATGATGATTGAGAGTAATGCACATAAATGTTAGGTCCCAGAGACAACTGAGAGGGGGGAGGTGAATCAGTTGTCAAATAAATTCAAAACAAAAACAACTTAACCAACCTTAATGCTTAATACCGATAAACCAAACTTTATGCTGGTAGATAGTTTATCAGTTAATTGCAGTATCGGTAAAGATTAATGCATGAAAAAAAAAGACAATAACATCCACAACACATGACACCAATATTTGTACATGGAAACCCTGTAAGGGGAAAAACCATGGTGGGAAATCTTACCCATAATCAAATGATACTACTGCAGATAGTATGTGTATACAAATAGGGTCTGCACTTGCAGAAAGGCCAAGCACCTAGAGCTCACTGCTCAAACACAAATAGGAGTCACACTAACTACAATTGGATGGTTAAATCCAATAATGATGTACTGCTCAAAATAACATCTTCATATGTTGGATTCAGTACCGATGTACTTCTAATATGCCTTCACAAAAACCTTGCTTCACCTTCAAATGATGTCTACATGTATAGCTCTGCTTATTCTTGCATATACCTTCTTACAATTCCTTTCCCAATTGCATATCGATCTTACAAATAAGATCTTACATATATACCATAGCCTAAGACCAATTTTAGTAGGTCAGATCTAAAAGATATTACAATAAAATCAATTTACAAGTAAATCAATAACCGATGCAACATCTGATTCAACATGTTGACTTAATGCATTTACAACATTGATAAATCATCTCCAAAGTGTGTCATGCTGATCTGGAATAGATAAGCCTACTGGTGCTTATTCTAGACCTTTTTGCTGGTAACAGCAAATATGCAAACTCGAATAAACCAATGAACAAATCTCCAAGAAAAAGTGTCCAAACGATGTCTTCAACATAACTAAGTGTTTTCCATGTCATTCCAAGTACCGGTGAACAATATATCATGTCGGTGTACCAGATACTGGTGACTATGCATAAAGTCACTTGCTTGTCAGTGAACATTGCCAATTCTCCAGAGTGCCAGAGGTGATAAGTGTTAATAGGTGTTGACATCAATGACAAAACCATATCGACATATACAAAATACCAACAATAAATAGGTATAGGAATCTTGGTTTACATTTTCCATTTAATCTCCTTCAAGTGTATCTCTATGTGTTCAGCTAGTAACTGGCTGTAGTTCATCTCCTCTATCAATCATTCAGTTCTTCTCCACCTTTGACAACAATGCCAAAGTGAAAGTAAAACATACATAGTCATACTTCATTGTTCTGCAACTAGCTGCTCTCCCTATGGAGTAGCTCCACTCAACACCAATCCTTCTACAAGATTTTCAATAAGCTCCAGGACTGATGTCTTCCACATATTCTCAATGAACTTCATGTAGGGGTACAACCCTAACTTACCTCTAAGATACTCAAATGTCGCCTTAGGTAGAGGTTTAGTAAAGATATATGCAAGTTGTTGTTTAGAAGAAACATGCTCCAGTGACACATATTTACTCTGCACTTTCTCTCTCAAGAAATGATACTTTAACTCAATATGCTTTGTTCTTGCATGCAACACCGAGTTCTTTGAAATATTTATTGCACTTGTGTTATCATAGAAAATCCTTACCGATTCTGTAATCTTCAACTTAAAACCTTCCAGAAAGTGTTTCATCCAGATTGCTTGGGTGAAATTCATGTATGCTGCAACATATTCAGCTTTAGCGCTTAACTGTGATATGCAAATCTGCTTCTTGCTGCTCCAAGATACAAGCCTTCCTTTAAGAAAGAATGCACCTCCAGTTGTTCTCTTCCTATCATCAATATTTCCTACCCAGTCTGCATCTATATAGACTTTTAAATCAAAGTTACCTGCATATCGATACCATAATCCATAATCAATTGTGCCTTTCAGATATTTGAATATCCTTTTAGTGCTACCATGTGTGTCTCTTTTGGATTCTTCTGAAATGTTTTAACTAAACCAACTACATGAGCAATATCTAGTCTTCTATGAACAACATAATGTAGTTTCCCTATCATAGACATGTACTCCTTTTCAGCAACTAATGCAAAATCATTCTCCTTAGAAAGTTTACAACCTATAACCATTGGTGTTCCAACTAGTTTACAGTCTTCCATTCTAAAAGTCTTCAATACCTCTTTCACATATTTGGACTGTGTGATTAAAATACCATTCTTCATTTGTTGAATTTGTAAACCTATAAATAATTTTATCTCTCCTACTAGAGACATCTCAAATTCACTTTTCATCTCACTAGCAAATTCATCACACATGTCATCATTGCCTCCAAAAATAATATCATCCACAAATACCTCACTAACTAGTATCTTATCTCCTTCAGTATTGAGATATATATTGTTGTCTTCACTATTTCTCTGAAAACCTATCTTCACCAAGTGTGAATGTAGTCTTTTATACCATGCTCTTGGTGTTTGCTTCAGTCCATATAGTGCCTTGTGTAGTTTTCATACCATATCCTTTGCTTGAGTCAAAGCATAACCATCTAGTTGTTCAATATAAACTTCCTCTTCCAATACTCCATTTATAAATGTTGACTTCACATCCATCTGATATACTTTGAATCCTCTATATGCTGCAAATGCAAGTAGAGTCCTAACTCCTTCCAATCTTGTAACTGGTGCAAATGTCTCACCATAGTCTTCACCTTCTTCTTGTGCATAACCTTTGCATACCAGTCTGGCTTTAGTTATGACTGTATATGGTGAAAATGGATACAACAATATTGAAAGACTAAATGAATTCAACCACAAAACCCTAGCCTAACAACAACAAAGATCCACCATAACATATGAAGATTACCTAAGACAATGCAAATCAAATGAAATCACAAAGATTATACCATCACATTTCCAATAGGGTTTGAATCTCCATTCTTTCTATCTCCATTGATCTTGCTTGATATATTTTCTCTCAAATTTCATGTGCACAAGAGCTCAACAAAGAACAAAAAATGTGGTTGCAAGTAGGCTCGATTGCATATGCAAGTTCGAAAGCTGCCTGAGAGATGGCTCCCTATGTATCAGTTTTGTACCATTTTGTATGATGACACCTTCGGGTGATTGTAGCCATATGTATTTTGACATCATTGTATCATGACACTTATGATTATATGTATGAGATGATTCATCTTTGTGGTAGCTATATGCATGTGTACCTATGTGATGAGATGTTTCATGATGTATGTTTCTATGTGATGCTTATGTTATGGATGCAAATATGTACATAATGAAATGCAATATTTTTGTTCTTTTATGTTTTATATGTTTATGCAAATGCAATTGTGAATGTATGAAATGCAAATGAATATGATAATGCAAATGACTATTTACATGATGAGAATGTAAAATGTGCTAACATGTGTTGTGTGTAGGATGTGATGTGATTGTGATATCTATATGTATGTATGAAATGCTTAATATGTGATAATGCAGGTGCAACTACATGAGATGTGAATATTTTTGGCATGTCATTATACTCAGTCATGTGATAGCAGGCTACACAGGCTCAAGAAGGATGATGGAAGTCAATCAAGAAATGGGGATGGAAGATAGAAGATATGGAAGTGAAAGAGCTTCTTGTGTGTTATCATCATTGAGTTTTATTATGGCAAGTAGGTTATGACAATCAAGGCATATGTTCGACCTAGAAAGTCATTGTACTTGTTTGCATGGAGATAAGATAGTTGCAAATAAGGAATGCCCCAGTTCATACTAGACTCACAGTGTCCTCATATCCTTGGACAAGTCATAGCATTACTAAGAGACAATCCACAGACAACAAAGAAAAATAGGTGACGATACCCCATCCTCGCCTTTCTAGTCAAAGACATCCTAGAGATAAAATCTCTAGTCAGAGACATCCTGGAAAAGCTAAAAGACATGTCACCAAAAGATAAAATCAAAAGAAAACCAAGACTCGACACCAACATCCACTGTAGTCCTCAAGTTTAGTGTCTCTTGTCACTTGTATAAGTCTTATTTGATTGTGGTCACAATGTTTACTTTCACAAAAAGGATAGATAGCACTGAACCATAATGTTGTCTGAGTCTATTGAAAGATTTGATTTGTTGATGCCCATTGTTGCTGCTATGTCTCATCTGAAACTGACTGAATCCATGAAATTGATACCGTATTGCGGAGAAGATGGAACTTTATTATGGATTGGCGATGCAGATGTTGCTTTATTGTGGATTGTGTGCAGATAGACTAAAGAAAACTGGAAGAAACTGTACTCTTCGAGACGTGTGATGCTCTTAGTTCCACACCCATCACGAGATGTAGGATTTGCCTTAGCCACAAATAGGAGCTGATTTATTATGGATGGAAAAGGGGTGAAAAGGGAGGTTTATTATAAATGGTGAACCAATCTTGGGTAGATCAATAACAAGCCATGATGGGAATGTGTAAGTTTATTATGGATGAATAGGTTGTGAGTGTGTGCATAGTGAAGGATGAAATGGAATCCCGAAGGAGGGAGGAGCAATGTCTCTACGCATGGCGCTGGTGACCCAGTTTTCACCATGGTACTTGCCCAGGGCGCCAATGAAAAGTGGTTTTCACTGTTGGATGAAAACGTTTTTCTTTTCTTTTTTGATTTTTTTTGTGTCACAAGGCACTTGTTTGCCAGGTTTTCACCAAGTAATGATTTTCTTATGTTTTATGATTTTTTTTTAATTTTTTTGGTATTTTTGAATTTTTTGATTTTTTTGTATTTTTGAATTAGGATACTCTGAAGAGCTATGTGTAAAACTTGTGAAGGTGCATGTTGTTGATAGAATCCTCCAAATGTTCACCCTCTGTGGTTGAGAGCTGATATGCACCAGATCCATATACTGCTGTGATAATGTAAGGACCAAGCCAATTTGGTTCGAACCTGCCCTTCTTCTCTCTGTCTTGCTGATTTTTAGGGTTTTCTTTGAGAACTAAGTCACCTACCTCAAATGTGCGAGGCTTGACTTTATGATTGTAACTGCATTGTTCCTTGACTGAATGATGTGTTACTTGAGTGACTATCTTCCTTGATAAAGGAATTGAGATAGAATTACTAGTGTGTGGACTACATTTTCCCATATGCGTGTCACCTAAAGAAGTTTGGGCATCCTTGACAACAAAGTCCTTCAAGTAAGCTCCATTAAAGTTCCATGATGTATCGCCAGAAGGGAAAGGATGTGTGGAACAATTAGATGAGTGATGAAGGCTTATGATTGCAAAAAGAAGTGAAAGTAGGATAATATGATGGAGACTTAGGATCAACAAGTGTTCTTTTTGACTTGAAATTGTAGAACTTTTGCCCCCAGTTGTTTTGGTATTAGGGGAGATCAACTCTTGTTCTTTTTGCTTCATAGGATTTTTATCCTTGACTTTGATTTTTGAAGAGTCCAATAACTTTTGATTTTGATTTGGACTAAAGGACTTTTCTTTATTTTTGACTTCTGATTTTTCTTTTCAAAGCTTGATTTTTCATCCCCAATGAGTAAGGGTTTTTGTAATTCTTGTTGATCCAAGTTTGGAAGTGGAGTGGAAATGGAATGAGTGGATGAAATGGTAAAGCTATGTGAGTTCTCAAGAGGGCTATTGATACGATCAATAGATTCTTTGTTGGAACCACTCTTAGGACTATTAATATCAAGAGATGATTGCACCCCTAGTGGAGATTTGCTTTCAGACTTAGTAGCCACAACACTAGGTGGTTCACATCCAATTCCTTGCAAATTGTTTGTAGATTGTTCCTATCAACTGAATACCTTAGGAGATAATGGGAGTTGGTCAACATGAAATATATACTCACCACATCCTAGGTCTTTTATATTGAACTTTTCTTTGAGCTCTATTTGTTTTGATGTCGAAGCTTTCAATGATTCTGGATCCGCATATGCTAAAGATGGAATAGCCTCTCGATTGACTGGTATTGTTATTTCTGATCTAGGTCACACATTGTTGCAATATATGAATGGATTTGGGTCAGCTTTGATGGTCACTTCAACTCCATTGTGTGGAAACTTGATACATCGATGATATGTAGATGGTACTGTGCTCATCTTATGAATCCAAGGACATCCCAAAAGTATGTTGTATGTGAGATCTAAATCAAGGACTTGACAAACCACATCCTTTGTAATTGGCCCAACTCTGAGGGACAAGATGACTATGTCTTTGGATGAACGCTCTTCATCATCATATGCCTTGATGGTAATTTTGTTTGTAGAATTCACAGCTTTATCCGAATATCCCAATTGTTTAATAGTGCTCAATGTGCAAATGTTTAGACCCGCTCCTCCATCTATCAGGACTTGTTTTATTCGATGTTTGTGTATGAAGGCTTCGATGTGTAAAGGTGCATTATGTGGCTGACTTACGGAGATGTCATCGGCTTCTATGAATGTAATGGAGTGTGGAATAGAAAGGTATCCCACCATGGCTTGAAACTAGTCCACATTCAGATCAGTAGGGACAACAATGTCTCTCAAGATTTTGTCAAGAATAGCTTTATGTGCAAGGGATATGCGTAAGAGCTCAAGGATTGAGATAAGTGCGGGTGTCTTCCCTAATTGTTCTACAAGGTCATACTTAGGTTTGGTTGATGAGGAAGCGGTGTTTTTGGTTGGAGCACCTTGCGAAGTGAATTTAACTCGATGGGTTGTAACATGACATTCAGAGGTAGGTTCGGAAGAAGATCCAATGCCTTTTAGGACAATTTTGGGTCTTTGGGTAGAATTCTCAGGCGTTTTGTCCTTGATGATTATGGTAGAGACATAATTGTCCATCGAGATGTGATTGATAGTTGAATCATAGTTATAGGATGCTCTGGTATAGTTGGTTTGGTCCTCTGTGGCTGCAACTTTTCCCTTGTGATGTTTTGGGAATGGTTCCTTAAACATCTCATGTTCTTGATTGGATGAGTGTCCCTTGATCTCAATGTCACCTCTATCAATGAGATCTTGTATGATGTTCTTCAGTCAATGACAATTTCCTATTTTATGACCCTTGCTCTTATGAAATTCACAATATTCATCATCATTCTACCAATTCGGTTTGACCTTTGGTTCATATGGAAGAAAATCTGGAATAGTGATTACTTTGTTTGCCACTAGCTTCTTGAAAACTAACTCAAGTATTTCTCCCAATGGGGTGTACTTCCTTCATGATCTAGAAGTTGTTTGAGTATTCACTTGATTGTTTGTAGAGCTTGATCCCGAAAAAATGATTTTGGGTCACACTGTATTGGCATCAACAACACCATCATTGACTGTGTTCTTGTTTTTATTCCAAAATCTTGGCTTATCTTTTCCTTTAAAGTCATCTTTGTTTTCCTTTAATATCTTAATGACTCCTTGTTCAATTAGGACCTTTTCTGTCGCTAAGCCTTTTTTAATGACGTCCTTGAAGGTGGAAAAACAAGCTTTCCTTAGATCATAGCCAATGTCTTTGTTAACATTCTAGGTGAATATTTCTACCATTTGTTTTTGTGGAATTTCACAAGAGCATCTGCTGGCTAGATTTCTCCATCTTTGTAAAAATGATGAAAAAGATTCTCCATCCCTTTGCTTGGTGTTGCACAAAGTAGTGACTGATATGTCTATCTCTATGTTGTAGGAGAAATGTTGAATAAATGCCTTTGCTAAGTCACCCCATGGCTTAATACCAGGTGGAAGTTGGGAGAACCATTCCATAGCTTGATCACCTAGGCTTTGTGGGAATAATCTCATCAAATATGTCTCTTCTGAAGCTACCTTAATGCAAGTTGTGAAAAACTGTCTTATGTGTGCCTTAGGATCCCCTTTTCCTCTATACTTATCAAACTTAGGTTTCACAAAGTGTGTAGTAAATGGAGGCATTGGAATGCTTTTGTCAAATGGATAGGGACATATGTCTCTCATTGTGTAAGTTGGCTTCAGTGTATTTATGTCCTCCATTTTCTTATGTAAGTCCCTGATTTGTTGTTCCAAATTGTTCTTAGGTGGAGACCAACTTCTTGGGCCATACTCCATGCCTGAAGCACTGAGTGGAGGAGCATGTTTCATAGATGGATGATATTGATCATACACATGTTCATATGGAGGAGGTCTATAATGATGCTATGTATAAGGACCACTTGGTATAAAGTCATGATGAGGAATGGAATATCTACTTTGTCCATGTATACCATACTCTACAGGCATGTCATGAGTTTGTTCTAGTGTGTTGCCCCCAAATTCAACATGGGGTTTCCTTGTGTCCAAATTTTGAGCATGCCTTTGAATATCCAATTGCTTTGGTGGTTGATCCTTAGCATTGGTATGTGGTTGAGCATATTTCTCTGCATAAGACTTCCATAATGGTCTGCGAAGGTGAGTATCATATGCTTGACCATGTGTATGTGGGACCTCTGGTTTTTGAAACAAAGATGA
Organism: Cryptomeria japonica; assembly: GCF_030272615.1. Lineage (NCBI taxonomy): Eukaryota > Viridiplantae > Streptophyta > Pinopsida > Cupressales > Cupressaceae > Cryptomeria > Cryptomeria japonica. The sequence goes on along the minus strand of NC_081406.1, from coordinate 439,881,227 downwards.
TGGTGATTCAGGAACCATATGTGGTCCTCTATTGCCTCAACTATTAGGTCTCGTTTGATCCATGTTGGAGTGAGATTGTTGCAACAGTCGATTTTCCATTATTTGAGACATGTCAAAATCATGAGGTATCTTGGCTCCACTATGTGCCATCACTCGTAGAAAATATTGTCTATCTCTCCTCATTATTTCCTAAACCAATCAATTGAAATGAGGATTCATAATGGTGTCTTCCACTTCTGCTGAATTTATGGAGAAGTTGTCCATATTGTCATTGTGTGTATCATTGTTGTTTGTAGTGTCCATGTTCTCAACATTTGGAATGTTTCTATAGGCATCCATGTCAGGTAATGTAGTATGATCAGAATTGAAAAAGATATCATTGTCATACTCATAAGAACTCATGTTTGTGGATTCTTGAGCCTCTTTAGCTTCTCTCCTAGATTTTTGTAAACAGGTTTCAACCATGAACTAGGTATTGACCAAGGTGTGTGAGACTAGATGAAAATGGAAAGAGTATGGAAGACCAAGAGTTGGATGGAATGTAAATGAATATGAGGTTTACTTGCAATGTCCAAAATGTAAGACCAAGTATGTATGTAGTAGAGTGGGTGTGACTTCCAAAGAGAGGATAGTTTCTCTTGATGAGGTAAGTTGACCTTGACTCTAAGTAAGACCAAATGAGACCCAAAGGTGATAAACCTTGATGAGGGACCACTTAGCAAAATGTTGTTGTATGTAGTGTGTTGACAAAGTATGATGAGGACAAGCAAGTGACCTTTTAACTCAAGTTTAGACAAATGTGAATGTAATGTAAGGTGTAAAGAAATGATGGACTTTGTGAGACCCAAAGATAGGTTGAATGCTAGATAAAAACCTGAAGAGATAGCTTAGGAAGCTCAAGAATTCTGAAACTGATTGCTCTTGTTTGCTGGACTGTAAATTTTTCCAATTTGTGAAGTTGTTGTTGTGACCCAATCTAAATTTTTGACTATTTTTCATGACAAGAGGACACAATGTTGACGATATGAGTAAAATAATTTCTACAACAAATCCAAGCAGTTTGTGAGATATGAGTAAAATAATGCAAAACCCTAATTTTCAAAGATCCAATTTTTGAGGAATGATTTTGCATCAAATTTAAAATCACAAAGAAAAGATCCTATGTATAATTCTAAGATATTTCCAAAAATGTAAGAAAATCCAAAAAATTCACTAATTTGCTCTCAAAATTAAGTTTTTATGAAAAATCATACAAAATTCATATAAAATGAAACTTTGATCCAAAAAATCTAAAATTTTTACTGAATCCTTTTGATACTTTTCTTGACCTGAAAAAAAAATTTGATGCTAAAATTCAAAGCCGTTTGTGAGATCTGATCAAAATAAGGAAAAACCCTAATTTTTAAAGATCCAATTTTTAGGGAAATATTTTGCATCAAAATTAAAATCACAAAGAATATATCCTATGTATAATTATGAGAGATTTCCAAAAATGTAAGAAAATCCAAAAAATTCTCTCATTTGCTCTCAAAATTATTTTTTTATGAAAAATCATAAAAAATTCATAGAAAATGAAAATGTGCTCCAAATATTCTGAATTTTGGATTGAGAGCTCCTGATACTTTCTTCAACCTACAAAAAAAATTTGGTACAAAATTTCCAAGCCGTTTGTGAGATATGATCAAATCTCTCCAAGATCTTGATTTTGTGTCCAAAACCCTAGCTGCACAAGGTTATTCTCCAAATTGTTTTACAAAACAGCAATATATGGTTAGAAAAAATTGCAAAACCCATAGATCTAACAAAAATCCATGTCCCACAGGGTGTGCCAAAATGTATATGGTGAAAATGGAAACAACAATGTTGAAAGACTAAATGAATTCAACCACAAAACCCTAGCCTAACAACAACAAAGATCCACTATAACATATGAAGATTACCTAAGACAATGCAAATCAAATGAAATCACAAAGATAATACCATCACATTTCCAATAGGGTTTGAATCTCCATTCTTTCTATCTCCATTGATCTTGCTTGATATATTTGCTCTCAGATTTTATGTGCACAAGAGCTCAACAAAGAACGGAAATGTGGTTGCAAGTAGGCTTGATTGCATATGCAAGTTCGAAAGCGTAGTCAGGGCTGAATGCATAGTGAGTAGAATGATTGGTTATGATGCATAGATTGATTAGAATGATTGATTAGGATGCATATATTGATTAGGGTTTGATAATGAAGGAAGCATCTCCTTATATAGAAGATACTATAAGAAATGAAGGGATAAGATTGAGAGGTGTAAAAGATAAAAGGTCGGCTATGATTAGAGGGTAGGTAAAAGAAATAATAAAATAATGAAAGGGTAGGTAGTGTATGAATTAAGAGATAAATGACATGTGTCATGGGTAGAAAAGGCTAATGAATTAATTAAATAAATAAAGATTTATTTAATTAATAGAAGAAGTGGGATCAATTAAATAAATAAGATATTTATTTAATTTAAGAATAAGGACAATTTAAATAAATAAATGTATTTATTTAAATGAGAATTAAGGCTAGAAGAGGATAAATGAATTAATTAAATAAATAAAGATTTATTTAATTAATAGAAGAATTAGGCTAAAGTAATTAAATAAATAAAATATTCATTTAATTAGACTGGACAATTTTAGGTGTCTACAATGACTACCACTCTATATTCATTCAATTTATTCCTGAATACCCATTTAGTACCTATTACATTTTTGTTCACCGTTCTGGGTACAAGTGTCCAAGTAGTGTTCTTCTCAATTTGGTCAAGTTCTTCTTCCATCGCCTTGATCCAGTGATCATCTCCAAAATATTCCTTTGTTGTTCTAGGCTTAATAGTGGAGATCATACAAGATTTCTCTCTTATTATTCTTCTGGTTAACACGCCAACATCTTTATCTCCAATAATCTGATCATGATTATGATTGAGTCTAACATACCTTGGAATGGCATGATCATGGTCTTCAGATTCTTCTTCTTTTTATCTTTCTTCATCCTCTACAGAATCTACCTATGTGAGGCCCTACCCCGACTCATCCTGACATTTCTGTTATTTTCATATTGAGACTATTATGGATGCTTTATTTTATGCATTATGGATTTAGAACTTATATTATTCCATGATTTGGATCACATTGACATATATTGATGCTTCATTTTATGCATTATGAATATGAAACTTTATATGTTGCTAGAATAGAATTACTTTGAAATGATGAATGCCATTACTGGATTTGCAGGACTTCATTTTGATGATACAAATAGGATGCTTATAATATGGATGGTTCAATTTTGAGGATTATGATAATTGCTTATGCGGAATCGAATTGGAATATATGAGATATTGATTTATTATTGTCAATTGTATGAGTGTTTGATGTGTAATGGAATTCATGTGTTTAATTATATATTTGTGATTATTTGGAATTACTAATGTGTTAATTGAGATGCACAGGAAAATTATCCATGTGACCATGGAAATAATATGGAGAACCAAACCTAGACCTATGTACATTTGTTAAGCTAGGGGTTCTCTATTTGGAGAGACAACACCCCATTTGTATTGTATTTTATTTGTGAAAGTAAATGATGCATGTGTGTTAAATTGATTTTATTTATTTGTGTAAACCTACAAGAGATAAATTCCATGTGTGATTTTTATATTGTATTTTATTGTGTCATTTGACACATGTGCTGATTAGTGTCATTGATTTTGACTTTTCTCTTGGAGGGAGTTTTGTTTCTACCAAAGGCATTCAAACATATGAGTGGGGTCCCAAATTTTCCTTGGGTAGGGAGTCTTGGGAGTGGTCAACTCAGGTTTGACCCGTAGGTTAACTTCAGTTGGGTTTCTAAGGGGTCAAATGGACTCCTAGGGTCAGTTTTAGGGCTTTTCCAAAGGTCCAAAGGGCATACCTATGGGTTAGGGGTATTTTTAAGCATGTGACTACTCCCATGTGACTGTTTAGTCACCTCAAAAAGTGGTTTTCCCAAGGTGAGCGAAAATTCAACTTAGAAGGTTCCTCCTAGGATAGACAACCTTCCCTTTTGGTGTTAGACTCTCTTCCCCATCCTCTCTTACCTTCTCTCTTTCAAGTTTTAGCAACATGTAAGAGGTTGGGAAGAAAAACCAATGGGAACTCTCACTTTACCCAAGGGGTTGGGAAGAGTGAGAGAGGTCTTCTTAGGCAAGGATTAGGGACTTAGTGAGTAATCACCCACTCTCCATTGTTGGAGATTATGCAATTTTTGAAAGAATAGTTGTAGGATAGAATTTTTGGTGAAGTGTTGGTGAAGAGTTTGTGTGGATTTGGGCTGCTCATCCCCAACTAAGTCTATCATACCTTTTGGTAGATTAAGGTTGGTTTTTACTTCTTTTTAGTTATGTTGTATATGTTTGTTTGGAAAAATGCTTGTATGAAAAAGATGTGTATATGTATTTTACTTGTAGAAGAAAGATGTAATTTTCCTTCCTTTGTTTCTTTTTATGTATTCTTGTATTGGGAGTGTCCAAGGCCTCCTACTCTTGGGAGAGTAGGATGGTCTTGGGGTGGAAGAAGTATGACAGCCTTGGGCGAGAGGCTCTCCTTATGGAGAGTGATCTCAAGGGTGTTCTTTGTGATTGTTGCATAGCCTTGTGTATGAATTTGGGGGTCATAAGGGGAGAAGATATGGCTTATATGCCTTTGGGGGGCATAAGGGTGTGGAGATGTATTTTGTTGTATTTTGATGGCCATGAGGTGGCTTGAGTTGTTCCATGCTTGCAGTCTCCACAATGGTATTTGGTCCACTTCCACCCGTGGAAAGATCATCACAAGTTGTGGTGAAAGTGTAGCTTGGGTTGGGAAAATGTATGTTGAGTGTTTTCCCTTTGTTTGTTGTGGTTGTTTGTTTGTGACCCATCTAGTGCTTGGTTCTCCAAGCTGGGGGGTGGCTTCTAGTAAGCCTAGGCTGGGAGGTGAGCTCTCCATGGTCAAGTTTGTATTCTATTTGTAGGTTGCTTGGGATGGGAAAGAAAAGAAGAAGAGATTAGTTGCTATTTTTTTGATGTTGCAGAAAATATTCAAAAGAAAGTTGTATTTACTATTGTAGCTTTGTAAAGGAAAAAGTCAATGATGTATTATTTTCCCAAAAGTAAAGAAATGCTTGTATTTTTATTCATAGTTCTCATTCAGTGGAAATGAGAAATCTAGTAGGGTTTTCAAGCCCATTTGTAATGATATTAATATTGTATGTTAAATGCTCTTAAAAGAAATGTATTCTCCTATTTAGTCATGATTGAAAAAAAAAGAGAAACATGTCTATGTTTGGGATTAAGTTCCTATTGCTATTGAAATAACATATGTTGCATTTATGTTTATTCTGCAAATAAAAGTTCATTTTATCCCTTATGCATAATTGAAATAGTAAACTAGATTAGCTTGTAAGTTATTAAACTAAAGATGATCTCTTAAACTTATTTATTTAACTTCAAGTGCAAATTTGAGTTTAGAGTAGTGGGGATATTAAATGTGGTATTCTTCTTAGTAAAATAGTTTTACATGATATTCTAGTTTTATTGATGCTGTTGTAGTTCAATTAAAAAAAAACTGTCATTCGCTATTCATTTATTGCAAGAAATAAATCCAATAATAATAGCCTATTTTTAAAGTTAGCATCTAGATTTATTTTATTTTTTTTACTAGAAAAGATTACATTAAAGCTTGTTGTTAGTGTCATTTTCCTTTAAAAAAAGAATATATAATCAGAATGCTTATAAAAAAAAATAAAAATAATAAGGCAGAGTTTAAAACCCACATATTTAGCCTATGAGAAAAGAATATAAATCCTAGTATCAATCTGCAAATGAAATTATTAATTTTTTGCATATACAACAAGATTAATTAGTAAGAAAACTTGTAGTTTGGCCTAGTGTGTTAATGTAAAAAAAATTCATATCTACATATATATATATATATATAGGATTTAAAAAAAATGGATGTATATATATCATACATTAAAATATTCCATTTTGGAAACCGACATATTAATAAGCAAAAAAAACAAATATATATACATGTTTATATATATATATATATATAAAAGCAGATTTTATTATTTAAAAAAAATATATATATATAAAAAAAATTAAAACAAAATAAGGGGGTTGTGCTTACCCCCCCCTCGGCCTTGCGGAGCTGCATGCAGGTGAGGGCGGGGAAGCGTTCCTCGCGCTGTGGGCAGTGACCCCCAGTGGCAGCCGCAGCTGCCTCTGTGGGCCGCAACCCACAAACAGGGAAGCTTCAGCTCCCCCCTGTGGGCAATGGCGCAGTCGGTCTGCGGGCCGCGTACTGCAGCGGTAGCCTTGGCCACCTCTGCGGGCCGCGACCCGTAAGCATGGTTGTGGCCGTCCCTGCAGGGAGCCCCCACGGGTAGTGGCCGCCTCTACGGGCCGCGACCCGCAAGCACGGCTGTGGCCGTCCTTGCAGGGAGCCCCCACGGGTAGTTCACCGCCTCCATCCCCTTTCTCTGCTCCCCTCCTCCGTGGTCTGCTCGGCCTCGGCCCTATGTAAACAAACCTCCGCTTGTGAAGAAACTCGACGCCTCCCCCATGGCCACCAGCCCCCACACCTGCACACACACACAAAAAAAAAAATGGAAACACACACACACACAAAGCCCTAACCTAGTTTTCGGGTTAGGGAAAAACACATATAAATTTTATACAACAAAAATGTGTGGGGTTGTATAGTAAAAAAAAAGGGGGGGTTAGGGATTCATATATTATTTAAAAAAAAAAAAAAAAAGTATTGGGGTAATAAAAAAAGGGGGGAAACCCTATTTGAATTTTACATAGGGTATCCCCATAAGACCTTGCAAACAAGGTTATAAATTATTTTTAACCTACCTTTTCTTATATATATATTTAAGGTATATGAGCTACATATATATATTAGATTTATAAAATTGAGATTCTAATTAGTTTATACTTTCAATAGTAATATTTCATTTGTTATTGAGTAGAGTTCTTTTTTTAAAGGTTTTATTTAAGAGCTAGATTTAGAATCCTTTTGAGTTGAATTTATTAGGCATTTAATTAATGGTAAGTTGGTCTTATAGGTTTATTTAACCTAAGAGCTAGGGCAACTTAATTTAGACCCTAGGCAATTAAAGGACTATATGAGATTATTAATATCTCTTATCAATTAATTAGAGATTTTGTTAAGTAAGTTTAATTATTTTTAATTGGGGAATATTAATAATTCCTTTGGGAGAATTATTATCCTGCTTTTAACGTAGATTATTTTTTGCCTATTGATTTAGTTGTTTAGATTCACTCAAACATAGTTAAGACTAAACTAGTTTTGCATTATTTTAATAAGTTAGTTGGACTAGGTTAAGTATTTAAAAAATATTCCGTTTGTGCCCAAAAGTTTGGGCATGACAACCTGTTTCAGTTGAATTGGTGTTGTAGTATTCATTTCACCAACTTTTGGCTTCACCGGTTTTGGTTCCAAAATCAGAATGTAAGGTTCATCTTCCTCCTCTTCCTTACTGATTTCTCCTGAATCTTTAGGAAAATCATCAACTCAGACATTATCACTTTCAATGATCTTATTTGTTTGATTGTTGTAACAATTGTAAGCTTTTCTCTTGGTGGAGTAACAAAGAAATATACCTTCATCACTCTTAGCATCAAACTTACCAGCATAGTCACCTCTCTTGATAAAACATTTCTTGCCAAAAATCTTAAAGTAACTAACATTAGGTGATCTACCATACCAGTATTCATAAGTACTTTTATCCTTACCTCTTTTAACGAGTATCCGGTTCATTTTGTAGATAGCTATACTGACAACTTCCCTCCAGAATGTCTTAGCTACACCTCCTTGTATTAGCATAGTCCTATCAACTTCAACAACTGACTGTTTGTTCCTCTCTGCAATACTATTCTGTTGCGGTGTCCTAGGTGCAGAAAGTTGCCTCTTAATTCTATTGTCTTCATAGTATTTAGTGAATTCCAATGGATAACCTTTGTCATTGAGATGAGAAACAATCAAAAGATTATGTTTCAATCCTTCAACCCAGTAGACATCATCTGAACTCCTCATCTATGATTTCTCCATCAACTGCAATGAGGCAATCTCTTTTACCTTTGCCTTTGTACTTCTTATACTTCTCACATTTTTTTCATTGTCTTCATTAGGACAGTTAGCTACAATATGTCCAATCCGGTTACATGCAAAACACTTCAATGGCAATTTACCTCTGTACTTACCAGTTCCTCTGGGTAACCTCTTGGTCAATAATGCTTCAAGCTCAATCAGACTATCTTCATCATCAACTTCTCTGCTGGATCTGGACTCATGATTGTAACTAATTTCTCTGCTTTTCCTTACCGGTGGGTTATAAACTAAAGCTCTAAATGCAAATTCATATTTATGAATACTTCCATCATAACCATTCAATTCAATTGTAGTTAACCTACCAATGATGGAGTCAAGAGTTACCTTTAATTTATCAATAGAATTGAGTTCCTGGATGGATACAACTCAGATAGCGTAGACCAGTAGAATGGTTCTCAACACCTTGCTAACCACTATGTTATCCTCCATTGTACCACCAACACTTTTGATCTCATTGACTATCTCCTCAATCCTCTAACCATAGTATTGAATATTCTCACCTTCAGCCATCCACATGTCATCAAATTTACCTCTCAGACTCTCTTCTTTGGCAATCTTCACATGCTCATCACCACTGTAAATATCTTCAAGTTTCTTCCACACTTCAAAAGAATTCTCCAATCCATGAACATCAATATACTCTGAATCAGACAAGGAACTAATAATGGCCTCCAATGCCTGATTATTCTCTTGTTGCTCCTTTTGATCGTCTGACAAAATCCCACTAGGTAAGTTATATTTAGTAACAACATGTTCCCAATATTGACTTCCTAATCTCTTCGTATAGATCTTCATCCTATCACTCCATATTCTGTAGTTTTCCCTATTGAATTTCAGACCTTCTTTCTTCATCATGTTCTAGTAGATCTTTACCTCAACCTGTTAGGATAAAACACAAGAGGATCTAAAACGCACTGATACCAATTGATCATATGGTGAATTAATAATGATCTGGTCAACTACTAAGAGGGGGGTGAATCAGTAGATAGAAAACAAACAAAAATTTCACCAAACTTAAACCCAACTCATAAACAACTTCTGAACTAACCAGTTTAGATATTGAACCATAAACTGTTACTACACTGTCAGGTTTACCGGTAGACTAAGATATCAATATAACAGTGTAATCAGAATTGTAACTTAGATACCTTTTATCCAAAACATTAAAACACTTTACTAACATTAATAATAGCTCATTTCAGACCACTTCCGGTCATCTAAACATGTCTTAGTGGTTTTACCAGTTAAACATATTAACCATATAAAAAACTTCCAAAAATCATTCACCACTTGACACAATGATTTTTGACATGGAAACCCAAATGGGAAAAACCATGGTGGGGATAAATACCCACAAGTATTATGAACTCTTCTAAACTTTGCCTTGTTAGGAGCTAAGCCTTGTTAGAAGCTTTACAAAAATGTCCTATTAAGAACATATCTGGTTAAGGACCACTTGGTTAAGGGATTGACTATAATACCTTGTTAAGAGCAATACCCTGTTAGGAGTAACCTCAGTAGAGGATTTGAAATCCAAGCTAATGGATCAAATGGCTAAAGGATTTAGATAGCACCAAGCCTATTAAAGCTTACCTGGTTAGGGGATTTAACTGTTGTAATTGTTAGAGAACAACAGGGTCTTGTTGATCTGGTAATAGCACTACTCTGCTTGATCAGATCCTTTTAGGCTCCCATCTCCCTTCAAAACATTCTACAGATACTCCTTCTGGTTTGACAACAATCAGACTAACACACATAACCAACATTGCCAACACTATTATAAAACAACTCATCGACCTTATAAGCAAATACAATAGTTCGGTAACACATCACAAAACCTAAGATCTCATAGAGATTATAAACATATCAGTTAAAACATGATCGTTAGATTACATAGTAATCATCTCCACATTGTCCAAGACAATTTTGACCACTCCTTGATCACTGCTCATCAAATCCTATAACTTAGCACGCGGTTTCCACTTCATGCAATGCACTTGCTCATTCCCAAGATAAAACAATTATCTTCATGCACTAAAATCACTTTGAAACTCATCACGTGCAACATGCATACATGGCATAATCATCTCTGATCACCATTTGATCATAGATCAATATAAATGATTCTCCAAGCTCCATCAGTTAGAGTTACCTGTTGATCACTCTGCATGAAATAACAATACCAGTTTCCAAGTGCTTCACTACCAGTTGCAAAACTGCATCACTACCGGTTGTAATACAACTCCATTACTAGTTACTATCGACATCAATGGCAAAACTATACTTCATTAATGCAATCTTCATGCAATGCCAACAGATACTAGAAGCTATAGTCATGAAATTTTTTCTTTAAACTTGCCAATTGTTTCTTCTTAAAAGATTCTAAGTTTTTTTAATCAAGCATTCAAGATGCTTGCACTATACATCCAAGAAGGATGTGAATTTATACTAGAATTTGAGTTGCTTTATTTTACTATGACTTATGTTTGAATCTATTTTCTTATTATTCCTTTATATATAAGTTGTTATTTTTCCTTTATATATAATGATGATACATGTTCGCTTCAAATTATCTTTTTAATCATCTCACCAAGAAAAGGAGGCATGGTCGAACTGGTATCTATTCCCTCCTTCCTCAGTACTTGCCTGCATATTTCATGGGCAAATGAGATGGAATGGTTGGGGATTTATTATATCTTTGAAATGATCCATAAAAAAATAGACAAAGTATCTCCTTTCACCATAGCATTATTTACATATATTTTCTCCTTTGCTAAAGTATCTCACATGTTCTTGAAATTATAATATAGAACTTTCTTTAAGTGAGTTTCATTATTAGATACATCATTGATGTTCTCTATTTAAATTGTCCTTTAAATATCAATTCATTATGATCCTTGAACCTAGATCATTTGTAAAAATATTTATTATTGTGACTTGTGCATATATTTTTTCTTTTCTATATTTTCTAGCTATTTCATTTAAATCGAGATCTCTTAAAAGATGAAATTTTCTATAGGATTACCTTTTTTGAAGGGTTCCCTCTCATAATTTAACTTGATGGATTTAATGCATTAATTTTATTTGAATGCATTTTTCTTAATGTTGTATAAAATATATAACTTCTTTATCTCATCTTATTGAGAAATTATAAGAATCTATTTAAGGAATACCAAGGTTTAAGGATATTTTAATGGGAATTTATCCTAAAAGGTAGTCTATTAGAATGATCTTGTTTAGGCTTAATGCATGTAGTTATTTACAAAAATTTAATATGTATCAACTTTGATTAAATATGATGCACCTTTTTGGACCTTAAACTACATAAGTAGCCTTCAAATATCAAGAGTTGTGTCATGCTTGAAGTTAACCATGAACTCTCCTATTATTTGGCATGAATTCCAAAGTACATGTGTATGTAAGCTATCTACCTCTTATAAATATTACACACAAACTTGCATACTTCATGTAAATGTAAATAATCTTATCATTAAGAATGGTCAATGTAAAAAATCTCATTGTCTATGATTAATGTAAGATTATTAATATATGTTTTTTCAATCATGACATTGAAGGTAGATTGGATTAAATGATATGATCTATGTTTGATAAGAAAAATCCTTAATATCAAACTATCACAATGATAAAAAGGAATTCATCTACCTATCCATAAATGTGAGATAAAATATTTATGTATGGAATGTACATGCTAGTATATTCGCATAAGTAAATTAAAAAATTGATAAATTTCTCATTAGAATTGTATAGAGATACAAGAGATTTATTGTTCTATTTTTTGTATTTGATCAATTTTTAAAATTATTCTATTATGAAAAATAAAGCACCTTATATTGATCTTATAATGGGTGGCTATCGCCCATATAAACTATCTGAGGAGAAAATCTGGAAAGGATAGCTCACTTGTTACTTAATTTTTGTATGGATCATTACTATATGTAGTAGTATGTCTATTTTTTAAACAAGACAACTAATTATTCATGCTTATTCTCATGAAAATATATTTTGATCTCCTTGCTATGAATTATTAGACTATAGTTTACATTTATGAGGAATATTATATGATTTTTGGAAAATAATATTATGTTCTTTCTTTGCACAAAAAATGAAGTTGATTACTATGTTACTAAGTATATTGTTTCTTTTATGGTGAGGTTATTCCTTCAAAACATATGGTGCAAGTGTTATTACATGGATGATGCAATACTTTAATAAGAAGACTATCTTCTATCTATCTTTGAATCAAATGGGAAAAATATGAGTGTAGCTCCTGAAGAATCAATATGACCTTGAAGATTTATGGAAGAATTCCATTTGGATACATGTAAAAGTACCATCTTACTTGAAGTTATTTTAGTCTTTCCAAAGAATATCATTTTTAAAAGTTCAAGCCGAACTTCGAAGATTATGGGCACATCACTCAAGTGAAACTATTCTGTAACAAAGGTACCTTGAAGACTATGGGCACATCACTCAAGTGAAATCATTATATAATAAAGACACTTTGAAGATCAAGTGGACATGCTATATATAGTAATTTTATCCATCACTTTGAAATCCTCTATGCAATGATTGTTTTTAAGTGATGCCATTAAGGGGGAGTGTACATGACACCACCTAGTGTCTAAATCCTAGATTTAAGACCTAATAGGCATAAGAACTTTAGGCATTATATGCTCCAAATTCAAATAATTCTTGGCCTTAGATGATGCCATTGAGGGGGAGTGTGCATGTCAATGACACCACCTAGTGGCTAAATCCCAGTTTTTTAAATCCTAGGGGTAGGCATATGTCCTAATAGGTATGAAATACGACCTATATAGGAATTAGTAATTCCTTTAAGCCAAGAGATAGGCATATGTAAGTCTTTTTTTATTTTAATTACTGTAGGTAGGCATTAGTAAGTCCTACAGGCACATTTGTGCTTAAGTCCTATGGGCATTTGTAAATTATTCTCCTTGTAAATCTTCCACTTGTAAAAGCATTGTATTAAGTCCTACGTGCACTATGTAATGAACCTAGGGAGAGGCTAATTTGAGGAGACCACAACTCCAATATAATTTTTTAAGACCTCATAGCATCATTTTTAAAACAATGGGATTATAAATTATGACAAGATGACTTTCATGTAGGCATATATTTGTGTCCCTATTTATCACTGTCAAAAAAACCTACGTTACTGGGGTACTTCATTTTTTATTTTATAGAAATTGACATGTGATCCCCTATTAACATTAAGGGGGAGTGTTAATCATAATGTTATTAGGGATCACATCCTTATAATATTTATATATAATGTTCTAATATAAGGTTATAAAATCTTATATATTATATGCTTTATAAGCATATCCCATTTGAAATAATTATAGTCTAATAACAATTAGATTATTGATTATTTATGAGTGGGGGCTATTGAAAAGGTGTGACTAGTGAAGCCACCCTTCCTCCTATATTTAAGGAGGTTCTCTCTCATTTGAGAGGTGGGTGCATTTGGAGCTTTATGGTGAGTTATATCAGTATGCACAAGAGGTATTATTGGCCATGTGGAAGTATTGGAGGAGTGTCCCTAGGTTCATGTCTATTTTATTATAGACTATATTTGTAAGTGTTTTAATTAAATGATGCTTTATGGGGTTTTTTACCCGAAAGGGTTTTCCCCATGTATATCTTGTGTAATGTGTACATTTATGCATGTATGTTTCATATTTCATTTACTTTATAATCTTGTTTATAATGATTAGTATCCTAAGATCCTAATTTCTAACAAGAACACTTATTGAAGACATAGGTAAAGATGGAGGATTTAATGAAGAAGAGGGATTGCCCCCATGAGTTGAATTAGCCATGACATTGGAGGTAAAAGTAGGAATACTAGTCATAACAGTAGTCAAAGAAATTGAAGGATTGAGTTGTGTTGAAGATTGTGAATAACCTAAGGTTTGAGCACAACTCTTGATAGGCATGACATTAGAATCAACAATATGTGCAATGCCATGCAATATATCAATTCCATTCTTATCACTTTGAATCATGTTCTTAAGGTATTTAATTAATGGAAGAGCTTCACTATTAGAGTATTCTTGGAACATCCATTGTTGAAAGTTATCAAATTGATTGTCCAATTTGGAAAGTTGATCTATAGAGACCCTAGTTAAAGTTTCTTCTTCATCATGGGATTCATCAATGGGGTAAATAGGCACATGATTAGGATTGGAAGAATTAGCACGATCCTCATTAAATAAGTCACCCAAATTAGGCTCTATCTCCTCAGTAATTAAACCTTGGGAGGCCTTAATTCTAATGCTATGTCTAACAGGGATAGTATAGGTAGGACTAATAGTGGTAAAACTCTTGCACTAGAGGGAAAATTTGAATTTTGAATTTTAAATTTTGAATTATAGGAGCAAAGCTTACAAAATTGAGTAATGCAAAATTTAAGAAAATAACGATTACACAATTTGAACTTTGTTGGAGAAAGAAAAAGACACAATTGGAATTTTAAAATTAGGGCCAAGGGGATACCACTTAATTTTAAAATTAACAAAAATTTTAAAATTAGAGCAGACTATAATTAACCTCTTAATTTTAAAAAAATTCTTGAAATTTGAAATGTTAAATTTTGGAGGTATTTTTTATTCTAGAGGGATAAAAAATTGACAAAATCAACAAATCTTCTGGATTTAGGCTATTAAATGCAGTCATAACAGTCTCCCAAAATTTCAAGAAAAAAGCTGAGGACCATGGCGAGAGTGCACATGGTCCGACCAACTTTTTTCAAAATTTTCAGGTATGAATATTACTATGATTTCAAAGCTAACCCCAAAAAATTGGCAAACTTTACAATTTATAGATGGATGAAATTAAGGTTCAAATTTAATAATAGGGCCCTATTAGGGTTTTGAAGAAAAAGAGGAATTGAATTGCAAAATTGAAAAAGGTCAAACCTAATGGATAGGGACACCTTGGAAAATGTTTAGAAATATGAATTTGAATGAAATTGATTGAAGTTTGCACAAAATCTAATTACATTTAAAAATTAGGGTTTTATGACCTAACCACTTAATTTTGAAATTTGAATTTTGGGAAAAATGAGGGAAACTGAAAATTTGAATTGTAGGAATGAAAACAAGTTTGAGAACAATCACAAATCTGAAAATTAATTGGAAATCCAAGTTTTGCACAAGTTCAAGATGATTTTTGAAAATTAGGGTTTTAACAAGTAACCGCTTAATTTTGCAAATTTGATTTGCAAATTCAACAAGACAATGAGGAAATTGAATTTGACAAACAAAATAATTTTAAGATCTAAGATAACCAAATTTGACAAACAAAACAATTTTAAGATCTAAGATAACCACAAGCAATTTTTACAACTCACAAATTCAATTCTGATTTTAAAAAAAATCTACGATTTTGAATGAATGAACCACTAAGTTTGCAGAAAAATTAAACTTGTAAATAAAAAATATGCAATTTTGTTCAAAGGAAAGCATGCAAGACGTTGGGTTCACCAAAATGTAATGGTCGCCAAAATGTAATGGTGGGTGAAAAATGTGTGAATGAGAGATCAAGAGAAAATCTATGCTTTCCTTCCAAGGAGAGATGAGAATTTCACTATGGATTTCCCTTCAAACACTTTTCATGTATTACATTGGAAGAGGGGGGGAAATTAACTAGATTCAACCTCCAAAGAGGAAGATAAAATTCTAAATAAAATGAGAATGATAAGTCAATCCCCTCTTCTACTCAGAATGGAAAGGAATCGATTGAATTATGTATTAAGACTAAGCAAAAAGAGATGGAGATCTGATAATAACTCGATCAGAATGTGGGATGAAGTTGTGCACCTAGATTTGGTAGTAATATGTTGAGATGAAGCTGCCCTGTGAATTTGAGGAAAAGTTGTTTGGACCATAGCAAAAGTGTACATGGTCCTCCGAAAAATCCGTGAAATGAAAAGGGTTTTTTTGCCTCTCCAAATGGAGTCCAAATCCAAAAGTACAGTTGCACACCTACAACCTACACACAAAAAAGAGAGGAAAATGGGTTGGGATTGGGGGTTTGCCTTCAGGTCAAACCCCACTTTTGAAATTAACCAAGTAATGAGAGAATGTACTTGCAAGTAAATGTAAATGAAAGACTGAAATGTAAATCACCTCAAGGGAGGTTGTGATAGAAATGTTGATAGAAGTGCTTGTATGAAGTTGAATGTTGAAATGGATCTCCTCTTCAATGGTTGAATCCTTTACTTGAATGCAACACCTAGCCTTCAAGGGAGACTTGAGATGCTCATTGCTTGAATGCTCTTGAATTCTCTTGAACACTTGATTGCAAATTTTCACCTTATTGAACTTCTACAAATGCAACTTTTATACTTGTCAATTAGGGTTAATGAAACTTATTTTTGTCACATGCAGACATCGGGGAAGTTTTCTCGCTCACTGTGCAACCTTTAATGCAGACTTAGGAAGGGTCCTGCCCTAAAATTGGGTAGGGGACAGGGGCACGACACCCCTGTCTTGCCCTTTTTTGTAGGACATGATGTAGGTTAGGCAGTACAGAGGGCAAGGGAGATACATTTTTTGAGGGTTGAGCATTCTTCGGTCTCCGATAAGGCTAGGGGATTCAATTTCACATCTGTGAGGACCCTAATGTGGTAAAAAATCGCTAGGGTCACAATTTTATGACACTACAGTTAGATTAAATTTTCCATGCTTTCAATAAATTGGCCTTTTCAATTTGATTTTTTATGAAACCCTAAGTTCGGTATTTCATGATTTTGGAACTCTAAAATCCCAAAACACCTAATTTCTACCCCATTCAGAACCTTGAAACCCCAGAACCCCAAAGTTTTGAAGTGTTCTTTCAATAGATTTTTACCCACCTCGAGATCCCGGAACCCTGGAATCCCAAAACTATTACACTAAAAATTTGTTTTACCCAGCTCGGAACCCCAGAACTCCAGAGTTTTGAAATCTTGTTTAAGAGAAGTTTACCTATTTTGAGATCTTGGAATCACTGAGTCTATTTTGAGACTGTCTTACCCTACCTCAGAACCCCAGAACCTCGGAGCTCCAAAACTGATTTTTGGAGTGTTCTACTTACTCTGGAACCCCAAAGTTCCAAAATTTTCCTTTTGAGGTCTTTTTCCAAACCCGAAACCTCAAGAGTTCTGAAATTAGTTGTTTTACCCTTTCCTCAACTCGGGACCTTAGAACCCCGAAATCCTGAAATTAGCTATTTTGAAGAGTTTTATGCCTCGGAACGCCAGAACCTCAGAGTTATGAAGAATTTAATGATTTGATAATATCAAGTAATGTCTAACTATTAATTTTTTCTTGTAGGATAAAGCAGATTGATGGACCCATCTGTAAGAAAGAAGAGGACAAAGGAAGAAGAAAAGCTTGACAAAAAGCCAATAACAATGAAGTATCAGTATCAAGGGTAGACTCTTGCCTCGAAGCTAGAAGATGAAGTTCAGTGGTGACTGATACTGAGATCAACCATATAGAAATTGAAGAAATCAAAACCCAACTAAAACCTGTGCCTCATACTCTAGAAGTCCCATACAAAAGGATCAAGAGGTCAAGCTTGGTAGAGGCAACTACCTTTCCTCAAGCCACGTAGTCACCTAAACTTATAATCACTATTTCTAAATACTACTAGCCTGACACAAGGTAGTGTGTTGATGTAGCTAAGAATGTAATTTTAGACTTGTCTCCTGATATGATAGAGATGAATTTTGGGATACCAGTAAGGGAAGAGGTCTTGGTGACAACTGAAGAGCAATCTACTTTCATTTTTGTGAATAATGATTCTAATTACAAAGGACATATTAATGAAGCATGGATTGAGGAACCGAGAAAGATAGGGCTAAAAGCTACAGATATTCAGAGAGCCAATTTCTAGCAACCTCAAAGAGACCTCATCATCATGCTGAGCAGAGACTTTGGAAAGTCGGACTGTAGGCATTTTCACACATGGATGTTTCATTAAATGACCAAAATTTTGATAGGAAAAGATTACTTTGATTGGCCACAAATTATTTCAGATAAAATTCATAATCAGATGATCACATTCCTTCAAACGAATAAGTTCTTCATGATTTCTTATATTATATGGGTGGTCACTCATGCTGGAAAGTTCTTCGGATTAAAGACTGAAGGGAAATTAGGAGAAGGACTTGGACAAGAAAGAGTATGTGAGTATTATACTTAGTTACCCATCTCTTAAGAAAAGTTACATTTTAAAAAGTTAAATGATGCATTTATTTATGTTGTAATAATAAACTTGACAGGAGACGTAGGATACAGACTAACCCCAGAAGCAATGCAAATGATCAAGGAATGAGAGTGTTGGTTCTTATAAAACTAATGATCAACATATCTATGAGAGAATGGATTCATAGGAAATCCTTTTCTTTTACCAAGATTTTGAAGCAATGGGATAATCATTTTGGAATATGCTAGGCAATTGGTGGGCCTACAAGCATTGTTTCCTTTGTAGCATAAGACGAGGATTACTTTACCAGTGTCCCTAGAGCATTATACATGCCCCAATATACAGGAAGACAAGGTAGAAGAACAAGAGCTCCAAGATTTGAGCTTAAAAGGATTTAATTACTCAAGGGACCTATATGACCCATATGGTAAGCTAAAACAAATGATTCCTATTTCTTACAAGGGTCACATGTTGGCTTTAGAGGATTTTTGGGCCAACTTGTAGGATAGCTTTGAGGTAAGAGAGAAGGGATATTATAGGTTCTCAATGCCCCAATTCAAGAATTTTGAAATTGAAACAAATATCCTTAAGGAGTTAAGGAACGATGGTGAACTACTTGATCTTGATTTCAAGGAGAAGGGAATTGTTCAAAGACCCCTTACTCCTATCAAATGGTCCAACCAAGAAGAATTGGATATTGAAACTATTACAATAAAGGTTTTGGAAAGGATGAGATAATGGCTAAATTTAAGGATCCATCCTAGTGCTACAAAGGAGAAGAAAAAGGGGAAAGCTACTAATAACCCTCAGACCAAAGTCTACAAAGAATATGTAAGGAGAACGAGGTCTAGTTCAAGAAAGAACACTTCCACTGATCGGGAGGAAGCAGCAGTGCCAATTGACAACTGGGAGATCAAAAGATAGTTGGGTGCTAAAATAAAAGAGTCCCAATTTTTAAAAATTGTTGCCGAACATGGGATCACTATAGGTTACAAGAAATCCCATAGGCTTCTATCACCCCCATTATTCCTACCATAGGTATTGTTCCAAGAGAGGGTGTCTCTCAAGAGAAAGCTACTAAAATGCAACCTCCTCCTACTTCTTCAACACAAAAGGCTACATCTCCTCCCATGCCAACCCAAGAATAGGTTATCATTCATATTGTTGAGATAGATTCTGGTGAATATGATGAACCAATTACAGTTGTAGCAAAGAAGAGGAAAGTGGAAAAGAAATAAAAAGAACCATAGGAGGAGCCTACTACAATCCAAGTAGAGAAACAACCAAAAGTTTTGAAAGAGCCAACCATACAAGTGCAACCAATGGAAATTCATGTACTAGTTATGAGAGAAGAGACACATGATGATGAAGATGATGAACAAGATGATAGAATGGTCCTGACTCCTCAAGACCAAGAAAGGTTTCTTTTGTTGGCAAATGCACACTCCAATGAGAAATTGTAGGTTATTGAAGGTATTATCATTGATGGAAACCTTGCAATCATGTGATATCGGTAGGCAGACATAGGCACCGGCACTGACAGACTCTACACCGACACACAGAACACCACCAGCAAAAAGGAAGAATATCGGCACCCTGGCCGATAGGAATTTTATGTATTTATATTTTGAAATTAATTGTAAAATCTTTTGTAAGATGACATGGCGGGTTATAAAATGACTCATATATGTATGAGATCATTGTAGATCATTTTGTAGATATGATAGGATGCAAAATATACAGACCTAATATGCGAATTATTGGCTAAGGATTTATGTAGTAGTAGAGCTTAAACCGGTACTGAATCTGGCATAGCAGATGCTGATCTGAAGCAGTACAAGACATTGGATTAGTATAATCCATTTTTGTAAGTCAGTGTGACTTCGTTTGTAATTGAGCAGTGAGCTCTAGGCACTTGGCCTTCCTGCATGTGCAGGCCCCTATTGTAAGAGTAATATTCCCTTATTGGCCAGTAAGCAAATATTGTGGGTCACAAATCCCACTAAGGTTTTTCCCACACCAAGTTTCCTCATTAAAATAATATGTTATGGTGTGCTTCTCATGTTGTTGTTACTATTCTTATTTACTGCATTATTTCTAGTTTACCGGTACTTAGTTTTAATATGCTTTTCAAGTTTTAAATCAAGTAATTTCATATACCAGTTAGCTACTGATTCACCCCCCCCCCCCTCTCAGTATCTTTGGGAATCCTAACAATTGGTATCAAAGCTTGTTCCTCTATTTTCATAAGCCTAACAGCTTGAGGAAGATCTTATCATCGGTAGTGATGGAAAACTTAAGAAAGCAATTGGAAATAGCTCTTACAGACTATGATGCAGAAAAAGTGAAGAATATCAAACTTGAGGATGATCTAAAGGCTACTTAGGATATTATTCAAGCACTTGAAGAAAATTTTACTATTGCAAGGAACAAGAGGAGAGAATTTTGTGAAAAGATGCTGAATGAAGAAAATGAAAAGGATACTCTTAATGATTTGGTAAACAAGCTAAGACAAGAAATCAGTACAACAAAGAATGAGATGTAGGATATGACTATGAGATTCTGTAAAGAAATTGAAGATAGAAAGAAGAATGAAGAAGACTTGGTTAGAAGACTAAATGATGCTAGAAATGAAAACACAAGACTCAGTCTTAAAAATGATATGTTGAAGACAGATCTAATGCACACACAAAATGACAAAACTGAACTCATGAGACAAAAAGGAATCTTGGAGAATGAACTAACTGCTGCAAATCAACACAATGAGAAATTTAAGAAAAGTTCAGAAGAACTTGGTGACATGCTGAAGAATCAAAAACCTAATGGTGATACAAATGGCCTTGGCTTTGAAGTTGGTGAAAGCTCCGGTACTACAAATAATCATGATCATAGCAAACCGGTAAGACAACCTACTGCTTACAAATTTAATGGAAAATGCTTTAACTGTAACAAGTATAGTCATAGATAAAATCAGTGTAGATCTATAAATTATTAGAATACTAATACACCCACCGGTCAATGTTCTAAATGCAACAAAGTTGGTCATAATTGAGAAAATTACAGAATGAATGTAAGATTTTATATTTGTGGAAGATTTGGACACTTATCTAATCAATGCCAAACACATACTGGTATAGGATATGGGAAAGCTATTCAGAAGAACAATGTGACTTGTAATGCCTGTAAAAAGATTGGACATATTGCAAAATTTTGTAGAAGTAAGGCATCATGGGTAAATACCAAAGGTCCTAGTTTGAAAGGTAAAGAAAAGGTTGAAGAGGTAAAGCAAGAATTCTCAAAACAATGGATCAGAAAGTCAGATCAGAATGTTGATGGGAATACTCCTCCACTAGTAGAATAGAGTATCACTCCACTGATAGGAGACTCTTCATCTAATTGAAGGAAAATCCTTTGAAGGTTTAGCAACAAAATGAAAAACATGCTATTATTCCCTCGGTTGATGGTGAGAATTTGAAATTACTTATATACCAATAGATGAGTTAAGTTGTGACTTAACTGGTGAGCATTAAATGTGGTAGTTGGAGAAAATAAGATTATAAAGCAAATATTTTGGCTCCTTTTTCATTCACCAAGCATTCAAATCTTCAAGAGCGTGAAAATTCCCGAACGAAGGCATTCTAAGCGAGGAAGTGAAGCAATCCATCAAAGCATTCATCCCTAAGGTAGATTGAGGTATTTATAGCTATGGAATCTTGATCCACTCCTAAATTTATTGTAAACCCTACTGTTGTTGAGGTTATTAAGCACCCTAGACCCCTTTTCAAACTGGTTCTCAAAATTGCAAAGAAAGATGATAGCATAGGTGCATTTTTTCAAATTCTCAAGGGAGTAGTGTATGCTGAAGACCCTAGGATGTATATACATTGTCATATTGAGGAATTAGGTGATGATGAGATCAAGAATATGTATGTATGTGATTTGTGATGAGTCTGGAAATGTCAAGCCAAAACATAAAATAGTGGAAATCCTAGGTTTTACTGAAATCCTTAGTATCTTGGATTTTCCCAAGGATATCATAAGTACATGGTGAATTTTTCTAGTTAGATTCAATTTATAAAATCACAAAAGAAGTGGTAAAAGTTGTAACAGGGTTGCCTTCCACCAATAACAGACCTGACAAAAAAAAGAAGGTCTCAAATGACATAGTGATAAACCTAACCGGTGCAACATTCGACAAAAGGTCTCTAAGGGTAAACGATGTAAAAGACATAAATGTCAGATTTATCAGTATGATCTTAGGTTATAAGGCTACACATGCAAATAGGTTGAACTTAGTTTCTAGCCTATGTATCAAAAGTGCCTATGATATGGTTAATGATAATGCAAGGATAGATGTATGTGAATGGCTCAAAGATGAGTTGATAGACAATCTAGGAAAGATTGAAAGAGATAAGAAAGGAAGATTCAGATTTGGAAATTTGCTTGTTTGTCTAATGTTGTACATAACAAAACAAGTGCCTGATATTGGTGCAAGAAATTTTGGTTTTGACATTCCGGTAGGAAAACAATTGTTGGATCTTTTGAACAATATGGGAGAAAACCAAGAGAAAAACCTAAATGAACATTTTCAAGCATTGAAGACTCAAATGAAAACTAGAGTAAGATAGTTAGAAGCTATTGTGGATAAATATCAGAAGGAAATTTGTTTTGTGATCAAGAAAGATGAAATTTGGATGGAGGCAGTTGTCCCTAGAACTATCTGGGTAACTAAAATGGGTTATGAAACAGATGACAATATCATTGAAACTAATGCAAAATCCCTCCTTGAAGCACCCAATGAACCTACTGAGGAAGTTTCTGGAAATGCTAAAACAATAGAAAGTGGAATTCAATCGAGAAACCGTAAGGAAAGGAACCCGGCAGGATAAAGCAATCAAGGAAGATGTTCTGAGACAAACTGGTATAAGTGAAACTGAGTTGGAAGCACCTCAACTGGAAACTCATCTTTCACTGGTTGGAACTTCTTCTGAGAGTGATATACCAATAGTATTTAAAAGGGTAGAAAGGAAAAGAAAACCCTCATTGGTACCCTCTCCTACACCAAAAAGAACAAGACAAAAACAATAGGCAGTAAGCTCCGACAAAGAAATTGACTCCTAAGAAGAAGAATTTGAAACAAGATATTTCCCCACTAGACAAACTTCTTAGTGAAATTACAGAGGATGGTAAGCTGAAGAACATCAACAAAATATACAATACACTATCAGTTGATGATAAGGAAAGCATAGAGAATAGTGTAACTTTACACTAAGATATATACAAGAAATTTTTGATGGAAGTTGTTGATGAAATTCCAAATGATCTATATAGGAGATTAGAAGCTAGAAGGCTAGCAATCATTGAGCTGGACAAGAAAATTAAGATTGAAAAACTACTTGCAGTACATTGAGTCAACTCAACTGATGAAATTGATAAACTTATCAGTGAAGAAAACCAAATAGTATTCTTTACTGCTCACTGGCATGCAGCACTGATGGTAGGTTGAGTAAAGGAAGTCTCTGAGGAAATAGCAGATGCATGGGATATATTCTTTATGGAAAAAGAAAAACAGGAAGAATTACTCAGACCAAAAACTATTAAAGTATATCAAAAGAACAAAGATAAGGGGAAAGGTAAGGTAGGTGGACCTCCAAGCCTTAAGATAACTAACAATATGCCCCCACCTCTTTTGAATACTCTACCGATAGATACTACTGATAGTCAACCGGCCACAGAGAGTATGAAGACTCCACTAGAGGATACAAATCCTGAGTCTGAAATTTTGTATACTATGAATGTAGACACCCAGGAAGTAAATTTTGTGGTTGACAGAGAAACCACTAAAGATAAGGAGAAAGATGTGACTACTGAGTCACTGACTATAGAAGTTGAGATAAGCATAGAAAAACCTACACAAGCAGAGCAACTAGCTAAGGATACCACTGAGAAACTGATAGAAACAACTGAAAAACCATCAGAAGAACCGGCAAAAGAGAGTTCAGAGGTAAAAACTAAGACTACATCTAAGAAACTGGCAATTGAAAGCTCAAAGAAACCCTTTGAGATATAGATAGAGAAACCAAAATAGGTATAGGTTGAAGCCTAGGTTTAGACAGAGACAGTTCCACCGACCCAAACTAAAAAGAAAAAATCCTTGTTTGTAGAAATGTAAACACAAATTGACCTATCAGAGGTCGAATCAAGTAAGATGATTATGACAACTGGTAGCATGGCTATTGTAAAGACTATTGGACAAACATCTGGTACATCTATGACAAAATTCAAAGCTACAAATGTAATAGAGGTCTGAATAGATTCAATAAAGAAGATCACAGAATGTAATGCACAAGCCTATAAGGCTATTGATAATACAATTCCAATTCTTAAATTGATAGCACCAAAATGCATTGTTGATAACAAAGATTCTTTAGGTCAATTAGACACATTGTCTAAGTTCATCACCGGCAACATATTGACTATTGATCAAATAAATGAGGATACATTTAAAGAAAAAATGATTAAAGAAAAAGAGAAATTCCTTGAGGATATTGTGAAGAAGAACAAGGAGAAAATGGATACCCTATTACTGGAACTTGGAGAAATAATTCTTGACTCCAAGAAACTGCACAGGGACACTTGTAAAACAAATGTATTAACAGAAGACCTTAACAAGGAAATTAGCAAAGCACAAGATAAGATAAACAATATTGCTGACAATTTGATAGGATCACTGGATTCATTTTTGGAGATAGAAAAGAAGATTGCAGAGGTAGAAGAGAAAATCAAGAAGTTAGAGAATGACAAACAAAGAATAAAGGGTAAAGCAAAGGACTTGAAATGCAGACTTGGTCCAAGACTAGAATACCTCATTTCTTTGAGAAAGGAAATATTTGAGGCTCTAGTTCTCGGACTGAAGACATCAAAAGAGAAAATGCACATACTCACCGGTACAGTGCAGAGAACACAAGAGGCTATAAAAGACATCAAAACATTCAGTAAAGGTATAAATTTGATTTTGATAGATATCTTTCAGATTGTAACTCACCGGTTACAAGAATCCAGGTAGGACTCCACTGACAGTGAATGACAACCTTTGTCATTGATGTCAAAGGGGGAGTAGTATAATGAGAAAAATGGTCAGAAGGAAGTAGAGATTATCTGCTTAGGGGGAGCATATATTTTTGACATATATTTTTGGCAAAGATTTTTTTGGACTTCAAAGTTTTGGATACACTCTTGAATTTTTCTCATGAGTGTTGCCATCAATGCCAAAGGGGGTTAGTAGAGATTATCTGCTCAGGGGGAGCATATATTTTTGACATACATTTTTGGCAAAGATTTTTTTGGACTTCAAAGTTTTGGATACACTCTTGAATTTTTCTCATGAGTGTTGCCATCAATGCCAAAGGGGGAGATTGTTGGAAAATGCACACTCCAATGAGAAATTGTAGGTGATTAAAGGTATTATCATTGATGGCAACCTTGCAATTAGGTGATACCGGTAGGTAGACACAGGCACCGGTACTGGCAGACTCTACATCAGCACACAGAACATCGACAGCAAAAAGGAAGCATAACGACACCCTGACCGATAGGAATTTTATGTATTTATACTTTGAAATTAATTGTAAAATCTTTTTTAAGCCGACATGGCAGATTGTAAAATGACTCATATATGTATGAGATCATTGTAGATCATTTTGTAGATATTATAGGATGCAAAATATACAGACCTAATATGCGAATTATTGGTTAAGGATTTATGTAGTAGCAGAATTTAAACTGGTACTGAATCTGGCATAGCAGATGTTGACCTGAAGCAGTACAAGACATTGGATTAGTATATTCCATTTTTGTAAGTCAGTGTGACTTCTTTTGTAATTGAGCAGTGAGCTCTAAGCACTTGGCCTTCCTGCATGTGCATGCCCCTATTGTAAGAGTAATATTCCCTTATTGGCCAGTAAGTGAATATTGTGTTGGTATTTTGGTATGGTTTTGTCATTGATGTCAACACCTACTAATACAACTACTTTGGAGATCCAGCAACATTCACCGGCAAGCAGTAAACTGTGCAACAGTTACTAGTATATGGTTCACCGGTAGGATATATTGTTCACCAATACCTGGAATGATATGGAAGACACTTGGTAATGTCGAAGACATCATGTGGACATTCTATTTTGAAGAAATAATAATTGGTATATTAAAATTTGGATATTTTCTTTTACCGACAAATAGGTCCACGTTATCTAGGGTTACACCGACAGGTTTATCTCTTTCCAGATCAACATGGCACGCTATGGAGATGACTTGTTATTGTTGTAAATGCATTAAGCCAACATGTTCAATTAGTTATTGCATCGGATATTATATTGTATGTAAAATGTTTTTATTGTAATATCTTGTAGAGATGACCTACTAAAATTGGTCTTAGGGTATGGTATAAATATAAGATCTTATTTGTAAGATCAAGTGTGGAATGTGAAAAAGAATTAAGTGAAGGTATATGTGAGATCAAGCAGGGATATACACGAAGACATCATTTGAAGGTGAAGTTAGGTTTTTATAGAAGCATATCAGCATTACACTAGTACTGAATCTAGCATATGAAGATGTTATTTTGTGCAATACATTCTTATTGGATTTAACCATCCAACTGTAGTTAGTGTGACTTCCATTTTGTGATTGAGCAGTGAGCTCTAGGCTGTTGGCCTTTCTGCATGTGCAGACCCCATTTATGTACACTTACTATCTGCAGTAGTATCATCTGATTGTGGGTAAGGTTTCCCACCGTGGTTTTTCCCCTTATAGGGTTTCCACGTACAAATATTGGTGTCATGTGTTGTGGATAACTTTATGTTTATGTTTCATTCATTAATCCTTACCAATATAGCAATTTACTGTTAACATTGTCTATCGGCATACTTAACTAGTTTACCGGTATTAAGCATTAAGTTGGTTAATAAGTTTTTGGTTTGAATTTATTAGACAACTAATTCACCCCCCCTCTCAGTTGTCTCTGAGACCTAACAATTGGTATCAGAGCTTAGTCCTCTTTTTGTAGAAGTTTAACAACTTGAGGAGATCCAATGTCTACTAATTATTTCAGGAAGGACAGTCCTAAACTTGATGGAACCAACTATGGGATATGGAAGATTAGAATGGAGACACATCTGAATTGCATTGGTAAAGACATCTGGGAAGTTACTAAGAACTATTATACTACTGCTGTAGCTAGTCAGACTGCTCCAACTACCTTAGCCAAAGATGAAGAAAATGATTGCAAAGCAAGAGAAGCACTTTTGAGCGCATTATCAGATCAACAAATCATGGGATTATCAGATAGGTCTACTGCTAAAGCTATTTGGGATCATTTGGAAACACTGAATGAAGGAGATTCCACAGTCAAAATTGCAAAGCTTGAAAGCTTCCGAGTTAGGTATGAACATCTAAAAATGGAAGAAGATGAAAGGATTTCTGCTTTTATGGAAAGAGTAAATGAAATTGTTTTGGGTATTAAATGTTGTGGAGGAACCTTGAGTGAGGATGAAATTGTTTTAAAAATCTTAAGAGGTTTGCCACCGGCATATAAAATGAAGGTTACTGCTATAAATGAATCGAGAACAATGCCTAATACATCAGTAACTAGGGATACATTGATTGGAAAACTTTCAGCCTTTGAAATTGAGGAATTTGGTCCTGTTACTAAAAAACTAATTTGGCCTTTAAAGAATCAACATCATCTACTCCATGATTTGACAAATCAGTCTAGAGAGCCTTTTGTGCAAGAGAACTTGAAGAATCCAGAAGGGAGAATGAAGAGCTTGAAGAGCTTGAAGCACTATTTGCAAGGAAAATGCCAAAAGGTCCAATTGGAAGTAAGTATGAAGGTAAAGCACCCTTTAAATGTTTTAACGGTAATAAGATTGGTCATATGGCTTCAAGATGCCCTGATAGACATGCTAGACTAAGGGAAGAAGCTAGAAGAACATACAAGCCTAATCTTGAGTATCAGAGATACAGATTTAAGAAGAACAAAGACAAATCTTGTTACATTGCTGATGAAGGTGTGACTGATGATTCTGATGAGGATCCAATAGACAATGGATGGGTTTTTGTTGCTATAACAAAAGATCAACCAACACCTACTGCTCAACTGGTAGAACAAGCCCTAGCGGCTAAATTTGAAACAAAGGATGAATGGATTATTGACTCAGGATGCTCACATCATATGACTGGAGACAAAGGTAAATTCTTGAACTTTCAAGAATACAATGGAGGTTTAGTAAGATTTGGAGATGACAAAGCTTGTTCAAATACAGGTAAGGGTTGAATATTTCTTGATGGTAAACATAACATTGACAATGTCTACTATGTTGAAGGATTAAAGCACAATCTTTTAAGTGTTGGTCAATTAGTTGAGAAGGGATTTCAGTTACAATTTAAAAATGGAAAATGCAAAATCATGTATAGAACTAGTTTGGAAATTGCAACCAGTAATCAGACTAGAGGCAATATCTTTCATTTGAATAACAGTGAAAAGGCATGCTTAATTGCACATATAGATGAAAGTTGGTTATTGCATAAGAGACTATGTAATGTAAATTTTGATTGCATGGTAAAAATCAGTACTTCTAAGGCAGTTAGAAATCTACCTAAAATTATGAAACCTCATAATATAGTTTGTAAGGAATGTCAATTTGGAAAACAAGTTAGAGCTAGTTTCAAAAGTATTCCATAAAAATCCAATAATGCTCTTGACTTAATTCACACTGATTTATGTGGTCCAGCTAGAACTAGAAGCTTACAAGGTGATAGATATTTCATGCTAATTATTGATGATTATTCTAGAATGTGTTGGGTTACTTTTCTCAGAGAGAAATTAGAAGCACTTGGTAAGTTCAAACTATTCAAAGCAATGGTTGAAAATGAAACCAGTAAGAAAATCAAATGTTTAAGATCAGATCAAGGAGGAGAATTCACATCTAAGGACTTTAATACATTCTATGAAGTAAATGGAATCAAAAGACAGTTATCAGCACCTCGGACACCACAACAGAATGGAGTTGTTGAAAGGAAAAATAGAACTATCTTGGATGTAGCTAGAAGTATGTTATCAGAAGCAAATCTACCACATGTGTATTAGAGAGATGCAGTTAGCACTGCTATCTATACATTCAACAAAGTTCACATCAAAGGTGAAACCAGTAAGACCCCTCATGAACTATTGTTTGGTAATACTCCTACTCTTAAGTATTTCAGAATTTTTGGAAGTAAATGCTATATTAGAAGAGATGAGTATATTGGCAAATTTGATCCTAGAAGTGATGAAGGAGTATTTCTTGGTTATTCATCTAAGAGCAAGGCATATAGATGTTTTAATAAAAGATTGCAAAAAATTGTTAAAAGTACAAATGTAAAGATTGATGAACAATTCAGAGGAACTTCAAGGTATATAGAGTCTGAACTGGCAACATAAATTGTGACAAATGAACCTATACTGAATCCACCAATATAGAATGAAGATCCAGTTACCTCGGTATCATGAGAAGATTCCACAATAATTGAAGAACAATAGTAAACTAAGACACCCCGGTATGTAAGATTGAATCATTCTGAAGATCAGATAATTGGAAACAAATTTAAAGGAGTTATGACAAGAGGAAGATTGGCAAATGAAGAGGTATGTCTTATTTCTCAAATTGAACCATCATCTATTAATGAGGCATGTGAAGATAAATTTTGGATTAAAGCTATGGAAGAAGAATTAGGACAAATTGGGAAGAATAATACTTGGACATTAGTTCCCTGGCCTAAAGATAAAAATGTAATTGGAACTACATGTGTATTTAGAAACAAACTTAATGAAGATGGTAAGGTTGTCAGAAAAAAAGCAAGACTAGTGTGTAAGGGATATTCTCAGAAAGAAGGAGTTGATTACAATGAAACCTTTGCACCGGTAGCCAGAATTGAGGTAGTTAGATTATTCTTGGCTTTTGCAGCTCACAAGGATTACAAATTTTATCAAATGGATATTAAATGTGCATTTTTGAATGGAGATCTTGAAGAAGAAGTATATATTGAACAACTTGATGGATTTTCTTTGACAGATGACAATGATATGGTTTGCAAGTTAAGAAAAGCTCTATATGGATTGAAACAAGCCCCAAGAGCTTGGTATGCAAGATTGGATAAGTATCTTTTGAAGATTGGTTTTCCTAAAGGAAATGCAAATAGCAATTTATACTACAAAGTAACTAATGATGACATCTTGATTATTGAAGTATTTGTTGATGATATAATCTTTGGAGGAGAAGATGGATTATGTAAGGAATTTTCTCTTGAAATGTAGCAAGAATTTGAAATGTCTACGATTGGAGAAATAAAATTCTTTTTAGGTTTGCAAATTTCTCAAACTGATAAAGGTATATTTTTTAGTCAATCCAAGTACTTGAAATAATTACTAAAGAAATTTGGGATGGAGAACTCTAAACCGGTAAGCACACCTATGACTACAAATGACAAATTATCTCAAAGGGATGAATCTACACCTGTTAATCCAACTAGATACAAATCTATGATAGGAGGTTTACTATATTTGACACAAACCAGACCTGATATTATGAATGTAGTATGTAGTGTTTCTAGATTTCAGAGTAATCCTAAGGAAAATCATGAATCAGCAATAAAAAGGATTTTCCGGTACTTACAAGGCACATCAAATCTTGGATTATGATATCCTAAAGATGAAAACTTTGATCTATGTGCATACATAGATGCAAATTGGGTAGGAGATGTAGATGATAGAAAGAACACCACTAGAGGAGCATTCTTTCTTGGAAAGAGATTAGTTTCTTGGCTGAGTAAGAAACAGAGTTGTACATCTTTATCAACAGCAGAATTAGAATATGTTGTAGCAGCAACAAACTGTACACAGGTATTATGGCTTAAGCAAATGTTGAAAGACATAAAGGTAAGATGAAAGGAACCTATTACTATATATTGTGATAACACTGCAGCAATTGATATATCTAAATATCTGGTATTATATTCTAAAACAAAACATGTTTCTATCAAACTGAATTTTCCAAGGGAAAAAGTTGAAGAAAAGGAGATAAAACTGGTTTATGTGAATACTAAAGAATAGCTTGCAGATATTTTCACAAAACCTTTGCCTAAGGAGACTTTTGAGTATCTCAGAGATCAGCTTGGAGTCATACCACCACCGATAGAGACTTAGACAGTTGATGATTGTCATCAACCAATAGAATTAAATGGACAAATCTTTTATTCCGGTATTTGATGAGGAAGCTACTTCTCAAGGGGAGTAGTTGGTATATTGAATTGGTTGGTATTTTGTATGAACTTGACTTTTTGTGACTTTAGCATTTGATGTCAAAGGGGGAGAGATATCTACGAAAAAACACATTATCCTTTTGGGGAGAGATTTTGAAAAACACATTTAAGGAGAAATTGTTATGAGAGATTGGTATTGTTACTTCGAGGGGGAGATATGGAGATTGTTGGTTTTTGTATTTGGCATTTCTGTTTTGGCACTTTGATGGTTTTTCCATCTTGTGTTGCCATTAATGCCAAAGGGGGAGATTATTGGTATTTTGGTATTGTTTTGTCATTGATGTCAACACCTACTAATACACCCACTTTGGAGATCCAACAACATTCACCGGCAAGTAGTAAACTATGCAACAATTACTGGTATATGGTTCACCAACAGGATATATTGTTCATTGGTACCTGGAATGATATGAAAGACACTTGGTAATGTTGAAGACATCATGTGGACATTATATTTTGAAGAAATAATCATTGGTATATTCATATTTGCATATTTTCTTTTACCAACAAATAGGTCCAGGTTATCTAGGGTTACACCGGTAGGTTTATCTTTTCCAGATCAGCATGGCACGCTATGGAGATGACTTATTGTTGTTGTAAATGCATTAAGCTGACATGTTCAATCGGTTATTGCATCGGATATTATATTGTATGTAAAATGATTTTATTGTAATATCTTGTAGAGCCGACCTACTAAAATTGGTCTTAGGGTATGGTATAAATGTAAGATTTTGTAAGATCAAGTGTGGAATGCGAAAAAGAATTAAGTGAAGGTATATGCGAGATCAAGCAGGGATATACACGAAGACATCATTTGAAGGTGAAGTTAGGTTTTTGTAGAAGCAAATCATCATTACACCGGTACTGAATCCAGCATATGAAGATGCTATTTTGTACAGTACATTCTTATTGGATTTAACCATCCAATTGTAGTCAATGTGACTCCCATTTTGTGATTGAGCAGTGAGCTCTAGGCTGTTGGCCTTTCTGCATGTGCAAACCGCATTTATGTACACTTACTATCTGCAGTAGTATCATCTGATTGTGGGTAAGGTTTCCCATCGTGGTTTTTCCCCTTATAGGGTTTCCACGTACAAATATTGGTGTCATGTGTTGTGGATGACTTTATGTTTATGTTTCATGCATTAATCCTTACTGGTATAGCACTTTACTATTAACACTGTCTACCAACATACTTAACTGGTTTACTGGTATTAAGCATTAAGTTGGTTAATAAGTTTTTGGTTTGAATTTATTAGACAATTGATTCACCCCCCCCCTCTTAGTTGTCTTTGGGACCTAACATATTGTGGGTCACAAATCCCACTGAGGTTTTTCCCACACCGGGTTTCCTCATTAAAATATTGTGTTATGGTGTGCTTCTCATGTTGCTGTTACTATTCTTATTTACTGCATTATTTCTGGTTTACCGGTACTCAGTTTTAATATGCTTTTTATGTTTTAAATCAAGTAATTTCATACACTGGTTAGATACTGATTCACCCCTCCCCCCTCTCAGTATCTTTGGGAATCCTAATAGCTTTAACAACTAGCAGGAAATGAGCAAGGGCAAAAATTGAAATAGAAAGACCATTTGAAGAAGAAGTTTCTAAGAAGTTGGAGGAGATAGCAATACAACAAGAACATGTTCCTGATCATGGCCTACAAGCTAATCTCACTCAACAGGTTGCTCAAATTCAACAAAGGCCACCCACTCCTTCTAAGTAGCAAGAAGGACAACATGATAAAGAGCACCATGAAGAAGAAAAGGAACATGATATAGAAGCTCACAAGATCATTGTAGATGTAATGGTTCAGGGAGGAGAACAAGATGACACTATTCCTCATTGGTTAAGTTTCATTTTCAAAAAGAAGGAAAAGTTCATCCTCCCAAATGTAACCTTGAAGGATAAAATTACAAAATCCCCAAGGAGAGAAAAAAGGGTAAAGACAATTCACCATCTCTCAAGGAAAAATTTGGGGGATATAATTGTTGATGTAGCAGCACCAATTCAAATTGTTTAAGGATCATCCCAAGCTACCCCTAGATACCAAGTGTCTAAGGTCAATCTAGGTAAGAAGACTAAGTGGGGGGAGATCGATACTCTAGTGCTGCTACATCTGCTATTTAGTGAAGGATGGAGAAGGAATACAAAACTAAGGTAGAGGTTAAGGTGCAATTGAGATAATATAAGTAGTTGATTATAGAAATAGCCAAACCTCTTGATTCCAGAACTGATGATACCTTACCATCCACTTCTTCACTCCTTCAAGGTGATATAAAAGCATTATATGAGATGAAGAAAGTGTTGGCATTCTACAACCTAATGATAATGGTTTATGTTTTCATTGATGGCAACCAATTGGTAACAAGTTTCTACACATTCATCGGCAACACATACATCATTCACTGGCAGGCACTGACATCAGCAGGCACATTCACCGACATCCAGATTTCACTGGCAATGAAGTATACTAGAACTCAGGCCGACATGAGACAAAGTTTTATTTATATTGTGTTGTAATGTAATTAATTTTTGTAAGCTGACATGATGTATTGTAAAAGACTCATATATGTATGAGATCTTATAGATCATTTTGTAATAATAAAATATAGGATATGTGAGAAGGTGATATGGTGAATGTATGAAGTGGTTATGTAAAATACAGTGAAAGGTTCTTGGTTAAGGTATCTGACAAAGCTTAAACCAATACTGAACCAAGCATTGGAGATGCTATTTTGAGAAGTACATTATCTTGGATTTAATTATCCATATTGTAGTCAGTGAGACTCTTTCATTGAGCAGTGCGCTCTAGGTTGTTGGCCTTGTTACATGTGCATGCCCCTATTGTAAGTAATATTTATTCATATTGGCCAGTGAGTAAATATTGTGGGTCACAAATCCCACTAAGGTTTTTCCTTTACCAGGTTTCCTCGCCAAAATATCTTGTGTTATGGTGTGCATTTATGTTGTCTCTGTTATTTCTATTTACTGCACTTTTACTTGTTTATCGGTACACTAATTTGGGTTACAAAGTTATAAATAAGTTCAAATATTCCATTAACCGGTTAGACACTGATTCACCCCCCCCCCCTCTCAGTGTCTTTGGGAGTGTCATTGCATCTAACAAAAAGTAGCAACAATGGTTAGGACTTGGGATCAAGATCAAATGGATAAGGTTAAAATGTTCTTACAGGACACATTGAAGGTGTTTACATAAGCCCATGATAATGAGAAATCTCTTCTTACTTGTTCCAAGCATTGGGAAAAACATATCCTTTATCTCTCACAAATGCAAAAAATTCTTAAAAATATTTAAAGATTGGGAGAAGAAACCATTGCAAAAGAATATTTTCTAGGAGGAGAGAGTATTGATAATTTGCAGCAATATATAGACATTGTAGATTTAAAAATGGAGATCATGGAGCAATTTCGCACCAAACTTCTTAAAGAAAATCCTCCATTTCTCAAAACACTTGAACAATATGAGAAGATATTGGTTAAATTATTGGGGAAGTATGGTTATAACCTTAAACAAGTAGGAGTAGTACATCACGAGACATTACTGAGTCAGTGGGATTCTTTTACCACTGACTATTTCATAGCCATTATAGAATTTACCATAGAAATAATAGATATATATATGTATGTGGTGTTCAAATGCCAAGGTGAAGAAGTAATGATGGATAATATGGTTAGTGGGTTAGAGAATGTGAAAGAGATACTTAGAGTATCTAAATTTTGAATCTAGTACATCACTGACCCTCCTGCTGCTTCGATGGAATGCTTCCTCACCAACTACCAAAACTACAAGAAGAAGAAAAAGAAAAACATGCATTTGTGAAAAGAGAAGACATGCTAAAGCACCGCCACCACCACCACAATTGAGTTGTCAACTGGAGTTGAATTTAATACTTGCTTTTTTTTAGCATTGTTTTGCATGGTTTGAAATACTAGTTGTTGGAGCAGCATTTTGGAAGTGAAACTTGAGTATGAGTTGTTCTCAAGTTTGAAATCATAAAATCCAAGCCAATTAGACTGAAAGGATGAATCACAAAATCCTTAACTAATTAAATTGATTTTAAACACAATACAATGAAATAAATGATAGAAATAGAAAGATTAAACTAAATTAAAACTCCCTATTCTCCACTTGTGCTTACATTGTTCTTCTCCATTGTTGTTGGTGTAGGTGGCTCTCAAGTATTGCATTGATTTCCTACATAAGATGGACAATAACTTTGAAGATTGTGATTCTCTAGCTTGAATTGAGAAAAAAGGTTGAATTTATAGATTTTCAACACAAAGGAGGTGAGAATTTGAACTCAAGTAATGATTGATAGATAACTAAAATTGATTGATCTGTTAACTCATTAGATTGAGGAGTCCACTAAATTGATTGGAGAGTGAACTCAATAAATTGGCTAGTGAACTAAATAGACTAGTCGATTGACTAAATTGACTAATTAGAAGACTGATTTGATTGAGGAGATGACTGATTAGATGGGTTAAAGGAATGAAATGGTTGATTAGATGACTGAATTGATTAGAGAGATAAAGTGGATTAATTGATTAGTCAGAAAAGGTGATTGATGAGTTAACTAAGTTAACTAATTAGATAACTGATTTGATCAATCAGTTCTGATTTTAGCATGTGTTTTAGGATTTTGAAATTGAATTTTATTTTCATTTTCAATTTGGATTTGAATTTGGACTTTCGAATGCTGAAATGCACATGAAATTAAATGAAATTCATATTTGGTGAAATATGGATTTGGAAGAAATGAAATTAATTGAAATGAAGTGAAATTTGAATATTTGGAAAATGACATGAAATTATATGGAATTATTTGGAATTAGAATTTGGGGATTGGAAGAATTAAATTAATTAATTAAATAATTTAAATATAATTATTTAATCATAGGAAATTGAATTAATTAAATACTAAAGATTTTTTAACTAAGGAAAATGTCCCAATTAACTAAATAATTTATATTTAATTAATAATTGAGATATGGTTATCTGGTTAAATGATGAAATGATATGAATTCGATAATTAGAAATTTTATATGTTTTTATTAGAAGAAATATTTAATTTAATCAAATAATTAAAGAATTATTTAATTAAATAGACTAATAGTTAGTGTAGAATTAATGAGACATTTTTAGGTGTCTACATTTGCCCCTCTTTGACAGAATCTCGGAATGACGTTGTTTCAAAGAAAATGAAAAATTTTCTACCCCAGTATGCCCCGACGACATTTAGGGTATAAATATGCCCCCTCGAAAAAAGTGTCAAAAAATTGTGGAACGAAGACCATTTTTTTGAAATTGTGCTAGTAATCGATCATGTGAAGTTTGGTAAGGTTTTGATCTCATTTGGTATGACTACAACTGTGTTGAATTTGGAGGGGTCCACAACCGTTAGGGTGACAAAAACCCTAATTTAAAGCTTTAAATTGAAAATTGGTTTTGATTTGAGCTCATTTGCTTTGTAAGAATTCCTCGAGATTATAGTGCTTCTGGTGTCCTTGGAGTGAGATGGAAGGTCATGGAGCAAGGTTGCATTTGTCTAAGCAAGTGCGATCATATCAGAGACCTCCCGACACTAGTGGCATGGTGAGTTTTTT
Source organism: Cryptomeria japonica (assembly GCF_030272615.1). NCBI lineage: Eukaryota > Viridiplantae > Streptophyta > Pinopsida > Cupressales > Cupressaceae > Cryptomeria > Cryptomeria japonica. The sequence continues at coordinate 439,843,805 of NC_081406.1, read as the reverse complement.
AGGAATTTTGCCCATTTTTGTGTGTTTTTTTCCAAAAAATTTCATCGTTTATGGATGGGTCAATTTTATCTAATTCGCAATTGATTATCAATTAATTCGCATTTGATAATAATAATTTCGTAATTGATGTAATTAATTTGAAATTGATAAAAGTGCTTGCAAATGATATTGTTGATTCACAATTGAGATTATTAATTCTCAATTGCAATTTTTAGTTCGCACTTGCCTTAATTGATCTGCAATTGAAAATATCAGCTCGCATTTTCCTTAATTGATCTGCAATTGAAAATATCAATTCACATTTGACATGATATGAATTTTTTTGTTTTCTTGTGATGTGAATGTTGTATCTAATTCATTTTGTTTATTTTTAAATGTAGGAGAATTATCTCATCTTTATTGCAAGACAGACAAGGCCAGATGGTCTTGATCGATGACATGAGTTAGATGTCAAGGATACTGCTTTGCTTCAATAGGTTGGATTATATCATATAGTGCACTTGCCTGAGGTTACAGCCAATAGGGCCATGATTATTGCTTTGATTGAGCATTAGCATTTTGAGAATTGCTCATTTCATCTTCCGACAGGTGATGCGTCTATCACACTTGAGGATGTGTGGCATATTTTGTACATTCTCATATTTGGTGCTTGAGTTACTTTTGATTGCAATGATGGAGTATTTGCTTTGTGTGCACTATTTGAGTGTTCCAAGGATGATCTCCATATTCGGGGTCATTATGAGATTCATTGGGATGATTTTGATTATGATGATCTCATCGTTGTTCTTGGTTGCATTGTTGCTGGATTATTGATCCTTGATAGATGTACCCATGATTTATTTGTTGGATGGGGACGAGTGATTCACGATATGATTATTGATAAATGAGTGCTTTCTTGGGGTCCCTATCTTCTTTCCAGTTTATATCATTAGATGCATGGGATTGTATATTTGCAGTAGAAATCTGTTGGATGTGGAGTTACTTTGCTCCAGATATAGGCTTGGGAGCCTATGGCTATATTTTGTCCTATGATACATGTTGATTTAGAGCCAGAGCAGCCATATGCTTACATAGACACTATTGGAGTGAGACATAGGGCATGGAGTAACATTTTGTATTGGTGTCATCAAATTGATATTTTACAGTACTTCTCATGGAGACCTTATCTTACATGCCCCAGTTGGGTTGATGATGCCCAACACCTTCATTTTTGTTGACTGCAGAGATATATTATTGGGTGAGATGTTGGTGGTCATAGGGTTATTGATATGCATCTTCCTATTTGTGTATTCTGACAGTTTGGGGAGATATAGGGTATTTCAGATATGATAGCTTATTTTGCTCATACTACTCGTGAGATTGGTGATTGGAGTGCATGTGTGCAGCCTTATGTTGACATTGCCGAGTTTGATGCTCTTTCTCCTATTCAGTGAGGTTGGTGAGTTGGTTATATGGATCCAAGGACTACAAAACAATATAGTGTATGGTGGATACAACATAGGCCCATACCTTTGACAAATCTAACAGTTTTGATAGACATGACAAGGGTCTCAGAGGGAGATGGAGAGTGAGAGATGGTGGGGGATGGGTTAGGGGAGGGAGAGATAGAGGGAAGAGAGACAGAGGAGGGAGAGATGGTGGAAAAGGAGAATGGGATAGGGTTCAGATAGATCTGATAGTAGAATTTGCATAGGAGGTGGAGGGTGGAGAGGAGGATGTGGATATTGGTGGAGGTACTACATCTATGAGTAGTTCTAGTGAGAGTGGGAGTGAGAGAGATGAGTTAGTATCAAGCTCATCAAGCAGCGATGGAGATGAGGGTTGGTATGGTGGACATGATGTTGATATGCCCTAGGCTATGGAGAGAGGAGATGTGGAGGGAGATGATGATGATGAGGAGGGAATGAGGGCTCGGGTTAGGAGTTTAGAGGACTTGGTTGCTACTTTTTGGTAGCGGCGGATGGAGGATAGAGATCAGTATCGGTAGGAAATGGGGGAGCTTATCATAGAGATAGATCGGATAGCCGGTGATAGAGACCAAATAGCCATTAAGAGAGATCGGCTATAGAGGGAGAGAGATGATGCAGTGAGGTGGATGCAGTTGGTTTAGACTGCTTATGAATAGAATTTTGCTCTGACTACTAATGCATGCAGGCAATCTGACAGACTTTATTATGCTGCACAAGAGGCCTTGTATTATAGATATCTCTATGATGGTTTTGTTCCTAAGATACAAAGAGCTCCTAATTTCAGTGAGTATAGAGGTCATTTAAGTTCTAGTAGGTCTACTTCTCGATGGACCAGTAGTGATGGTGTTATGGGTCCACCTCGGACATCTTTGGGACATCTTGGGGTAGGATCGGGTAGGCAGGATCTTCCTGGAGATAGAGGCAGCATTGGCTTAGATGTTATGTTATCAATGATGTAGCATAGATACGATGTATTTTGACACATTTTGATGAGATATATGATATGCACTTTTGGTGGAGTTATTTGGTGATATAAGTTATATCTAATGTTTTGGTTTTTATTTTGTGCTTACTTGGTAATTCATCTAATGCTAATGTGATATTATGCAGTGATGTGATATGCCTTTATTTTGTGATGTATGAATCTATATGTGATGATTGATGACATGATTGTGATAATGCAAGGGACTAATGCAACATAATGCAAAGTGAAATTTTGGTTGTTTCAAAATAGGTGTTGAAAATCGTGAAATTGGAAGAATTGTTAGTTGTTAGATGGAGAATATATTAGAAGAAATGATATGAAATGATAAATCAATTGAACCAACCTTTATTTATTCCAGAAGTAGATATGATGGAAATAATTTGATTGAAAAAAATATGATGAAAAAGTCTTCATTGCTTTATTCGTAGTGCAATACATTATCATCATTGAGCCTTATTATGTAACAATGGAGCTTATTACACGAGGGTATGAGGAATCAAGATGTATAGATATCTCATTGCAAGAAACAAAAAAGTAGCAGACAAGGATTGAACCCTCCAATTTGGGAATTACGCTAGGGGTCGAGGTATGTGTGGCATTTTTAAAGCTTAATGCTCCTATCACAGACACCCACTAGAGAAATTGCCCCAGAACTTCATTGGTTCAAACCACAAACAACAAACAAAGAAAAATGATCATGCCTATCACGACTCCTCTAGTCACTTTTTCGACATCCTTGAGTATCTAAAACCAATTATCTTTGCCAATTTGATACAAGAGACAACCAAAATAGACAAAACTCAACAGTTGAATTGACTGTGTCTTTGCTTTGATATGTTTGATGTGATTTTGATAATGTCTAGTTTCAGAAGTTTTGGACCTCATTTAAGACCGACCTATCTGGTTTCGAGTGTACTGATTCTATTTAAGACAAAATGTTGATGACATGGATAGTTTGATAGTGATTCAATAGATTAGACAATTGATCAACTTGATTGCAAATTTTTTGAAAAGATAGTTGTATCCTTTGTTTATCTTCGTGTGAAGTGTTTGTTGGATATCTGCTAGGGTGTTTGATACTTCCAAGACAATTTATTACAATTTTTTAATTGATTTTTTAATGTTTTTGATATTTTGCGGATTGATATTTGAATGTTTTTAGATTTTTTTCAGGACTTTATCTGAATGTTTTGATTTTTTCATGACTTTATCTGAATGTTTTTTATTTTTTCAGGACTTTATTTGAATGTTTTTTATTTTCTTAGGACTTTATCTGATTTTTAGGATTTTTTCAATATTGCCCCAAGTATGCAAACCTATGATGACATGATGATCTTGAAAATGTGGTGGAGACAATGAATTTTTCAAATGCAAATTATGCTAATGCAGTATGCGATATGAAGATGCAATTCCTAAACAAGGATGAATGTGTGCCCCTCATTCTAAAATGCACTGATTGAATTAAAGGTGTGAAACATTTTAGAGATAGGATTTCTATTCATTCTCAAAAGGATTTAGATCATCCAATCTAACACATTGTGTAGCCAAGATTTATGAGCAGAGGCGTAGAAAATTTTTCCATCAATTCTTGAAACTTTGATCTTCTTTTTCCAATGTGTGTGCATTTGAATTCATTTTGACTCTTATAACCATCAAAGACCCTTGGAATTCTATGTGGCTAGCTACGTAAGTTATTCTAGCTTCAAAAGCATCCTAGATAGAGCCTCACTACCAACAAGCTTTTAGGGCTCCAATGAGGTTATGCACTATAATATCTCAAATATTGCTCCATTTTAAACAGGCATCTATAGCCCTGATGGGGTTACTTGCATGTTCCCATAGTCAAGCCTTTTATTGTCGCACTTGTATGCATGATATTTCAGTAATATATCATATTTTATTCTACCTTGAGATGGAAATTGGCATAGTATTTTTCTTTTCTTTTCTTTATTTTTTACCTTGACTTGTAAGTAATGAAACCTACTTGGGTATGACAATTACAGCGGCACTGAAGTAGAATTTATTGATTTTTCACTAGCCACATGACCAACCAGGTATCTGTAATGACTTAGATCATTGATTAATGTGTGAGGTATAGCAATTGATAGATTTTGGGTAACAAGGTTCAATAGTGAAGCCTCTGCACAACCATAGATAAAGCTCAATGATAAGGCAATGTTTGAAACTGAATGACTAAAGGCCTCCTAAAGACTTCATGATCACATATCTAGCAAATGAGTCCACCTTCTTTCCTTTCATTGAAGACAGGTCAACAACTCAGACAATTATCTTGTGTTATCATTGATACAATTATATGAAAAAAATCAATAATGGTATGCAACTATATGTTGTGCAATGGTGATATGCAAACAACTATGATGTACTTTGAAATGAAGATATGCAATGCAATACTGAAAATTGAAGTGAACCCACCCTTAGATGTAATATCTTTCTAGGTGCATGTTGTTAATGGGATCAATGAGTGGATCTCCCTCCATTGTGTGAAAATGATAAGCATCATTTCCTATTACTTTGGTTATGACAAAGGGACCTAACCAGTTAGGCTCAAATTTTCTTGGTTTTTTGCGTTCAATGAGATTCCTTTGATTTTCTTTATGAATGATGTCACCTACTTCTAATCAATGTGGGTTTACTCTTTTATTGTAGCTTCTTCTCATTCTATTTTGATATCCTTATAAATGATTCAGTGTGCTTTGTCATTTTTCATCTAGGAATTCTAGTTCTTGCAAGTGTGCTACTCTATAGTCTTCTTTTGAGATATTAGAGAGATTCTTAGTGATGGCAATTCTACCTTGATAGGTAAAATATCCTTTGAACCATAAACTAAAGAGTAAGTTGTGGCACCAGTGATTGTGCAAACACTAGTTCAATAGGCCCAAAGAGTTGGATTTAGCTGGAGATGCCAATCTCGTCCAATGTCATTGACAACTTTCTTTAAAATTTTTAGAATAGTCTTGTTTGTTGCCTCAGCTTGACCATTTCTTTGGGGATAGTAGGGTGTCGCAAAACATTGTTGGATGTGAAAGTGGTCACAAAGTTCACTTACTTCTCTATTTTTGAAGGGTCTTCCATTGTCAGTTACAATACACATGGGAACTCCATATCTGCAAATGATATAATTCAAAATGAATTTAGCTATTTTCTTTCTTGTTGTGAAGGTCATTGGGATTGCCTCAACCCATTTTGTGAAGTAATCAGTAGTTGTGAGAATAAACTTATGTTCATTGGAGGAGGTAGGGTTTATATACCCTACAAGATCTAATCCCCACTATGAAAATGGCCATGGTGATGTTATTGGCTGAAGATATTGAGCAGGTGCATAAATCAGGTTTCCATGTATTTGGCATTGATTGCATCTTTGGACATACTTGTAAGTATCTTTTTCCATTGTAGGACAATAATAACCTATTCACAACAATGTTTTTGCTAGAACAGGTTCAGAAGAATGTGCCCCACATATGCCATCATGAACTTCTTATAGGGTAATTTGTGCCTCCTCAACATTGAGGCATCCAAGTAAGGTGTCGTTAACACTTTTTTCTATGCAAAGTGTCAGCAATGATTGAATGTATTGACGATTGTGAGATGAGTTCCTTCCTTTGATTTTGTGAAAGATCAGGAGGTATATATTGATCATGCAGGTATGCATATATATCTCTATACCATGGGGACTTGGGTCCTGTTATCATACATATATATTCAGTGGATGGTATTTCATGAGCTAGCATAATGAGTTTTTCCACTTAAAATACAAAGTGAGTCCCATCATTTGGCATATCCAAGAGAGAGCCTATTGTTGCCATTGCATCGACTGCCTTATTCTGCACTCTTGGTATTTGTTCAAATGTTACATTGGTAAAGAGTTGCTTGTATTCTTCTATTAATTATTTGTAGGTTGTTAGCTTATCATCTTTTGTACTATAATCAACATTGACTTGATTAATAATAAGTTGTGATTCTCTGGAGACTTGAAGATCCATGATTTTCTACTGTAGTGTAGTACAGAGTCCTACCACCAAGGCTTCATATTCGACAATGTTATTGGTGCAAGGAAGCCGATACTAAATAATTTGAGAATTGAATCTCCTTGAGGAGTTATGAATAGAACCCTGCTCCTACTCCATGATTTGTGTGAGACCCATCAAAGAATAGTTTCCAATTTGTTTGTGTTGATAGTGTAAATACCGATTCATCTAGAAAATCTACCACAATTGGATGACTATCTTGTAGGGGTGCTTCTGCAAGTTGATCTGCTATGATTTGTCCTTTAATGGCTTTTTTGTCAAAATTTTCAATGTCAAATTCACTAAGTATCATGGCCCACTTGGCAAGCCTTCCAGTTAATGCTGCTCTATTCATCAAGTATTTGAGTGTATCGAAGTGTGCAATGAGCTAGACTTTATTACTCAAAATATAATGTCCCAGTTTTTGTGATGCAAAAACTACTATAAGACACGCTCTTTCTATTGGTGTGTAATTGATTTCATACCCAATGAGTGTTTTACTGATGTAATAGACAACTCTCTCTTTTCCTTGTTCATCATGTTGTGCTAGAAGAGCACCTAAGGAGGAATTTGTTGCAACTATATACAAGAGTAATGGTTTCTCGTACATGGGTGGAACCAAGACTACTATGGACAAAAGATATTCCGACATGTCTAAAATGGATTCTACTTTTTCAGGATCTATTTCAATGCCATGATTGGATACTATGAATCCTAAGAGTTTTCTGGATGTTACGCTAAAAACACATTTTTTTGGATTGAGCCTTGCATTGTATTGCTCAAGTCTATCAAATATTTTAGCCAATATGTTTAGATGATCATCTCTTGTGTTGGATTTTTCTATCAAATCATCCACCTAGTCTTCCATGATTGTGTGTATCATGTCATGGAATAAGGTGGTCATAGCCCTTTGATAAGTAGCGTCTTCATTTTTAAGGCTGAATGGCATCACATTCTAGCAATATGTTCCCTAGGGACAAGTGAATGTTGTCTTAGGTTGGTCTACTTGTGTAATTTTCATTTGATTATAACTAGAAAAACCATCCATTAGTGATAGCATTTCATTTCCAGCTGTCAAGTCCACTATCATGTCTATTTTAAGGAGTGGAAAGTCATCTTTTGGGCAAGCCTTGTTGAGATATTTGAAATTGGTGTAGATCCTGATACCTCTAGTATGCTTGGTTACTGGGACTATATTTTAAATCCACTCAGCATAGTCTATGGGTCTAGTGAAATCGACTTTCAACATTTTTTGTAGCTCAATTTTGACTAATAAATCTATGTGAGGGTGCATCTTTCTGAGTTTCTATTTATATGGCTTGACTCTTGGTAGTAATGGTAAATGATGTAAGACCAGTTTAGGATCTAACCTTGGCATATCTTCAAAAGGCCATGTGAAATTGATGGGTCTTTATTGGCATTACACACTCAGATGAGAATGATTGATGTTGTCATTGCTGGCAACCAACTGGTAACATGATTCTATTGATTATACTGGCAACAGACTTCGCATACCAGCACCAAAAGCTACACAAAGTTCATTCACACTGGCATCCAGATTACACCGACAATGAATCATATCAGTACCCAGGTCGACATTTGATAAAGTTTTGTTTATGTGAATTATATTGTAGTTGACATGATGTATTGTAAAGACTCATATATGTATGAGATCTTTTAGGTCATTTAGAAGAAGAGATGATTATGTAATTATGTAATATGAGATAAAATATCTCTATATTCATTTTGATGTAATGATTTTATGAGCGAATAAGAGCAGAGCGGAGCGAAGCAAGGCTTATGGAAGAGGTATTTGATAGAGCTTAAACCGGTACTGGATCCAACATTGCAGATGCTATTTTGAGCAGTACATTGTCATTGCATTTAATCATCCAATTTTGTAGTCAGTGTGACTCCTAATTTGTATTGAGCAGTGAACTCTAGGCTATTGGCCTTCCTGCATGTGCATGCCCCTATTGTATCAGTAATATTTATTCATATTGGTTAGTGAGTAATTATTGTGGGTCACAAATCCCACCAAGGTTTTCCCCCTACTTCCTCACCAAAATATCTTGTGTTATGGTGTGCATTGATGTTGTCTCTCTTATTTCTCTTTACTATATTATTATTTTCTTACTGGTATATTAATTTGGGTTGTAAAGTTGCAAACAAGTTTAAATCTTTGGTTAACCGGTTAGACACTGATTCACCCCCCCCCACCCCCCCTCTCAGTGTCTTTGGGACTGATCAAGTATCTAACAATATTTGCTTAAAGAATTGGATAAACTTCTCTTTTTCTGTTGGATTCAGGGACTTTGCTAGGTTTATATTATGAACTTTTTCAGCATCACTGATGTTGATTTCTTTAGTTTCTTCTACCAATAATGTTGATTGTTCATTATCAAGAGGAAGAGTATCCATCTTGTTATGAGAAATGTGTTATGCTTCATTACCATTGTCTTGATAGAAGAGGAGCTTGCTTCTTCGGAATATGCAGTTGTGTCTATATCTATTGCAAAGTCACCCTTGTGATCATCATAAGGGTGTTTGTCCCTTCCACCCAAGAATTAAGCTATGGCTTCATCATTTTGAAACCAATCTAATTGTGGCTTTTCTTTTTTCCCCCAGCCAATCAAATATGGATGTATAAGGGATAGGTCATTGTTCCCTTCTATCCTAGAAGATACTCATAACATGCATACATGGTTATTTGGATGACCTGATATATCCTTATCATAAATTGCTTGTGGGTTATCATTATCAAATGGGAATTTATAGTCAAGAGAATCTGTCACACTTTCTATGTATCTTTCACTTTCTGAGGCTGTGTCACTCATCTCCTCTTGTTCTTGTAGCTGAGTTTGATTAGTGGACCTTCTTTATATTGTGGATAACCTTCTTAAACCTGGTATTAGTCATTGCATTCTTTCTTCATTTGACTCAAATGGAGGATCTGGAGTTGTTTCCCTTAGCAAATTATTGACAACAACCAAGGATTAGTTTCATTTGTTGGTGTTAAGCCTGTATCTGTTACCATATTTGTTTGTTCAGATGTTTCCGGTACTGTATTGCTAGATGATTCTATTTTAGTTTCTTGTATAAGTTGCCTCATATCTTCGCCATCTAATTCCATACTAGGAGATGTTGGTGCTCTCCTTCTTCTATGAGATCAAGAAGGAAATACTTATGTTGACAACTTATTCTGAGGTATGTACTCTGAGAGTAACTTATGCTTATTCAGTATATCTAGTGTACATTGCCTTGCCTCGGTTATCTTTGATACATGTTTATATCCTAGCCCTTGATTCTTTGGGTTTTCATGTGGTAGAACAGGTTCTAATCTGCCTTGCTTCTATAATCCCAATCCTATGGTAACATCATACCCATATTTTTGTAGTATCTTAAATTTGTTTCCATACTGATCTAGAGGTAACGTGGGTATTGTCATGTCGTCTTCTTCTTTATATATCTAGTGATTGACATATTTGATAACTCAATGATGAACCACTAGTACCAAACTGATACTAAGAGGGGGGGGTGAATCAGTACAAACACAAATGCAGTCCAAAACTGGTTTGACAACAAATACTCCAAATGACTGATAAACAGGGATACCGGTAGAACAAAGTGCAACCAGTAACATCCAGTATAGCTCAATCAGTCATGAACCGGTCACTCAATAATCTTTTCTCTTAGCTCAATACCACATTATCATTATATTCTCATGCATAAACTAGTAAACTTAACCATCAAATCTTCACAATAGTGAGTTCAATATGTTTTATAGACAGGCATAAAACATAGAACCTTCAAGTGCTTAATAGATAAAATAGAGCATCACAAGACAAAAGCATTACACATGACACACATATTTTTCACATGGAAACCCAACTGGGAAAAACCATGGTGGGGATGAATACCCACAAGCTACTTTTTGAACTCTTTAGAAGTCTGCTCTGTTAGGAGCCTTGTCTGGTTAAGGACATTACAATAGGTTCTGGTAGGAACCGATCCTATTAAGGATCACTCAGTTAAGGGATACCTGGTTAAGGGTTAAACCCGGTAGGGTCACCTTGTTAGAGGATTTTAAGACTTAATAGCTGAAAGGATCTCCTAAGCTTCTCTAGCTTCTCAGAACTCATTAGCCTCGAGTTACCCGATTAAGGGATTTGAAACAAGGTGGTTAAGACCACCCAATTTAAGGGATTTTGAATCAAGCCAGTTAAGGCTACCCTGTTAGGGGATTTTACAACTGTTGAAGTGGTTAGAGATCAACAGGATTTACAATGATCTGTTAATAGCACTCAATGCTAATGCAGATCTGTTTAGGCTCCTCTTTTCCTTTTGCACATTCACTTTGTAGGTAGCTCTTCTCTCCTTTGGTCTGGAAAGAATCATGTATCGCTTTCCTTGGATACACACTCACAATGTTTGCCAACAACCTCAGACAAAAACCCAACATTGACCTTATAGGAATCATACAGGTCGGTAGCCAAAACCCTAAACCCTAAACCTGTTAGGTTGAGCAATTTAAATGGTTTGATCCTGACCATTGAATCATACTACATTAAATGCACTAGTCTTGAGTCGATCTCAAGACATTCTCCATCGTCCATTATCCACCATTTTCATGGCGGCTGATAACCCATCACGCGTTATCACCGTTTGACAGACTTCGCACATTCTCGAGGTAGATAGGAATAGTCATCTTCATGCAAGATCCTTCACGCCCACAGAGCTTATGTGGCAACACGATCTGTCCTCCATCATACTACTAACTCATCACACAAAGATCACCGATTGAGTCACATAGACTTGATGTACTCCAACCGGAAACCCCGAAGTGGAAGCTGCCTACCAACCAGTAGTCATACAGTGCTTCCATGTGCCGGTTCCCATAACTAAATGTCGGTTCACCTTGAACAAATGTGTCACTTCACTTTGGCATATACTAGTTCACACATATGTCAGTACCTCTTTCTTCACTTATCACATGTGCCGATTCACACTATGTCTCATATTGACATCAACGACAACATACAATATCATTATGTCTTCATGCCGGTTCACATAATGCCAACAATCTCCCCCTTTGGCATTGATGGCAATATACAAAATATATATTCTCTTCTTCACATCTTCTCCCCATTTGCTGCAGATATCTTTTTGCTTCCACTCCTTCTCCCCCTTTGACAACAATGCCAAAGTGGAGGTACAATGATCACTATTTCATCATGTTTCTCCCCCTGAGGAGTAGCATCCATAAACACACCAATCAACCAAAGATTTGTCTTTCCAGTACCTGACTGATGTGGAACAATCACTTTTAGTTCACCTCCTGAAGGGGCAATACCCCTAATTCACCTCTCAAATGCACAAATGTTGTCTTTGGGAGAGGCTTGGTGAATATGTCTGCTAATTGCTCCTTATTGGACACATGCTGCAGTGCAATCTCTTTATTCTGAACCTTTTCCCTCAAGAAATGATACTTAAGCTCAAAATGCTTGGTTCTAGAATGTAAGACCAGATTCTTTGATATATTGATAGCACTTGTGTTATCATAGAATATACTTACCGGTTCAAATACAGGGATCTTGAAGCCTTCCAATACATGCTTCATCCAGATTGTCTAAGTGCAGTTCATGAAAGCTGCAACATACTCTGCTTCCGCTATAGACTGACAGATGCAACTCTGCTTTTTACTCATCCATGAGACCAGTCTACCACTGAGAAAGAATGCACCACCGATTATGCTTTTTCGTTCATCCACATTACTGGCCCAATCAGCATCTATGAATACTTTTAGATTGAAATTATTGCTGTATGGGTACCACAATCCATAGTCAATTGTTCCCTTCAGATACCTAAGAATTCGCTTGACTGCACTCAAGTGAGATTCTCTTGGACTCTTTTGGAACCTTGCAGTGATGCCAACTACATGTGCAATATCCGGTTTGCTATGCACTACATAATGCAACTTGCCAATCATTGACCGGTATTCCTCCTCATCAACTAGTGTGGAATCATCCTCCTTTGTCAATTTGCAACCGGTCACCATCGGTGTACCAACCGGTTTGCTATCTTCCATGCCAAAAGTCTTCAACACCTCTTTGACATATTTGGACTGAGTGATGAAGATTCCATCTTTCATCTGCGGGATCTGCAGTCCAATGAAGAACTTAATCTCACCTATGAGTGACATCTTAGCCTCTTTCTTCATCTCATCAACAAACTCATGACTCATCTTGTCATCTCCTCCAAAGATAATTTCATCAAAAAAAACTTCACAGATCAGAATCTGATCTTCTTCAAACTTCAAGTAGATATTACTATCTTCACTTGTTCTCTCAAATCCAATCTTCACAAGATGGGAATGTAGGCACTCATACCATGCCCTAGGTGCTTGCTTTAGACCATATAATGCTTTATGTAGCCTACATACCATGTCACTATCTTCAGATAGGGTAAACCCATCTGGTTGCTCAATATATACCTCCTCTTCAAGTACATCATTTAGGAATGCAGATTTTTCATCCATTTGATATACCTTGAATCTCTTAAAAGTTGCATATGCAAGAAGCATACGAACTCCTTCCAATCTGGCTATAGGAGCAAAGGTTTCCCGATAGTCTTCACCTTCTTCTTGAGCATATCCTTTGCATACCAGTCTGGCTTTATTCCTAATCACTGTGCCATCCTCATTAAACTTATTTCTAAACACCCATTTGGTGCCAATGACATTTTTATGCTCTGGTCTGGGTACCAAGGACCATGTACCATTTTTCTCTATCTAGTCAAGTTCTTCTTCCATTGCCTTGATCCAGTCTTCATCTTTATGAGCCTCTTTGAATGACTTAGGCTCAAATTCAGAGATCATACATGAGTTTTCTCTGATCTTTCTTCTAGTAAGGATTCCTGCATCCTTATCACCTATGATCTACTTGGGATCATGATTCAACTTGACATACCGAGGAATGGTCTTAACCGGTTCTTCTTGCTTTTCTTCTTCATCCTCATCTTCATCAATATCAACATTCACCAGTTTAGGAACACTGTTACTGGCACTAGGTTGACTGACAACCGGTTCCCAGAAGGTTGCAGCCAGTTCATTTACAACTTTCTCACTACCGGTTTTCTCAGTCTTCTCAGAGGAATCATCAACTCTTACATTGATGCTTTCCATAATTCTCTGAGTCCTATTGTTGTAGCACTTGAAAGCTTTACTCTTGGTGGAATATCCTAGAAATATTCCTTCATCACATTTGGCTTCAAATTTGCCCTGATGTTCACTCTTGTTGATGTAACATTTGCTACCAAATACCTTAAAGTAGTTAACCACAGGTGTCTTACCGGTCCAATACTCATAAGGAGTTTTGTCCTTACCCTTTTTTATGAGTACACGGTTCATAGTGTAAACTGCAGTGCTCACCGCTTCTCTCCAAAAGGTGTGAGCAACCTTTCCTTGGATCAACATAGTTCTAGCTACTTCAACCATAGTCTGGTTATTCCTCTCTACTAGGCCATTCTTCTGTGGAGTCTGGGGGGCAGACAGCTGTCTCTTGATGCCAAATTCTTCACAATACTTGTTGAATTCACTGGAAGTGAATTCCCCTCCTTGATCAGTTCTGAGACATTTGATCCTTTTACCGCTTTCCTTCTGCACTAATGCTCTGAATGCTTTGAATTTCCCAAAAGCTTTAGACTTGTCTTTCAAGAATGTGACCCACATCATTCTTGAGCAGTCATTAGTGAGAATTATGAAGTACCTATCACCCTGCACACTTCTAGTTTTCATAGGACCACATAAATCAGTATGCACAAGATCAAGCAAGTTGTCAGCAGTGAAAGATTTACCTTTAAAGGTTGAGGAAGACATTTTCCCCAATTGACATTCTCTACACAAGGTATTATCTAGTTTGCTCAGCACCGGCAACCCTCTAACTGCCTTGATCTTACTAGCCTTCACAATGTTATCAAAGTTCACATGGCAAAATCTCCTATGCCATATCTAGCTATCATCAATATTAGCCATAAGACATGTACTTATATTTGCATTCAGATGAAATAGGTTACCTTTGGTCTGCATGTCGGTGGCTACCAATTTACCATCTTTACCTTTGATTCTGCAAACTCCATTCTTGAATTGCAGAGTGAGACCACTGTCATTTAGTTGGGAAACACTTAGAAGGTTGTGTCTGAGACCATCAACCCAGTACACATTGTCAGCACTACTCTTTCCATTCAAAGAGATGGACCCTCTGCCTTTGACCATGCATGGTGCATCATTTCCAAAGTGAACCACACCACCATCATACTCTTCTAAGGATAGAAACTTGCTCTGGTCACCAGTCATATGGTGAGAACAGCCACTGTCAATGATCCACTCATTGGAATCATCAAACCGGGAGACAAGAGCCTTCTTGTCTACCACATCTTCCTTTTCAACAACAAACACAATGTCTTCACTCTCTTCATCTTCTGATTCCTCATCTGTGACACCTTCATCAACTGCCACAAAACAATTTCTCCGGTTTCCTCCTTTGAATTTCTTGACCCTTTCTGGTTTATCCTTGTTGTCACTATTAGGACAGTTCATAGCAATATGTCCTATCCAATTATAGGAGAAACATTTCAAAGGAAGCTTACCTTTGTATTTACCGGTTCCTTTTGGAAATCTCCTAGCAAGAAGAGCCTCAAACTCCATCAGAAACTCTTCATCCTTCATTTCTCTATTTCGATTAGGTTCTCCACTAGTGCTAGTCTCTTTTTCTTTTCCAGATGGTATAGCAAAAGCTTTAAAAGTTGATTCTGTCTTTTGAACACTACCATCAAAACTGTTCAGCTCATAGGCTGTCAACTTGGTTATGATGGAGTCCAAGGATGCCTTAGACTTGTCTATTGATCTCAGCTCCTAAATAGCAGCAACCCTTATTGCATAGACCGGCAACAGGGATCTCAAGACTTTACTTACCATAGTGGAATCTTCTGTTTTGCCATCTATACTCTTTATTTCTCCAACAACTATTTTGATTCTTATTCCATACTGTTGAATGTTCTCTCCTTCAACCATCCTCGTGTCTTCAAACTTTCCTCTCAAACTCTCTTCCTTAGCCTGTTTAACATGCTCATCACCACCATAGATATTTTCAAGAGCATCCCATACTTCTTTGGGATTAGCCTTATCCTGAACATCAATGAACTCAATGTCAGATAGACTACTGATGAGGGCTTCCATGACATGCCCATTTTCTTGTATCTCTCTCCTTTGGTCATCGGTGAGAGTACCAGTAGGAACAACATATACATTTTCAACATAACTCCAGTGTTGAACACCCATGCTTTTGATGAATATCTTCATCCTGTCTTTCCATATACCAAAGTTTTCCTTGTTGAACTTTGGACCTTCCCTCTTCATCATTTGGCTAGGATCTTTTCCTCAAGCGGTTAATCTTATAACACAGAGGACCTAGAGCTCTCTGATACCAATTGATAACTCAATGATGAACCACTAGTACCAAACTGGTACTGAGAGTGGAGGGGTGAATCAGTACAAAGACAAATGCAGTCCAAAACCTATTTGACAACAAATACTCCAAATGACTGATAAACAGGGATACCGGTAGAATAGAGTGCAACTGGTAACATCTAATATAGCTCAATCAGTAATGAACTGGCCACTCAATAAGATTTTCTCTTAGCTCAATACCACATTATCATTATATTCTCATGCATAAACTAGTAAACTTAACCATCAAATCTTCACAATAGTGAGTTCAATATGTTTTATAGACAGGCATAAAACATAGAACCTTCATGTGCTTACTAGATAAAACAGAGCATCACAAGACAAAAGAATTACACATGACACACATATTTTTCACGTGGAAACCCAACTGGGAAAAACCACAGTGGGGATGAATACCCACAAGCTGCTTTTTGAACTCTTTAGAAGTCCACTCTATTAGGAGCCTTGTTCGGTTAAGGACATTACAATAGGTTCTGGTAGGAACCGATCCTGTTAAGGATCACTCGGTTAAGGGATACCCGGTTAAGGGTTAAACTCGGTAGGGTCACCTTGTTAGAGGATTTTAAGAACTTAATAGCTGAAAGGATCTCCTAAGCTTCTCTAGCTTCTTAGAACTCATTAGCCTCGAGTTACCCGGTTAAGGGATTTGAAACAAGCCGGTTAAGACCACCTGATTTAAGGGATTTTGAATCAAGCCAGTTAAGGCTACCCTCTTAGGGGATTTTACAACTGTTGAAGTGGTTAGAGATCAACAGGCATTACAATGATCTGTTAACAACACTCAATGCTAATGTAGATCCATTTAAGCTCCTCTTTTCCTTCTGCACATTCACTTTGCAGGTATCTCTTCTCTCCTTTGGTCTGGCAAGAATCATGTATCACTTTCCTTGGATACACACTCACAACTTTTGCCAACAACCTCAGACAGAAACCGAACATCGACCTTATAGGAATCATATAGGTCGGTAGCAAAAACCCTAAACAAACCCTAAACCTGTTAGGTTGAGTAATTTAAACGGTTTGATCCTGACCGTTGAATCATACTGCATTAAATGCACCAGTCTTGAGTTGATCTCAAGACATTC
The DNA here is from genome assembly GCF_030272615.1 of Cryptomeria japonica. Taxonomy (NCBI): domain Eukaryota; kingdom Viridiplantae; phylum Streptophyta; class Pinopsida; order Cupressales; family Cupressaceae; genus Cryptomeria; species Cryptomeria japonica. Next base: position 439,826,715 of record NC_081406.1, on the reverse strand, counting down.
TCCATCATCCATTATCCACCGTTTTCATGGCAGCTGATAACCCATCACGCGTTATCACCATTTGACAGACTTCACACATTCCTGAGGTAGATAGGAATAGTCATCTTCATGCAAGATCCTTCATGCCCACAAAGCTTACATGGCAACACGATCTATCCTCCATCATACTGCTAACTCATGACACAAAGATCACTGATTGAGTCACACAGACTTGAGGTACTCCAATCGAAAACCATGAAGTGGAAGCTACCTACCAACCGGTAGTCATAGAGTGCTTCCATGTGCTAGTTCCCATAACTAAATGCTGGTTCACCTTGAACAAATGTGCTGCTTCACTTTGGCATATACCAGTTCACACATATGCCGGTACCTCTTTCTTCACTTATCACATGTGCTAGTTCACACTATGTCTCATATTGACATCAATGACAACATACAATATCATTATGTCTTCATGCCGGTTCACATAATGCCAACAATATTCATTAAGATATTCTTCTTGTAAGTCTCCCCATCTAATTAAAGAGCATGAATCTAAATACTTCACTCTCTTTTCCTTTATCTTGTTTCATTGATGTGTTTTGAGGCTTTCCAAAACACCTAGGAGAAAGAGATGATTATTTTCCATTCGAGGTACTCAAAATGGAATATTCCCCACAACCAACTTCCTTAATTTGTAAAGAAGATGTGGTAGGTGTATTTTTCTTTGTTTTTTGATTGATAATGATTTTATTTGTAAGTGAAGTGGAGTTGCCTGATTGTTTGGTACTTGATTGTCTGTGCTTTCCCTTAAATAATTGCAGTATTGAAAAGGGTTTGGGTCACCATGGATGGTGATCTCAATGCCATTGTATGGGAACTTCACACATTGGTGAAAATTAATGGTACTTCTTGCATTGTATGTATCCATGGATAGCCTAATAGCATATTGTACCCCAATTCTCTATCTAGGACATGAAAGGTGATGTTTGTTGTAACTGGTCCTATTTGTATTATTAAAGTCACTACATCCTTAGAAGGGAATTCCTCATCATCATAAGCTTTCATATTGATTCTCTTGGTAGAATTAATATATTGTTTAGAATATCCTAAAGCTTTGATCAAATGTAATGAGCATATGTTAATTCCATCTCCACCATCTATAAGTAATCTTCAAACTTTCTTTTTGTCAATCAAAGCTTCCAAGTGTAAGGGATCATTATGCATGGGTCGGTCTTTAGGTACATCCTACTTAGTGAATGCGACCTTTGAAGCTACCAAGTTTTCAACCATGGACTAGACTGTGTTCTCATCAATATCTTTGGCAACAACTGAAGCTTGTAGTACTTTGTCAAGGACTTCCTTATGAGCTGGCGAGATGTGCAGTAACTCAAATAATAAAATTTGAGCTAGAGTTCGCTTCAACTGATCCACCATATTGTAATTGCTAGTTGTTGAAGGGGGGTTTGAAGGTACCCCTTACAATGTGACCTTTGATCTTCTAGTGATGACAACACATTCTCTTATTGTGGGATTTATTATGATTGTAGCCACTATGTCATCTCCTGCATCGAGCGTGTTTATGGCATAATCAAATACAACGTTACTATAATTGGCAGTATTGTTTTGTGCATTGGAACTAGAAGCCTTTCCTTTTTCATGCTTGACAAATGGATCCTTGAGGATGGTATGATCTATGTTTGGTCTCTTACTAGCATCCACAATAATGTTGCCTTGATCAATGAGATCTTGTATGAGGTTCTTCAGTTTGTAACAACTTGTTGTCTTGTGACCTTTATTGCAGTGGTATTCACAAAAATCATTGTCATTCCACCAAGCAGGATTAAATGGACCTGGTTCATAGGGCCTAACTTCTGGTAAATTTATGGCATTACTTTTTATCAATTTTTTGAGTGTTGATTCAATAGGTTCACCATGTTGGCAATTCGGCATTAAGTTGTCATTGATGTCAACCAGTTTGGCAAGGTCACCGACAAGTAAGAAGAGGTGACGGATATGATGGCAATACACATGAGAGTGAGAAAACAAGAGGAAGACTACTGGTACACATGATTCAAGTCATCTACCTATAATGAAGGCTTACCGGTAAGGAATAAACCGGAATGAAGGTTGTTTGTGTGTTATGAAGGCACAACAACTGATGAACAGAACAGAAAGGATGGTTGATGGTCATACCAGTTTGATAAGCTAAACTGGTAGTCAAACTTGGTCGACAAAATATGTCAAAACAACATAGGAATCAAAGAAAAGGTGGATGTTGACAAGCATGACAGTAGGATGCCAAGTGGAAGTATTGCATAGGTCGATAGAGTATGCATCGAGGTAACAAATCTATAAGCAATTCGGCTTTTATAAGGAACTCGCAAGTCACAAAGGATACCAGAAGATTGCGGCTCGAGGAAGGCAAGTTGGAAAAGGAATTCTAGTGATCTTGTAAGAATATTTGATCTTCGTACCTATCAGGTGGAGGAAACAGAAAATCCATTAATGGTGAGTGACAGAGAAAAGCAAAAAAGTGTGGTGCATATTTCCTAATTTAGAAAATGAGCATTGGAATGCGAAGTTTGGCTGTTGATTGAACATTGTCATAAAGATCAGATCTCTGAAAAGAATATTGAATCTGAGGGGATTCAAATTGAGTTGGAAAAGGAAAACCTAACACAATAGTGTTTGAATGCATTCTTGGTGGGAATCCATGAATATAAGTATATGAGTTCGAAACAGAAAGGGTTGATGCTTATAGAGAAAAAAAAGAGAAAAGATGGCTTAAGTGCAGAGAAGGATCATTTTTCTTTAGAATTTATTCTAAGAAAGTTGCAGGGTGAGTAAGAAAGAAAACCAGTGAGAGGGTTTAACTGACAGTGATTGAGTATTGGTATAACTGTAGCAGGTCCAACAGTTAAGCGAACCAGTGAAGTGTGATAGAGTAAGACAACATCCAAATGTGACACATTAAGTTGTGAGACTATGAGAGAGAGAAAAAGAAGAGAGGCCAAGAATCAGAGAGATTGATCTCACAACCGGTAGTGTGAGATCTAGTGGAGAAGAAAAGACTATCAACCGATAGTAAGCTATTTGATCAAGAGTTGCAGAATTCATTTGCAACAAGAAGCCTTAACTGTATCTAAATTGTATTTCAATATATACATCACCAAGTTGGAGCTTGGTACAGGGGTTGGTACTCCTTGGGTTGGCTCCCTAAATCTTTGTAATCTAGTGTTTTACTTGTGAGGTTAGATTGGAGCAGTAGTCTCCAACAACATTTCTCACTGAAGTTTTCCCCATATTGGGTTTTCCTCATATATCTAGTGTTGTAAGTTGCATTTCTATGATTGTTCTCTTTGGTTTCCTTTTTTCTTTACCAGTTTGATTGTTTAGTGCTTAAGATAATAACCAATATTCTGAAATTACTTTAAAAGTCAAAAAGTTGAGGAACCACTGATTCACCCCCCTCTTAGTGGTACTCTATGTTCAACAATTGGTATCAAAGCATAGGTTCCCAGTTATTTTTAAATCCTGGGTAGATTATGGACTTAGAACATAATGGCAAGAAATGAGTCTGCTTCCTCAAAAGCCCCCATGTTTGATGGATCCAACTATGCCTTCTGAAGTAGAAGAATGGAGACCTATATTTCCTCCCTTGGTTTTGATGTGTGGATGTCTTTCAAGAATGGATATGTTGTTCCTAGTGTTCCTCCCACTGATCGGAATGCCAAAAAGGAGTATGAGAACAATGCAAAGGCCAAACATGCTATCTTGAGCAGGTTGTCTGATAATGAGTTTGTCAAAGTCATGCACTATGCATCAGCCAAGGAGACTTGGGATAAATTGCAAAGGTTATTTGAAGGAGATGCAAAAGTCAAAGAGGCCAAGCTACAAGCACTAAGGGGACAACTTGAAGGCATCAAGATGAAAGATGATGAACAGATTGTAGACTACCTTCATAGATTTGATGAAACTATGAATACCATCAAAGGGATTGGTGAAGAAATTGCAGATGAGATCCTTGTAAAGAAGGTACTTAGATCCCTTGCCCCTAAGTATGATACAAAGGTGTCTGACATAGAAGAAGCTAGGGATCTGAATATCTTTTCAATGGATGAGCTATTTGGCTCACTAACAACCTATGAGATGAGAATGGTCGATGATGCTTCCTTAAGGAAAGAAGCAGCATTTAATGCCACCAAAAGGGTAAAGAAGTAGTTGCTCATAAGGAATCTAGTGAAGACTCTGATGCAAAGGTAGAAATTTTTTTCAGAAATCTCAAAAGAGGATCTGACAAGTAGAAAGGAAAGCTACCACTCAAATGTTTCAATTGTGGTAAGGTTGGACACTTTGCTGCAAAATATCCTTACAATGAAACCAGTGGAGATGAGTCAAGAGAGTTTAGCAAATCTGCTAGCAAAGATAGAGAAAAAAATGTTTACCAGCAAGGAAGGAGAGGCTACCGAAAGTAGAACAACCTCTATACTATTGAAGATGATGCCACAGATGAAGAAAGTGCATCAGAAGATGACTACCATGAGAATGATAGAAAAGTTAATATCTTTATTGCACTTGATGAACCAATTGGTGAAAATGAGGAAGAAGAGGATATTGAGGCTAAAGTGGATTTAGAAGGAGATCTTATAAGTGCTCTTGAGGAACTGAGTAAAACAAGAAGAGAACTCAAGAAGGTCAATCATGAAGCATTAGATGAACAAGATCTCTTGAAGCAATCCCTGGATGAGTCCAGTCAGGTCATATCTGACTTGAAACTCCAGCTAGAAGAAACCAAGAGAATATGTGAAGTTACATCCTCTGATCTGATGAAGAAGGAAAAGGAGCATCAAGATTTGGAAGCAGAAATAGTGAAGCTCAAAAAGGAGCTTAAAGAAAGTAAGGAAGAAATAAAAGTAAGGAGCAAATATGAAGGCAACGCTAAAGTCTTAGAAAAGATGTTGAGAAAACAGAAGCAATCCAAAGATACTGGTGGATTAGGCTTTGAAGAAGGTAAAATTTCAAACAACAAAGATACATCCAACAAAGAAATAAAGTTCACCTCTTCAAATGAAGGTGAAGAAAAGAGGACATTCACAGTAGGTGAGGATACTGGTAAAAGTCCATATGCGGATGTTGTTGGAAATTTCCACACAAACCGATATACACAAGCAATGAATTGGAGACCACACTCATTGTACCGACATGAAAATCCAAGGAAAAATGTAAGAGTCAACTATGAAGGATTCATTAGAGTCAATGACATGAAGGGAAGACCTCCGATGAGGCAGTCCTTTATAGGACCAAGGCAACCTAATCGGTATGTTTCTAACTTTCATGGTTACTATTACCAGTGTAACAAATTTGGGCATATAATAGCAGACTGTAGATTAACCAATAATCCCTCTATGAGTTATAAAAGTAGAAATCCTTTTAATGCACTTTGGGATATGAATGTTGTCTATTATCAGTGCAATGGATATGGTCATAGGAGTTTTGAATGTAGGAAGAATAAACTGGTGCCCTATAATAATTTTAAGGATTTATCTTTAAATGAAAATGTGAAATGCTATAACTGTCAAGATTTTGGACACATAGCAAGGTTGTCTAAACATAGGAAGATCAAGAAGAAGAAGACAAATCTTAATCAAGAACTAGTAGATGAACCTGAGCATAGTATAGCAGAGGACAAGAAGAAGGAAACCAAATTGGTATGGGTTGAGAGAGAAAAAGAAAAGGCAAAAACAAGTCTGATAGTGCAGACTACCTTACATGGTGAAAGAAAAAATCTATGGGTTGTAGATAGTGGTTGTTCCAATCATATGACCGGTGATAAAAAGAAATTTATCAAACTTGATGACTGGAATGGTGGTTCAGTAAGATTTGGAGACAAAACATCCATCAAAATAAAGGGAAAAGGTACTCTAAGCATTGATGGAAATTTAAAGGCACATGATGTATATTACGTGGAAGGCCTAAAGAACAATCTGCTGAGTGTGAGTCAGATGTGTGACAAAGGTTATAAATTTACCTTTGACTTAACTAATTGCCAGATAAAGAAAGACAATACTGGTCAGGTTGTGGCAAAAGGAAAGAGAACAGATGGAAATGTTTACAATGTGAAGGAATGTTATGAATCCCAATGCATGTTAGGATAGATTGATGAAAGTTGGTTGTGGCACTGAAGATTAGGTCACATAAACATTGATAGCCTAGTCACAGTAAGAAGAAAGGGGTGTGTGAGGAATATTCCACCCATCATGATTGTTATGAATTCATCATATGTTATCATTGATGAAATACATACACACACATATGTTTATATTGTCTACAGGTATGACTTCAAGTTGTTTATACTACAACCGGTATACCAGAGGTTTATTTATAACCGGTACTTGGTAACAATTGGTATATGCATAAAGATAACCACTTGGTTATACATGTCTCAACATCAAGATGAAGATCCAGTGGAGACTATCTCAAAAGTGTCAAGGACAAGAGGTTTAACTCTAATCGGTATTAAGTGTTCCAACCGATATTTGTAGATTGTGTGATAAGTTATCACCGCTGACAAATTTTGGCAGTATTTTTATGATGAGTTATGATCACTTGACCTGATACACTACACCTAGGAAATTGTGTTATGATTTCTTGAGGTCGACAAGAAATCTAAATGTCTATATATTGACATCACAATGAATTATTTTGTATAAGCAAAAGTGATATGTTATGTGCAAAGACAAAAGTGTTAAGTTGCAGAGTATGTTGAAAAGCAATATTGAATATGCTTAAAAGGATCTAATCAAGCAAGTATTGTGTTACTCAGATAGATCAAAAAAAAATCCTATTTTCTAACAATTACATCAGAATTAAAATCCCCTAATTGGGTAAGCTCTAACAATCTTCATTGTACAAATCCTCTAACAAGGTGATCCATTAGTTTAGATTCAGAAATCCTCTACTAAGGTTACTCCTAACATGGTACTACCTTTCACAAGGTATAGCTTTTAATCAAGCTTTGGGATCTCTAACAAGATTCGCTCCTAGCAGAGAACTTTGTAGACTTTAATCGGTCAGTTATCTATTTCTATAGATAGTTAACTTGTGAGTTCAATCTCACCATGGTTTTTACCTATTTGGGTTTTCCACGTACAAACACTTGTGTTATGGTGGATGTTTTACTTATTGTGGATGTTGTTATATCATTTTGGATTGCATGCATTGTGTTTAAAATTTTTGTTAAATTCATCTACTTGTTAGTGATTGAATTAGTTTTGTTTTTGGTCTCACTCATTCACCCCCCTCTCAGTTATTTTCAAGTCCATCAATTGGTATCAGAGCCTAACTTGTTTAAAGTGTAATCTCTTAGAAGGGATCCTTGAAACCACCATGGGGGACATGAGCTATTGGCAACATAGCATTATAACAGAAAATGAAAGATTGTTGGCATTTCAATAAGGATATTGAGAAGGTTGTTGATGATTATGGATATAACTGATTAAAGATGTTTATTATCTTGATATTATTATTTTGTCATTGATGTCAACAAATTGATTTTCTAATTCAGTATGATGTTGCCATATCTTGAGAAGTATGATTTGAAGAGTATAAAGATGTTGGTAAAAGACACAGAAAGAATATGATGAATAAGGGGATGAATAAGGTATTCAATGGGCAACTATTACTGAGTTAGACAATGATGAGATCATGATGTTTAGATTGTTTTAACATCATACATATGTTGTAAATTGTAAGGTTAATACTATACTATGTTACCAAGCAAAGAACCTAGTCGGTAAACCCTAAGAAACCTAGTCGGTAAACCCTAAGGTTATTAGTATCAGTTAATGAAGGCGGAATGTCTACCAAGTGAAGTTTAGTATTCACCAAGTTGTTACCGAGTTGTAATCGAGCTATAACAGAATGCATTAAATGTTTACATGCACTATTTAATGAAGGAAGCTGATGAGCTAGAACTGATTAAATGATTGGTATGTCATGCATGAAGTTTGTTAAGAATATAAGGCAATGGAAAGTCGGCATGAAGATCTACAACGCAAATTGAACTGCAATACCCTAGCACAAGTTCCAAGAAATGTATGCAAGTTCCAAGGCAGGGCAAAACATTTTTCAGATCGAAAGATTCATTGAACCTGGACAAGACAAAAGATCTTATGGCTATGATTAATCATGGGAAATGTGATCAAGGAGATTAAGCGGTTACCTAATTGTTTATAAATAGGAAACTATTGATAAACAATGTATGTGGGCAAGTGTATGCATAGGGATGCTACATAGTGATTACCGAGCACAGAAGCTTGAAGACCTGTTTGAATAACAGAGTATAGAAGCCCAACAGATGGACAAGATTAGTTTTATGTCTAGATTGTATTGAACAAATAAGAATCTGCTTTAGCATTTTAGATGTGAAGTTGTAGATAGATTTTTATTACTGTTATTTTATGAAAGTGATAGAAAATCTCTTAACCAAGTGGCTTCTATACTCTGTTATTCAAATAGGTCTTCAAGCTTCTGTGCTTGGTAATCACTATGTAGCATCCCTGTGCATACACTTGCCCGCATACATTGTTTATCAACAGTTTCCTATTTATAAACAATTAGGTAATCGCTTAATCTCCTTGATCACATTTCCCATGATTAATCATAGCCATCAGATCTTCTGTCTTGTCTAGGTTCAATGAATCTTTTGATCTGAAAAATGTTTTACCCTGCCTTGGAACTTGCATACATTTCTTGGAACTTGTGCTAGGGTATTGCGGTTTAATCTGCGCTGTAGATCTTCATGTCGACTTTCCATTGCCTTATATTCTTAACAAACTTCATACATGGCATACCAATCATTTAATTAGTTCTAGCTCATCAGCTTCCTTCAGTAAATACCACATGTAAACATTTAATGCATTTTGTTATAGCTCGGTTACAACTCGATAACAACTCGGTGAATACTAAACTTCACTTGGTAGATATTCTACCTTCATTAACTGATACCAATAACCTTAGGGTTTACCGACTAGGCTCCTTAGGGTTTACCGACTAGGTTCTTTGCTTGGTAACATAGTATAGTATTAACCTTACAATTTACAACATATGTATGATGTTAAAACAATCTAAACATCATGATCTCATCATTGTCTGACTCGGTAATAGTTGGCCATTGAATACCTTATTCATCCCCTTATTCATCATATTCTTTTTGTGTCTTTTACCGACATCTTTATACTCTTCAAATCATACTTCTCAAGATATGGCAACATCATACTGAATTAGAAAATCAATTTCTTGACATCAATGACAAAATAATAATATCAAGATAGTAAACATCCTTAATCAGTTATATCCATAATCATCAACAACCTTCTCAATATCCTTATTGAAATTCCAACAACCTTTCATTGTCTGTTATAATGATATATTGCCAACAATCTCCCCCTTTGGCATTGATGGCAAAACCAATTGATTTTACCTTAAAAGATTCGGATTGTTGTGATTCTGAAATGCTAAAATGCTCTCCCCCATACATTAGACTTCTCCTCTTTTCAGTCTTCTTTCCAATTTGTAGTTTTCTTAGTTTTTATCCCCTTAAATTAGTCTTCTCCCCCTTTGACAACAATGCCAAAAAGTAAAGAACTAAAACATAATTTCTTCCTGTATGAAGTGATTTCCTGCTCTTGTGTGTCAATTCTATCTTGGTCAGAGCATTTTGTCTTCAATTCTTGTTCCTTGTAATATTTCCTGTACACCTTTAGAAAACATCCTAAAGGGTGTAAATCAACATCAATTCCTAAAAGATATTTGATAGAGTCATCAGATTGATGCTTTCACTGAACTCGGTTAGTGAGTAGAAGATAGGGGTAGGACCCCTAACTTACTTCTAAGATATTCAAAAGTGTCCCTTGGTAGTGGCTTTGTGAAGATATCTACTATTTGTTCCTTTGTGCTAACATACTCCAACACCAGTTTCTTCTCTTGAGCTTCTTCTCTAAGATAATGATATTTGATAGAGATGTGCTTTGTCTTAGAGTGCATAACATGATTCTTTGAAATGTTAATGGCACTAGTATTGTCACAGAATATAGTTACTGGCTCGGTAACTTTCTCATTTATACCTTCCAATAGTTGTTTGATCCATGCAATGTTGGTACAATTCAATGCTACAGCAACGTATTCAACTTCTACTTTTGACTGTGAAACACATCCTTGTTTCTTGCTAAGCCAACTCACTAGTCTTTCTCCTAAAAAGAAAGCTCCTCCACTTGTGCTTTTTCTGTCATCAATGTTGCCTACCCAATCAGCATCAGTATAAACTTTTAAATCAAAATCATTTCCTTTTTGATATACTAAGCCATAATCCTCTGTGCCTTTCAAGTATCTAAATATTCTTTTAATTGCTGTCATGTGTGTTTCCTTAGGATTTGTAGAGAATCTTGCAACTATACCTACTGCATGTGCTATGTCTAGTCTGTTGTGAACAACATATTGTAGCTTTCTAATCATGGATCGATAAAGTGTCTCATCAATAGATGCAGATTCATCATTCTTTGATAATTTACAGTTGGTAGTCATAGGAGTGCTTACTGGTTTTGAATCCTCCATTCCAAATTTCTTCAAGATTTCCTTTATGTACTTGGATTGAGTAATGAAAATCTCATTTTTCATTTGCAGTATCTATAAACCTATAAAATACTTTATCTCACTGATTAATGACATCTCAAATTCTTTGCTCATTTCATTTCCAAAGTTCTTACATAGAGAGTCATTTCCACAAAATATAATATCATCAACAAATATGGTTGAGATCAGTATTCCATTTTCATCATTCTTCATGTACATATTGTTGTTCTCACTTGTCCTTATAAAACCAATCTTAATCAAATAAGAGTGCAATCTTTCATACCATGCTCTAGGTGCTTGTTTCAAACCATATAATGCTTTGTTCAATTTACATACCTGATCTTTATTCTTGTTTTCAACAAATCCTTCAGGTTGTTCAATAAAAACTTCTTCTTCCAATATTCCATTCAAAAATGCAGATTTGACATCCATTTGATATACCTTGAAGTTTTTGAAAGCAGCATATGCCAACAATGTTCTTACTCCTTCAAGTCTAGCAATAGGTGCAAAAGTTTCACCATAATCAATTCCTTCTTCTTGAGCATAACCTTTGCAAACTAGTCTTGCTTTGTTTTGAATGACCTCTCCTTTTTCATTTAGCTTGTTTCTGAAAATCCACTTTGTACCGATTACATTTTTGTCCTTCGGTCTTGGGATTAGTGTCCATGAGTCATTCTTCTTGATTTGATCAATCTCTTCTATCATAGCATTTATCCAATTCACTGTTAAATGCCTCTTTCACTATTCTTGGTTCAAATTTAGATATCAAACATGTGTTCTATCTCAGTTTGTTCCTTGTCATCACTGGATCATCCTTATCTCCTATAATTTGACTTGGTGCATGATGTCTTCTGACATACTTGGCTAATATAGACTCGATAGGCTCTGTATGATCTTCTTCATCACTCGGTAACTGGATATTTTCTTCATTTTCTTCAATAGTTTTCTCGGTAAGACTTGTCGGTTGAACATAGACAAATTCAGCATAGTCTTCTGGTTCCTTGGAATTTCCTTCATCATTTCTTTCTGTAAATTCATCAATTTTCACATTTGCACTTTCTACTATTTTGTTAGATGATTTGATCAGACATTTAAATGCTTTGCTTCTAGAAGAATATCCTAGAAATGCTCCTTCTTCACTTTTCTGATCAAACTTACCATTTCTATCATCTTTGTGAACATAGCATCTACTTCTAAATATTTTAAAATAACTTACATTAGGTTTCTTATCATACCAGATTTCATATGGTGTCTTTAAAGTACCTTTCTTTAGTTGTACTCGGTTCAGGGTGTAAACTATTGTTCTTATTGCTTCTCTCCAAAATGTTTGTGGCACTTTCTTTTCAATCATCAATGTTCTAGCACAATCCACAATAGATCTGTTTCTTCTCTCAGCTATTCCATTCTGTTGTGGAGTTCTCAGTGCAGAGACTTGTCTTTTAATACCATGATCATTGCAGAATAAGTTGAACTCATCAGATGTGAACTCTCCTCCTCTATCTAATCTAAGACATTTCAGTTGTCTTCCTGTTTCATTTTCAACTCTTGCCTTGTACCATTTAAACATTTGAAAAGCTTCTAATTTTTGTTTTAAAAACATTACCGACATCATCCTTGAATAGTCATCCACAAATAATATGAAATATTTATCACCATAATAACTTTGAACTTTCATAGGACCACAAAGATCAGTGTGCACAAGATCTAAAATTCCCTTAGAAGTGTAAGACTTACTTGTAAAGCTTGATCTTATCATCTTACCCATCTGGCATCCTCGACACATAGCATTCTTAGGTTTTTCAAAACTCGGTAGACCTCTTACTTAGTGCTTCTTACTTATTTTGATCAGATTATCAAAATTTACATGACAAAACCTTTTATGCCATAACCAGGTATCATCTATATTTGCATACAAACACTTATTCTGAGTTGAGTCAAGGTGAAATGTGTTACCTTTTGTTTGTGTCCCGGTAGTAGCTAACTTTCCATTGTTGTCATGAACTTTAACAATTCCCTTCTGAAATTCTATTCGGTAACCTGTATTATTTAGTTGTGCTACACTCAACAAATTGTATTTCAAACCTTCAACCCAATAAACATCATTGCATCTTGCATTGTCAAGAAGTGTTATAGATCCTTTACCTCTTACCGGACATGGTGCATCATTACCAAATCTAACATAGCCTCCATCATAATCTTCTAATATAACAAACTTGTGTTTATCTCCTGTCATATGATGTGAGCATCCACTATCTATGATCCAAGAATCATCAGTGTTTATGTGTGATATTAGGGATTTTTCTTCATACCTTTCTTCATCTGATCCATCTTTGATAGCCACATAAACTACTTCCTCTATATCAGTTTCATCTAATTTATCATCATTGGATTCCTCGTCAGCTATTAAGCATGTCTTTCTATCTCTTCTTCTAAAATCTCGGTGTCCTCTGTAATGATTATCTTTCTGTCTGTCATCTCGGTAATCTCTCTTTTCAGTATAATCTTTGTCAGGACAGTTAGAAGCTATATGTCCTATTTTATCACAATTGAAACATTTCAAAGGTAGTTTTCCTTTATACTCACCTTTGCCTCTCGGTAACCTTCTTTCTGATTTCCTCATATAGTTTGTGTACTTCCTCCATGTTCTTACGAAATCTTTCGCTTACTCCACTGTGATCTCCTTCAGAGTACTTATACTTTCTTTCATTGTAATCGTTAGATTCATCAAGATGAAAAGAACTAAATGCAGATTCAACTTTATTTACCGAAGATCCACTATTATCAAAGTTACTTAACTCAAATGCAAGTAGCTTACCAATAGTAGCATCTAAAGAAACTGGCATATTAGGTACAGACCTTAATTCATTGATTGTAGAGACTCGGATTGCATAAGCCAGTAGAAGGGTTCTTAACAACTTACTTGTTATATCCTTTTCTTCAATAGTTCCACCTGCTCCTTTGATTTGATTGACAATCTCCTTTAGTCTTGTACTGTACTGAGTTATGTTCTCACCTTCATTCATCCTCATAGATTCAAGTTGTCCTCTTAGACTATCTACTTTTTCTCTTTGAACATGTTCATCTCCTTCATACATTGATATGAGCTTATCCCACATTGCCTTTGCATCATTGCAGCCTTCTAGATCATTAAACTCTGAATCGGTCAATGCGGATGTTATTTCAATCATTGCTTGGATATGTTCTTGTTTTGCCTTTATCTCTTCCATAGTCAATGGATAGGTGCTCGGTGTAACAAAATCATTCTCTAGATAGTATTCAGCATATTCTTCAACTCCTGATAGGTGCAACTTCATTCTTTTCTTCCATGTAGAGAAACTTGACTTGTTCAGCTTTGGTGCATCCCTCTTATACATCTTTGGATCTTTAACTCAAGTGCCTTTAAACTTTTCTTCTGAAGTCCAAAGCTCTGATACCAATTGATAGTTTTGATACTTAATATAAGTATAGATCCAATAACCAACAAGATGAGAGGGGGGGGGGTGTGAATCATACAAACTTAATCTTCCATAAAAACATCAAACCTCGATAACATATACTTCAGTAATATAACCAAAACTGTTAAACATGCAAACTCAAAAGCATATAAACATCATAAACCTCATGCCGCCAGATTTAACATGGAAACCCAAGTAGGGAAAAACCACTATGGGATCTCAGACCCACTAAGAAATATACTCTTCTAGAGTATGCTCGATTAAAAGAAAATCCTATTAAAGATTACAAACACATTACTAGATGTGACCCAGTTAAGGGATTTCCCTCAGATCTGTTAGGATCTTCACTTTGTTAGAAGTGACCTTATTAAAGAATTTCAAACACTCAATCAGAATGTCACCTTGCTAGAGGGTTTTACAAATAAGATTGTTAAGTCCACTCGATTAAGAGATTTTCTATCACTTTCACAAAATAACAGTAATAAAAATCTATCTACAACTTCACATCTAAAATGCTAAAGAAGATTCTTATTTTTTCAATACAATCTAGACATAGAACTAATCTTGTCCATTTGCTGGGCTTCTATACTCTGTTATTCAAATAGGTCTTCAAGCTTCTGTGCTTGGTAATCACTGTGTAGCATCCCTGTGCATACACTTGCCCGCATACATTGTTTATCAACATTTTCCTATTTATAAACACTTAGGTAACCGCTTAATCTCCTTGATCACATTTCCCATGATTAATCATAGCCATCAGATCTTCTATCTTGTCCCAGTTCAATGCATCTTTTGATCTAAAAAATGTTTTACCCCGCCTTGGAACTTGCATACATTTCTTGGAACTTGTGCTAGGGTATTGTGGTTCAATCTGTGCTGTAGATCTTCATGTTGATTTTCCATCACCTTAGATTCTTAACAAACTTCATGCACGACATACCAATCATTTAATCAGTTCCAACTCATCAGCTTCCTTCATTAAATAACACATGTAAACATTTAATGCATTCTGTTATAGCTCGGTTACAACTCAGTAACAACTCGGTGAATACTAAACTTCACTCGGTAGACATTCTGCCTTCATTAACCGATACCAACAACCTTAGGGTTTACTGACTAGGTTGTTTGCTTGGTAACATAGTATAGTATTAACCTTACAATTTACAACATATGTATGATGTTAAAACAATCTAAACATCATGATCTCATCATTGTCTGACTCGGTAATAGTTGGCCATTGAATACCTTATTCATCCCCTTATTCATCGTGTTCTTTTTGTGTCTTTTATCGACATCTTTATACTCTTCAAATCATACTTCTCAAGATATGGAAACATCATATTGAATTAGAAAATCAATTTCTTGACATCAATGACAAAATAATAATATCAAGACAGTAAACATCCTTAATCAGTTATATCCATAATCATCAACAACCTTCTCAATATGCTTATTGAAATGCCAACAATCTTTCATTGTCTGTTATAATGCTATATTGCCAACGTTTAGTCCATTTGAGATGGAAAAGGTAACAAATGTTATATGCACCATCTGTAACAACTTTGGTCATGTGGCTATGAATTGTAGAAGAAGAACTAGGAGAGGTAATGCAGGACCCTAGAGATCAACTGGTATGGCTTGCTATCATTGTCATAAAGCAAGACATATAGAAAAATTATGTAGATCTAGGAAGAGAAAACCGGTCAACCCTTCTAAAGATTAGAAAGGCAAGAAAAAGGTCAATATTGAAGAAACAAGAGAAGAAATGAATTGAACTTGGAAGAAGAAGAGTAATGATTTACCTAGAGAGCAAGCTATTCCTTCACCCAATGAAGAGAATCCTACACCGGTGAATTAAGCCTTTTCATATGGCTAAGGGGAGCATAACTATAAATCCACCTTCAGACCCCTTGAAGTGAATATGTGGTAAGAGAATTTGAAAGCATGAAATTTTCATAACTTTTTGTCATTTAGTTATCAACCAGTTTTCCTTGAGCAGTGTAATTAGGGTTTGTAACCCTAATGGGAGAGCATTTATTAGAGTTGGTAAAAAGAATAAAAGTGAGTTTTCACTTTTTAATTTTTACCCTAACACTTTCGAGAAATAACTTTTGAGCATTTACAGAGCTAAGTAAAGATTATTAGCTGATTTCAGTCAAAGTTGCATTGAGATTTGAGTAATCAAGTCAATTTGAAGGTTGGAGAAGACAAAACTGGTGTGCACTTGGGCATTCAACCGGTAAATGAGGTAGCACATGAAATAAGGTATTTCTTGATAATCTTGCTTCGTAATCTAGTTTATTTGAAATGGCGTCATCTTCTAAGTTAGTAGGGAAATTGATGATCACATCAGAACCTAGGGAAGTTGTAAAAGTAGAAAAGATTGTGTCTTATAATGCTTTGTCACAAGTTCCTTGCAGTGTCATAGTTAAAGGAGATTTGTCCAGCTACATTGACTGTAAAATTGAGGATTTAGGGTCACTGTAAATATACTCTCGGTTGAAATCACTTTGTGATGAGAACGGGAAAATTAAAACAAAGTATATTAGGGTTTTCAAGAAAGGTTTTCATAATGTGACTTACTTCCTTGAATATTTTGAAGAAGAGCATATCTGAATTATCTTGAGTAGAGTTCATGGGGAGAACATGTACTTAGAGAGGACTCATAACATAACCAAGAAAGCCATTCAGGTCGTAACTGGTTTTCACTCAACTAGTGAAGTACCTCAGTTGAGATGCATTTTAAAAGATACAGTAAATACCCTAACTGGTTCAACCTCTAATGGTCATTCCTTGTTTGTTACCCAATGGTAAAATTAGGAGCTATGGTCATAGGCTACTGGGTATTCTACTCTAGCAGAATGAATAGTGTTCCATCAGCAGCAATGCATACTGCTTACAGGATGATAGCTGAAAATGCAGATTATGACCTTTGTGAGGCCATAAGGAGCCAATTGTTTCTAAATCTACAATCTATCAAGAAGGACAACAACCTAAAGTTTAAATATGCACATTTATTGATAGGGCTATTCTTTTATTTTTAAAATTTCTTACTGAGAATCAGAGATCTTGAATGGTCTAAGGATCTATAGGTATTTGCCCATATGAAGAACAACATCAAGGCTGTAAGAAATACTTTCTCTGCCACTATGAACAAATACTTCAATTAATTTAAGAAGAAGATGAGCATGAGAGTAAGATTTCCTGAGGATGTGGTATAACATTTTTCCAAAGACATTGTTTTTATAGTTACCACTATTTTTTGTTTAATGCAGGCAATTAAGCCTAGAGAGGAAGAAATGGAAGATATTGTTAGGATTCCCAAACATACTAAGAGGGGGCTGTTAGGCCCAATATGGAAACCTAATATACTGAGAGGGGAGGGGTGAATCAGTACTCCAAAACCTTTGTTGAATAATAACCTTACCGTTATGCATAAACATAATAGTGCAGTAACATAAAATAAAGTTAAAACGAACAGATAACAATCATACATGATTCACTCCATAACACATATATTTTGGTTACGCAGAAACTCTTGGTTAGAGAGAAAAACTGTGGTGGGGATGGCACCCACAACTTCACTACTGCAATAATAAAGAATGCTCGGTTAGAGCTACATTTAGCTATTTCTGATAGCTTACCCTATTAGGAGTAACAAGATCTGTTAGATCTACCTTGCTAAAGGATTTTGCAACATTTATTATGAATGTTGCACCTGGTTAGAGGCTTTACAATTTATAGACTTGGTTAGAGTCTTTTACCCTGTTAAAGGTTTCTCTTTCAACTTCACAATATTACACTAAAATCAATACAAACATCTACAACTTTACATCTAAAATGTTATAGCAGATTCTATGTGCTTAGGATAAGATTACCTTGCTTATAGCATACCTCGGTAACCAATATAGTAACTCGGTAAACCCTTCTATTTACTCTGTTCTTCGACTGTTCTCTGAAAACCTTCTTGGTGACCTTTGTGTCTCTGTAATAGTCTTCCTTCATGCATACATACACTTCAATAATGTTGTATAAATAGATCTCTTAAAATGGTGATCCAATTCATTGCTTCAATCTTACAAACAAGATTCCTCGAATGAATAACTAAACAAAATATTTCATTGGTTAGATTGACCTTGCAATCATACACAATCTTCTAGTGCAATTTCCAATGTGATAATGGTTAGATGTGCCTCGATCTTGTAACATGTTTTCATATGCATGTCTAGGTTCAATGTATCTGGTAACATGTTTCACTCGGTGAACATCAACTCGATGTGTTAACTTTACTGCTTGGTAGCCATAAAAAGATACTTGGTAGACAGCTCGATGTATACTGCATTCTGTGACTACTTTCTTCTGTAACCGACTAGACTATGCATACGGTCTTCTCTGTTTATACTGACTTCATGATTTGGTAGTGCTAACCGACTAGAATATATAGTATGACTTTGAATATAAAAAACTAATGGCAACTTGATAAGTAGTAACAATCTCCCCTTTTGACATTAGTTGAGATGTTTGACTAAAACTACTTTCAAAGTCATAACTCAAAAATCTATATACTTTGCAAAATGACTACAATTGACAATATATACAATAGTCAATGAAATAGTATATGTAGATATACTCCCCTTATCATTATTCTGTATATAATTTGGATTTTGCATGCTCAATTCTGTTCTGTGCTTGTGTGCTCTGCTTGCTCTACATGCTCTGCTCGGTATACTCCCCTGTATACAATACTCAAAACTATATTACCAAAATTGTATCACTCTCCAAATATAATATATTACTCCCCTTATGTAGTATTACTCCCCTTTTTTGACAAACATCAAAAACTTAATTTCCATCTGGGGGCGGTAACTGATCAAAAATAGATTTATACTTGTTCTAGGTGTCAACGAGTGCGAATAAGAGTGCATCCTTTACACTTTCCATTAAAGAATTTTGTGCTTGAATATCAGCCAATAGTGATATTAAGCCATCAAGAGTGATGCCCTCTTGTGTAGTAGATAGGCGTGTAGCTCGGTTAATCTGCTCTTGAACCGATGAGAGATGAGGAAGGAATAATGTCTAGAGGGTCATTATATCCATCTTGGTCTTATGCTATTCATTTCTGAGTTCTAACTATTGAGCCATGAGTTGTTGAAGCTTAGTATAAAATTTTTGAACTGAATTAGGCTCGATGGTCAACTTAGTTGAGAGATCGGTGATCTCTTTCTCAATTGCATCAGTTTTATTCTTGATATCTTTAATGAATAAGGAAAATGTACAAAGTTTCTGAAATAAATAAAGAATATGCTTGAGTTGAGGGGACAACTCAACAATGAATTTGACAAGCTTTACTTTCCCTATAGCGAGAGCTTTTCGTACCTCTTCTATCATCTTTGCAGTAAGCTCTTTATCTTTTAGCTTGCTCAAGTACTCAGATGCATCAACTCCAAATGTTTCTATTTGAGTAAGGAGTTCATCCAATTGAATGTGGATGGCTGCATCGGTTGACACTGTTGCTGAAGGTAGCATATCTGTTATTAGTGTCTTTACCTTTTGTAGTACTTTATTCTTCTTTTGAATAGCCAATTGTTTTTCTTGTTCGGCCTTTGCTTTGCATAGCTCACCGAAATCAATAAGTGCTTGCCCTTTTAATTTTGAGATATCCACATTGGGCAACACTATCGGTTTAGTTAAATCAACTTTGAAACTATGCTTTCTCACCTTCTTCTCTTTACCTTTGGTCGATTTTACCAAGACAAGTTCTTGTGAGGCTTACTAACCCTTAGTAGGTTGCTTGGTAGATGTAACACTTTGGTCGGTTCCTATAGCCGTTGTGGTGTCCTTGGGTGTCTCAGTACTAGGGGTCTTAGCTGTAACATTTTCAGTGCTTGACGGTGCTTGAGACATCTGATCTTTAGTTGTATCTTCTGCTGCTTCAGACTTGTGACCTTCGGTGCCTTGTTCTATATCCTTAGGATCTTTGGTAGAGATCGGTGGCTTGACTGGCGGATAAGGCTGAACTTGTTTTAAGATAGATTCACTAGATACAAGTTTTGCATAGGTAGTGCCTTCTATCATTTCCTACTCCGATGCTTCTGCATCCATGACATCTTCATCAATTTGAATAGTGTCAGCTGGGTCTTGCTTGGTAGCATCAGGACCTTGCTTGGTGACATCAGGATCTTGCTCGGTGACATCAACAATTTCAACTTGAGATTGTTCACCGACATCCTTTATTTTGAAGATATCCTACCATTTAGCTTTTGTCTCCTTTTCCACATCAATGTATAACCCATTCATCAATTTTAAGGCTCTCTGTTTGACAAGAAATTTAGAATTGTATGTTGTCAAATGTTCTTTAATTTTTGCTATAGACATATCAGGAAATAGATGGACTAGACTTCTTTCTCTTATTTGTTTCTTTGAGTCCATTGCATATTTCCATCTGTTATCAACATGTAAGTATAATTCACTTGGAAGTGACTTTACTAGTTCTAATGGAGCTAGCCGAAACTTTAGAAGTGTGTAGATGACAGCTTCTTCAATTTGTCACTTCTCATCATTATTCCTAGTCTCATACTTGACATATCTAAATCCTGCAAATCCACCATATTTTTTAAGATTGGCACAAAAGTTTTCAACACTATGAATATTTAGCTTCTTGCTTTTTACAATCTGAAATTTGTTTGCATCATCGGATTCTGTATCACTAGACTCTTTTGCTAGAATGAGTCTCCAAGTAGATTTCTTGTAGGTCTTGGTTATCTTGGGTGTAGTAACACTCTTTTGTTTCTTACTCAATGATGCAACTAGTGCTCTAGTGTTAGGTCTCTTTGTTGGTGGAGTCGGTAGGGCCTTTGAAATGTCCTGTTTCTTTCTTTTCAAAACTTTACCCTTAGGCAGCTCGGTACTTAATGTTATTGCTGCCTCTTGAGCTTCTGATTCCTCTTTGGTAATGGCAAGAGTGCCTTTGATAGGTGTAGAGGAGGATTCTTCTCTGAATTTCTCAGATAAAACCTTTATCATCTTTGTAGCCTTTCTTGTAGCCTTGGGTACTACAATGCTCATTTTTACTTTTTCTTTCACCTCTTCATAAGTTCCATATCTTAGTTTGGTAGCATGCCTTGGCAATGAAAGATAGGCATCAATTTGTTGTTGTGTGATATCATAGTCAATCTCATAACCCATTGGTGGCAAAGATTGAGTCCTTGGTTCAACAACATTCATATAACAGTAATCGGTGTCTACCTCAAAACATATATCATCCTTATATTTTTCTACCAGCTGTGGTGGAATCCGGTACTTGTTGTGCATCTTCTCTTGAAATTTGCTAAAATAGTCATCCATGATATCATTAAAATTATCTCCCAATTTCTTAATAAGATAATTGATTTGATGGGTGATAGGTCGGTGTAGCTCCCAAACTACTTTATTGACTGAGGGAAATAACTTCTCAAAGTAGAAAAACATGCATACAAGAAGTGAACCAAACTTCAGTGTGTTTGTCGAGTTGTTCTTCTTCGGCTTCCTTATTGTGTTTAGGTTCTCAAACAAGTTCTTCAGTAGCACTTCACATAAATCTACTTTCATTCCCTTTTTCACTATTTTATAGGCTAAGTCAACTGTGGCACATGGTACACTGTTTTCCCTTGCTGATTGGAAGAAACAGTAACCAATTACTCTAATTGCAAACTTAAGTTCTGCATCAGTGACATTGTTCAATTTTAGTCCTCGGTAATCAGATTCTACTCTAGTTAGACTGATTAACTCCTTCTGTGATATCATTTTTTGTTCTCGTGCATGATCATAGATAGGATACCTGGTGATCACACGAATGATTTCCTTAGTGATTTTGAATGGTTGCTCCTCTAGCCACATAAAATCTTCATGAACTCTACTTAAAACAAACTTAACCCACTGGGGTTTGAACACATGGGGATAGGCTAGGGGTTTAGTTAATCTCTTGATTTTGATATGCTCATACTTGCTATCCATTTTTCCATTGGTGCAAAGTTCATCATATGTGTGACTAATCTCAACATGACTGAGTTCTTCAACATGACATTTGGTGAAGAATCTAACATCTTCCACTAACAAGACTCGATCCGAGATGAGTGAAAATGAAGTTTTGTCATCCAGTTTAGAGGTGACTTTAGGAGTCAAAGAGTACTTCAGCGAGGGCTTCTCCACATTCTTGACAACTACAGGATCTTGGATCTTGGGTGCCATTGTAGATTTTAGGTAAAAACTTAGCAAACTATCCTTAGGGTTTGACAATTTACAAACGACTGGTGCTTCACACTCGGTAGATAATAGCAATTTGACAAGATCGGAAACCAGCTTAACAGTGTGATGAGATTTGATGTAAATACCTTGAAATTCGCTTTGAATGAAGTTTGATCACCTTGATTTTCTCTGCTCTGCTCTCTTGAAAACTTGGTGAATGAAAATGACTGTGAAAATACTTTTAAGTACACAAAATACCTTATCGGGCTCTGTGCGAGTTAGGTCAAAATATTAAATGCACTCGGTTCACCTTTAACCGATTTACTCCTTTTTTCATTTTAACTGAGTAACCAAATTTCCTTCATTTACTGACTTGACAGGCTTCATGTATACACCGACTTGACAGGTTTCTTGTAAAGTACTTTTGATAGAATTTCAAACTTACTAATGCATCTTAACTATGTAGATTTTGAATTTTGTACATAATAGAATAGGAACTGTTATGATTTAACCTTTAGAGAATGCATTCCCTTCATACCTTTTCTGATTAATTTGGAATAGGTGCACCTAACTCGGTAGGTAAGGTGCTTTCTTCATCTGACATGATTTCCTTCTTTTTCCAAATCATCTTAAATTTTTCTTTTATCTCTTTAGTGTCTCTTCTAGGTTGATCTCTGCAATCTCTAGCTAAATGTCCAGCTTTGTGACAATGAAAACATGCCATACTAGGATTTCTCCATGATCTTTAGTTGTTCATTCCAAACCTTATAAAATGATTGGCAATAATATATCCATATCTTCCACAACATTCACACCATATCCTTGTATTGTAATCCCATGGTACTACTGCGTATTGTTGGTAAGGATCTATGTGAGTTCGGTAACCTCTAGTGTTTGCTCAGTGTGGACACCGCATGTAGTTCTTTTGCTTAGACCAACACTTCTCAGTACTATGTCCATATCTATTGCAGTTTCTACAAAGCCCTTTGAATTTTTCCTTCTGATAGTTGTTAACAGACTTTGTCCTACATTGATTAGATGTGTGACCATATTTATTGCAATTGTAACAATATCCATTGGACTTAGTGATATTCGGTTGCTTACCTTTTCTAATCTGGCATATGTTGGCAGTATGACCTTGATTGCCATAGTAATAGCAAATAGGCTTCTTTCTTTTGATGTTATTCCTGTTTCTAGCTTGCTTTGATGATTCTCCTCTCTCGGTAGTATGAATTCCTTTCTCAGTTGATTCTTTTCCTTTGTAATCGAGTCCTGCATCTTTGTTGGGTCTTCTTGTATTCAGTTTCTCATCCAACATCTTTGATGCATCATAACTCTTCTTCAATGTTTCTTTGGATTTCTTCTCTGTTTCAAGTTCATCAGTCAACCTTGATACTTCAAGTTTTAATGCTTGATTTTCATCATTCTTTATAATTGCTTCATGATGTGCATAACTTAGTTGATCTATCATATTTTGTTGAATCCTAGTTAACCTTATGATTTCATCATTCTTATCAGATACTAAGACTTCAAGTTGTTGTTTCTCTCTTTGTAGATCTCTTGCTTTATCCTCTGTTGTCCTCAATGCATCTAGATTTTTAGTCATCTGTGTACTAAAATGTTCATGCTCTCTTTTCATTGCTTTTAGTTGATAAACCAATGCTTTGTTCTTTTCTTTCAACACTCCAATCATTTCTTCAGTTTCTTCAGATATACTGTTCTCAGATAATGTCTCAATTTGTTCCACTAACATTTGAGAATCCTGCAAGTGATCAGATAATATTCTTCTTACTTTTATAGATTTTTGCATTTGCCTTTGCATGTCTACAATCACTTGATTTGCATGATCTAGCTCTTCTTGCAAATACACAATCCTCCAAGATTGTTTATAGCCTTCCATTGATAAGATATTTCTTTTTAGGTAGTTAAACCCTTTTCCAAGATTCAAGCTTTGATACCAATTGTTAGGCCCAATATGGAAAGCTAATGTACTGATAAGGGAGGGGTGAATCAGTACTCCAAAACCTTTGTTGAATAATAGTTCCTTACTGTTATGCATAAACAGAATAGTGCAGTAACATAACATAAAGTTAAAACAAACAGATAACAATCATACATGATTCACTCCATAACACATATATTTTGGTTACGCAGAAACTCTTGGTTAGAGAGAAAAACTGCGGTGGGGATGGCACCCACAAATTCACTACTGCAATAATAAAGAATGCTCGGTTAGAGCTACATTTAGCTACTTCTGATAGCTTACCCTGTTAGGAGTAACAAAATCTATTAGATCTACCTTGCTAAAGGATTTTACAACATTTATTCTGAATACTGCACCTGGTTAGAGGCTTTACAATTTATAGACTTGGTTAGAGTCTTTTACCCTATTAAAGGTTTCTCTTTCAACTTCACAATATTACAATAAAATCATTACAAACATCTACAACTTTACATCTGAAATGTTATAGAAAATTCTATGTGCTCAGGATAAGATTACCTTGCTTATAGCATACCTCGGTAACCCATATAGTAACTCGGTAAACCCTTCTATTTACTCTGTTCTTCGACTGTTCTCTGAAAACCTTCTCGGTGACCTCTGTGTCTCTGTAATAGTCTTCCTTCATGCATACATACACTTCAATAATGGTGTATATATAGATCTCTTAAAATGGTGATCCAATTCATTGTGTAGACACCTAAAAATGGTCAACGCTTGTGGAATTGTACTTTAGCATTTACGCATTGCCTTATTTTAGGATTTTTGCGTTGCATTAACATTTCTCCTATGTCACGCATTTGGTCTTTATCATTTGTGAGCATCGAGTCCTTCTTCTGCATTCTTCATCTATCTCGCTTTCAAATTTGGTCTTGTCGATAACAATATTTGTCATGATTTTGGTCGATCTTATCTTGTCGCATCAATGTGCGTATTCATTTTTCATCATTTTGGACATCGTCAATCCTAATTAGGGTTTTGTCCTCTTATCAATCTTGTCATCATGCGATCGATTTGTCATCGATCATTGTCATTTTCAATCTTATTATCTTGCAATCGATTTGTCATCGATTCTTGTCTTTTGATCAATTTGTCATCGATTCTTGTCTTTTGACCAATTTGTCATCAATCTTGTCGTCTTGTGATCTATTTTGTCATCGATCCTTGTCTTCTTGTCAATTTTGTCATTT
The DNA here is from genome assembly GCF_030272615.1 of Cryptomeria japonica. Lineage (NCBI taxonomy): Eukaryota > Viridiplantae > Streptophyta > Pinopsida > Cupressales > Cupressaceae > Cryptomeria > Cryptomeria japonica. The sequence goes on along the minus strand of NC_081406.1, from coordinate 439,801,237 downwards.
TGCAATCAATTTGTCATCGATCATCGTCTTTCTCAATTTGGATCAATTTGTCATTGTTCCTCGTCAATTGGTGCATTTATCAATCAAATCATTTGTCAGCATTGGTCTTTTATCAAGTCAGAATCATGATCAAATCGAATCGACATCAATTATCCTTTGTCAAGACCTAATTGTCATTCTTGCATTTTCTAATTCATCTTTTAGGGTTTCATGATTTTATTCATTTAACTCTGTTTGTCATTTCTCCCTCTAGGTTAAATAATTTATTTATTTATCTTAGGTCCTCGTGTCACAATTAAATGTTTAATTTAATTGGCTAACTAATTATTCCTCTTTTTGTGAATTAATTAATAAATGACAAATTATTAATTGATTTACTTAATTTCTCCTAATTTCCTAATTTTTCATCAATTTCTAAATTCCCTCTTTGTGAATTAATTAATAATTAATTCACTAAATTCCTAATTTCCTCATTTCCTAATTCCTATTTTCCAATTTTCTAATTTTCCTAATTTCTAATTCAATTTCCTCGTATTTTTGTGAATTAATTAATGAATGGGAAATTATTAATTAATTTACCTAATTTTCATCAATTTCCTAATTTCCAAGTCATCATTTCTAACTTAATTTTCTAATTTCTCCTAAATTCCTAAATGTCTATTTCTATTTCAAAATCTTGTCATAAAACCTTGCATAGCAATTTGTCATAAATTGTCATAAATCGTCATAAATCCTTGCATAGCAATTTGTCATACACATGTCATAATTTTGCTATTCTTGATTTGAATTTCTATTCAAATCATTTTCATGCTCATCTTGTCTTTTCTCCAATTTATCTATAAATTGGATGAATTTCTTCAATCAAGACTAATCACATTATCGAGAATCACATTATCGATCTAATCACTTTGTCGAATCAATCACGCTTCGAGTATTCTTGCGCTACTATCTTGTCTACTTGCTTTCATCTCATGTGTATGCACTTGTAGGTGAGATCCACAAACAAAGCTATTTGAAGGAGAAAGAAGGACAATGGAGCCACATGAAGGAGATATTCAGATCTGCATCTGGTTTGCTTAGTTTTTAATCTTGAATGTTTTGCTTTCATGTCTCTATTGGATGTAATTAGGATTGACCATTGCATTTGAACTTTTGTGATTGGGCTATGACTAATATTGATATTTGCTTTGATGATTTCTGATTTCCTAGCTACACATTGCTTCGATCTTACAAACAAGATTCCTCGAATGAATAACTAAACAAAATATTTCATTGGTTAGATTGACCTCACAATCATACATGATCTTCTAGTGCAATTTCCAATGTAATAACGGTTAGAAGTGCCTCGATCTTGTAACATGTTTTCATATGCATGTCTAGGTTCAATGTATCTAGTAACACGTTTCACTCGGTGTGTTAACTTTACTGCTCGATAGCCATAAAAAGATACTTGGTAGATAGCTCGGTCTATACTGCGTTCTATGACTGCTTTCTTCTGTAACCGACTAGACTGTGCATACCGACTTCTTTGTTTATACTGACTTCATGATTCGGTAGTGCTAACCGACTAGAATATATAGTATTACTTTGAATATAAAAAACTAATGGCAACTTGATAAGTAGTAATAGGGGGGTGAATCAGTATCTAACCGATTTGTTGATTTAGTTGAATTAAAACATGTAAAGCATGTCAATACAGTGTACCGATAAATCAAAAGTAATGCAATAAACAAGAAAAACAATAACCACATGAAGAGCACACCATAGCATAGTAGATTAATGAGGAAACCCGGTGTGGGAAAAACCTCGGTGGGATTTGTGACCCACAATATTCACTTACTAGCCAATAAGGGAATATTACTGCTACAATAAGGGCCTGCACATGTAGGAAGGCTAAGTGCCTAGAGCTCACTGCTCAATTACAAAAGGAAGTCACACTGACTTAGAAAAATAGATTATAATAATTCAGTGTCTTGTACTACTTCAGAAGAGCATCTGCTATGCTAGATCCAGTACTGGTTTTAGCTCTGCTTCATACATAAACCCTTAACCTAAAATTCGCATATTAGGTCTGCATAATTTTGCCTATCACCTTATTACAAAATGTTCTACAATGATTTCATATATATATGAGTCATATTAGAACTCTCCATGTCGGCTTACAATTATTTTACAATTAATTACAAAATATATTATCAACAAAATTTTTGTCGGCCTGGGTGTCGGCATCCTTCCTTTCACTGCCGGTGTTCTATGTGTTGATGTAGAGTTTGTTGTTGCTAGTGCCGGTATAAATGTCTTGCCGGTATCATATGTTTGCAAGGTTTCCATCAATGACAAAACCTTCAATCAGCTACAATTTCTCATTGGAGTGTGCATTTGCCAACAATCTCCCCCTTTGGCATTGATGGCAACACTCATGAGAAAAATCCAAAAAGTGTCATCCAAAAAGAATCTACCAAAATTGTCTTACCAAACACTATCTTACCAAAAACTGTGTGCCAAATCATATGTGCTCCCCCTGAGCTGATGGTGTCTTCTGGTAATCATTTTTCTCATTACTACTCCCCCTTTGGCATCAATGACAAAGGTTGTCAAAGTGTCAACTGAGTATGGTTTCCAGCTTCATCCCTGTAATCGGTTGGTTACAATCTTAAAAAGGTCTACCAATACCAGATTTAGGCTCTCAGTGAACCATTCACTATCCTTTAATGCGGCCTCTGTCCTCTGAATTGTACCAGTGAGGTTTTGCATTTGTTGTTCCGGTGTCTTCTGTCCTTGAACCAATGCCTCAAATATCTCTTTTCTCAAGGAGGCGAGGTAGTCCAATTTTGGACTAAGTCTCCATTTCAGATCTTTTGCCTTTCCTTTTATTCTTTCCTTCTCTTTTTCAAATTTTTGAAGTTCCTCCTCAAAACCTGTTATTTTCTGCTCAAAAATTAATAATGGTTCAGATGAATTAATGAAAATGTCAGCTAATTTATTTATTTCTTCCTGTACCATACTGATCTTCTTGTCTATATCTACTGTCAAAAAGTTTGTTTTACATGTATCCCTGTACAACTTTTTAAATTCTTTAAGTGTTTTACATAGTGCCGGTAAAAGAGTGTCAAATTGTCTCATGCACTTCTTTATTTCCTCTTCAAAGAATTTATGTTTTTCTTTCTCAATTTTCTCTTTGAATGCTTTCTCATTTATTTGTTCAACTATCACAATGTTGTTAGTAATATACTTGGACAATGTGTCAAGTTGATTTAAATAATTTTTATTATCCACATTACACTTGGGTGCTATCATTTTCAAAATTGGGATTGTATCATCAATAGCTTTGTATGCTTGTGCACTGCACTGTTATTTTCTTGATTGAATCCAATAGAACTTTTGTCACATTTGTTGGTCTGAATTCTACCATGGAAGAACCAACAATCTATATTCCATCAGTGTGAGTAAATTCTTTGCTTGTAGTGACCTCTGGTAGGTCAGTTTGTGTTTGCATTTCTCTAAGCAAAGGTTTGGGTTTCTCAGCTGTTGCCGGTGGCACTGTCTCTGCATGAACCTGTTCCTATGAGGGAGCCTATTTCTCTGCCTGTTTCTTAGTGTTATCCATTGTTGGTTTTTCTTTTGTGTTGCCTATTGTCAGTGGCTTAGTAGATGAATCATTATGTACATCTGTGGTCTTTGCCTTTCCAATGTTTGGGGTCACTGTAATGTTTTTTGTTGGTGGCTCTGTTGCCACATCTGATTTCCCAGTTGATTATTTATCCACCACAATATTGACTTTCTGAGTGTCAATGTTCATTATATATAACACCTCAGAATCAGGATTTGTTTCCTCATGTGGCGTGTCCATACTCTCAGTAGCTGGTTGATTGTCAGTAGTAACTACTGGTGGAGTATCTAAAGGCGGTGGGGATAAGTTATCTATTATTTTTATACTGGGTGGTCCACCAACCTTACCTTTTCCCTTATCCTTTTGATATACCTTGATGGGTTTAGGGCTTCTATACTCTTCTTGTTTCTCCTTCTCTACCAGTAATATATCCCATGCATTAGTTGTTTCTTCTGTTACCTCATTCACTCTACCTACCATCAGTGCTACATGTTGGTGAGCAGTTGAAAATACTGACCGGTTAGCCTCAGAGATCAATTGATCTATCTCATTAGGTGAGTTGACAGGATGTACAACAAGTAGTTTTTCAATCTTTATTTTCTTATCAAGCTCAACAATAGCTAGTCTTCTAGCTTCTAGTCTATTATACAGATCTGATGGTATTTCATCAACAACTTGCATCAAAAATTTTTTGTAAATATCTAAGTGTAAGATTACACTATTCTCTACTTTCTCCTTGTCATCAGCCGATAATGTGTCATATAATTTGTTAATGTTTTTCATCTTTCCATACTCTGTTATTTCATTTAGAAGTTATCAATGGGAGCAATAGTTTGTTGAGTCTTCTTCTTAGGGGTCATCTTCTTTTTCTTTGGAGTCAGTTTCCTTGCTGGGGGCCTCACTGCTTGTTGCTTCTGTCTTTTTTTTATAGGAGAAGGTGAGGGTACTGGTGAAGTTTTTCTCTTCCTTTCAACTCTTTTGAATTTAGCCAGTATGTCACTCTCAAAGGAAGTTGCAATCGGTGACAGATGAATTTCCGATTGAAGTTCTTCCAGTTCACTCTCCTTAATATTAGTTTGTCTTAATACATCTTCCTTGATAGCTTGTTCCTGTCGAGTTCTTTTTCTAATAGTTGCCTCAACCTTCTTAACCCTTTTCCTTGATTGAATTTGGCTTTCTATTGTTTCAGCATTGCCAAAAACTTTTTCTTTAGGTTCCTTTGGAGCTTCTAGGAGGGCTTTTGCATAAGTTTCTATTATATTGTCATCAGTTTCATACCCCATTTCAGTTACCCAGATGGTTCTAGGAATAACTACCTCCATCCAAATTTCATCCTTCTTTATTACAAAACAGATTTCATCCTTATATTTGTCCACAATTGCTTGTGACAATCTAACTCTAGTTTTCATTTGGGCCTTCAATGCCTGAAAATACTCATTTAAGTTCTTTTCCGAGTTCTCTCCCATGTTGTTCAGTAAATCTAACAATTGTTTGCCTACTGGTATATCAAAACCAAAATTTCTAATACCAATACCAGGTACTTGTTTGGTTATCATACTGATCATACTTTATCTTTCCCTAAGATCATACTGATAAATTTGACATTGATAGCTGTTACATCATTTACCCTTAGTGATCTCTTGTCAAATGTTGCACCAGTTAGGTCTATTACTGTGTCATTTGAGACTCTCTTGGTTTTGTTAGGTCTATTACCGGTGGAAGGTAACCCTATTACTGCTTTGACAACTTCCTTAGTAATCTTGTGAATAGAGTCCAACCAAAAGAATTCACCATGAACCTTGCTTAGCACAATTCTTATGATGTCCTTGGGAAAATCTGGGATACTAAGAATTTATGTAAAACCTAGGGTTTCTATTATCTTGTGTTCAGTTTTGACATTTCTAGATTCATCACAAATGACAAATTTATACATGTTTTTTATTTCATCATCACCCAATTTCTCTATATGACAATGTATATACATTTTAGGGTCTTCAGCATAAACTACTCCTTTAGGGATTTGGGAGAATGCACCTATGTCATCATCTTGCTTAGCAATTTTGGGAACCAATTTGAAGATGGGTCTAGGGTGCTTAACTACTTCAACAACAGTAGGGTTTGCAATGAATTCAGGAGTAGATGAAGAAGCCATGGTTATAAATACCTTTATCTGCCTTAAGGAATGATTTTCTTGATGAATTGCTTCACTAAGGGTGCCTTTGCTCAGAAATTTTTGTGCTCTCAAAAGTTTGAATGCTTGGTGAATGAAAATGGAGCCAAAACACTTGCTTTATAATGTCATTTTCTCCAACTACCATATTTAATGCTTGTCAGTTAAGTAATGACTTAACTTATCTGCCAGTATAGAAGTAATTTCAACTTCTTACCATCAACCGAGGGAGTAATAGCATGTTTCTCATTTAGTTGCTAAACCCTCAAAGGATTTTCCTTCAGTTAGATGAAGAGTCTCTTGCTAGTGGAGTGTTACTCTGTTCAGCCAGTGGAGGAGTATTCACATCAACATTCTGATCTGACTTTCTAATCCAATGTTTTGAGAATTCTTGCTTTACCTCTTCAACCTTTTATTTACCTTTCAAACTAGGACCTTTGTTATTTGCTGGTGAGGTCTTGCTTCTAAAAAACTTAGCAATGTGTCCAATCTTGTTATAGTAATAACAAGTCACATTGTTTTTCTGAATAGCTTTCCCATATCCTATGTTGGTATGTGTTCTTCATTGATTAGATAAATGTCCAAATCTTCCACAAACATAACATCTTACATTCATTCTGCAATTTTCTGAATTATGACCAACTTTGTTGCATTTAGAACATTGACTGGTGGGTGTATTGGTGTTCTGATAATTTTTAGATCTACACTGATTTGCTCTATGACCATACTTGTTATAGTTAAAGCATTTGCCATTAAATTTGTAAGCAGTAGGTTGTCTTACCGGTTTTCTATGATCATGATTGTTTGCAGTACCAGAGCTTTCACCAACTTCAAAGCCAAGCCCATTTGTATCACCATTAGGTTTTTGATTCTTCAGCATGTCACCAAGTTCTTCTAAACTTTTCTTGAATTTTTCTTTGTGATGATTTGCAATAGTTAGTTCACTTTCCAAGATTCCTTTCTGTCTTATGAGTTCAGTTCTATCATTTTGTGTGTGCATTAAATCTGTCTTCAACATATCATTTTCATGACTAAGTCTTGTGTTCTCATTTCCAGCATCATTTAGTCTTCTGGCCAAGTCTTCTTCATTCTTCTTCCTATCTTCAATTTCTTTACAAAGTCTCATAGTCATATCCTGCATCTCATTTTGTGTTGTATTGATCTCTTGTCTTAGCTTGTTTACCGAATCATTAAGAGTTTCCTTTTCATCATTCTCATTCTGCATATTTTCACAAAGTTCTCTTCTCTTATTTCTTGCAATGGTAAGATTTTCTTGAAGTGCTTGAATGATATACTGAGAAGCCTTTAGATCATCTTCAAGTTTGATATTCTTCACCTTTTCTGCGTCATAGTCTGAAAGAGCCGTTTTCAATTGTTCTCTCAAGTTTTCCGTCTCTACCAGTGTCAAGATCTTCCTCAAGGCTCTAATACCAATTGTTAGGATTCCCAAAGATATTGAGAGGGGGGGCGTGAATCAGTATCTAATCAGTTTGTTGATTTACTTGAATTAAAACATGTAAAGCATGTCAATGCAGTGTACCGGTAAATCAAAAGTAATGCAATAAACAAGAAAAACAATAACCACATGAAGAGCACACCATAACATAGTAGTTTAACAAGGAAACCTGGTGTGGGAAAAACCTCAGTGGGATTTGTGACCCACAATATTCACTTACTGGCCAATAAGGGAATATTACTACTACAATAGGGGCCTGCACATGCAGGAAGGCCAAGTGCCTAGAGCTCACTACTCAATTACAAAAGGAAGTCACACTGACTTACAAAAATGGATTATAATAATCCAATCTCTTGTACTACTTCAGAATAGCATCTGCTATGCCAGATCCAGTACCGGTTTTAGCTCTGCTTCATACATAAACCCTTAACCTTAAATTCGCATATATAGGTCTGCATAATTTTGCCTATCACCTTATTACAAAATGTTCTACAATGATATCATACATATATGAGTCATATTACAACTCATCATGTTGGCTTACAATGATTTTACAATTAATTACAAAATATATTATCAACAAAATTTATGTTGGCCTGGGTGCCAGTATCCTTCCTTTCACTGCCAGTGTTTTGTGTGTCGATGTAGAGTTTGTCGTTGCCAATGTCAGTATAATTTTCTTGACGGTATCATATGATTGCAAGGTTGTCATCAATGACAAAACCTTCAATCACATACAATTTCTTATTGGAGTGTGCATTTGCCAACAGATATGAGTTATGAGGTTAACTATGACTTATTGATTGGCTATGCCAATAACCTGTTCGCATCTCCAATAGATAAAAAAGGACAAAATTGAGTTCAGTGAAAGAGAATACTGCACAAGCTAAAACAAGTAATGCTTCAACCACAAGCGGTAAAGGTAAGAAAAAGAAAGTTGAGGATGCACCTTTGGTGATGAAAAGTACTAGAATGACACAGAGTGTCCAAAACAAAAAATAATCGGAACCTAAGGTGTATATGAAAAAGGAGACAAAGAAAAGAGGTCGGAAGTTAATTCTTCAAGAAGAATTTGAAGGAACTGGCACTGAAGAAGAACCTATGAAGATGAAAGTAGCTGGTAGAATAGTCAAGTCAGTGAAAAATGTGCCAAAGGCAACTGTGCCTATTTATGTTTCAACTTACAAGCCTGAGAATACATTTTAGAGGACAATGAAGACATTAAGGAGGAACAAATTTGAGAATGTCAAAGAACATTTTGATTCCTTCACTGAAAAATGAAAAGGAGCAAATCATTCAATAGGTAATCAATAATTTGTGCCATTACGTTAGATTACCTCATGATATTGAAAAGGATATCTCTAATTCCTTGTATATTATTCTTTTGAATAAATGGGAGGAATTTGTAAAGGAGGAAAAAGAAATTGTAAATGAGATACTTGTGCAATATTCTCCTAAATTATCCAAGGATGAAATAAGTGCTTTAGTTGATCAGTACAACACTCAATTTTCTTTCGAAGCAAGAAGATTGAAGCTACTTAATGGGAAGAGGAAAATTATTGAGACTGAAACTCATCAGATAGCCTATAGCATCCAATGGATGGAAGAGCTCCTACATTCTTCTCGGGATGAACATGATGATGATATACCTAAAATGGATAAAGATGTGCAAGCAGATGTTGTCTATCCTATCAAGGACAAGGATGACACTTTTATCCATGATATTGATGATACTCAAGACACAATTGATCTATCTGAAGATATCATTGCACCTGATACCCAACCACCTATGATCACTGTCTTATAGGTTACTTCATGTCATGCCCAAACTTTTTGGGCAAAAACATAACCAACAAATTTTTTTTTGAACACTTAATTACATGCAACCTATGCTTAATTAGTTGTGACAACTTAACAAGTTGTTCCAAACAAAATATTAATGATATAAAAATGGGTTTCTAAAGTGAGCGATGAATTAAAATTTAACTAGAAGTCTTAGGTTTCGATTTAACTCCTAGACGATAGAATTAGGTATTTACGTACGTAACAATTATGATAACTCCTATTATCAAGTAGAACAAATTAATTTTACAAGGACAATATCCTCTTAGATATTTAATATATTCTCTCAAAAGCCCCTTCAATTTTAGTTACATTTAATAATATTTAAATGACCTCAAAAACCACTAAATGGCATTAATAAAATTTCTTGAACTAATATCTATTATTATCTAAGGGAATATCAAGTCTCTCCAATTCATTAATGACTTAATCTCTTTATTTATAACTTAATTCATTCTTGAATCTATCAATTAAGTATTAATACAATTTCATTGTATTAATATTAATTAATTGAGAAAATATAATTAAATGGTCTGATAAAAGACTCCACTTGGGTTAATAAAGTTCGCAAGATCAAGTCCATTAATTTATTTTAGAAAAATATATTATTCCACTACAATACCCTCTTATAAATAAACATTTAATAACCTATATTAAATTATTCCATTTAATTATAAACACCACTAAAATCTCTAAAATGTATTTATATAACTTAAATTAAGTTGTTAAATATTACGCCTCAAACATTAAATATTTAATATTTAATATCCAACATTTACATTACCTCTTGGTTTAAATTTAATCATTAACTTATATAAAAATTCCCATTAATAAACCTCTTTAATAAATTTAACCAAATATGAGATTAATATTATTATATAAAAATTAAATCCCAATATCAATTATAATCCCTAAAGGAAGTCAATTGGATAAAATAATATCTTAAATTAAATGGGTCAATCCCCCATTTTAAATTTTAAAGGCAATCTTCCCTCCCTTTATTTATTTTTATTATTATTCTCTACTTTTAACCCTAACTAGGGTTTTATTTCATATCCTTATGACTCCCTCCTTTTACCTTTTACTTTTCATTTTGCCCTAACCCGAAATTGGCTTAGGGTTTCATACCGCCACACATACTATTCCTTTATTTTATTTTTTTGTATGTGCAGGTGTAGGGAGGTGGAGGCATCACTGAAGGGAGGCATGACAGCAGAGGGGTCATGGAAGATGAGTGTGAAAAGGGGGGGGAGGGGGGGGGGGCCGAAGGATAGCAATGGGGAGCGGCGGTGATTTGGAGTGGGCATCCCTTGTGGTACCCCACAGGGAGCGGTCATCATTGACAGTGGTGGTCACCGCTGCTGGGGTCGCCCGCAGTCGTGGGTTTCGCCCAGCTCACTGCGGACGACTCACAGTGAGTGGTGGTTCGCCCACTGTGGTGCCCATAAAGGGATGAAAGCCCCTTCCCTGATGGTGGGTAAGGTTTCTTGGCCCTCCCACCGTTGATCTCTCGGCCTTGATTTTTTTTTTTTTATTATTATTATTTTTTTTAAATTTATTTTCTTCAAAAAAAAAAAATCAGCAACAACGTATGTATATATATATATATGTATAACAAAAAATTCTAAAATAAAATAAATGAAGGTATATATTTATGTATTTAGCAATAAGGCAAGTATAAATTTTTGGAAACATTTTTAAAATATACATATGTATTTTTTATATAGGTTTACATATATATATTTATATAAATGTATATATATATATATATATATATATATGCATGTATTTTAAATTCATATTCTTATGCCCACATGTTTAATATGCTTTAAAGGCTATTCTATTTAATCAGATTAAATAGATAATACAAAATATATGCACAGACTTAATGAATTATTTTTCTTAGAAGAATATAACAGCTTAGTATTTCATTTAAAACATTATGTATTTACTTAGATAGCTATATATATTTTTAAGGATATATATACATATTTATTTTCATGGTTAATCTACATTTTCATATCTTAGAGCAGAATATTTTATTTAAACAGAGTATGATACATTTTAATTTCTTTAATACACATAGTATGCTTTTGATAACAATATCTAGATTTTTATGTTTTCCACTATACTTGCTTTTACATATTAGAATAAATTTGCTTCCTAACAATATCATAATGATAACTTTAGATTTATTTACTTGCTACTTTACATGCATTTCCAGAATAATAAAATATAGCAATCATGGATTTATTTACTGCTGCAACTAACTTTTCTTTAAAATCTATTAAATCAACAACGGCAAGGACCAAACTTCTAGAAGATTCAAATCTAGCATTTTAAAAGTATTTTCTCTTTCTGCATTTTTAACACTTATATCTTTTTGCAGATTAACATAAAAATAAAACTACTTAAATATACAACTACTTTTCTTTCCATCTCCAACATGTTTGTCCTTTACTAATTAAATAAGATAGAAATAGATTTTTCTTTCAACTTTTCTTTTAAGCAATAAACAAATATAAAAGAATAACTCAAATACTTTTCTTTATTTTTTTATTTTTATTTCTTTTAATGAACTAGTCAAATTAAATACATTTGCTTCTTTCTCATTTCCTTTACACAAATAGGAAAGTTACAAAAAAAATCAAGCCTCTTCATTTCTACCAATTGAGGACTTATCCATTACATTTATTTTTGCAACTAAATACAATAGAACATGGGATCATCTCAAAGCTTTCCCTTCCAAATTTTTTCCCCAAGCCAACTCTTTTCCCAAGCAACCTGCAATAAAAACTTTAGGGTTGTGACCATGGATGCTCACCTCCCAACCTAGGCTTACTAGAAGCCACCCCAAGCTAGGAGAAATCAAGGCTAGATGGGAAACACACATTCAAACACATATAAGTAGAAAACTCATAACAACAAAAGACACTCCCAACCCAAGGATTGAATAATGTCACTCACGTGACTTTTCAAATGGGGTGAAGGTGGACTAAGTACCTTGAGGAGAATTCTACAAATATAGTACATAATTCCATTTCAAGGCTCCAATTAAACACATCCACAAGTTCCAAAATTTTCCCTATAATTCCTTATGTCCCCCAAGACATACAAGCCAACAACTCCCCTTATGACCTCCATTGCATAAACAAATTACTGTGCAACAAGGGTCACAAAATCCCTTGACATCCACCCTCTTCCAAAGAGAGCCTCTTACTCAAAGGCTGTCAAACAACCCTTCACCCCAAGGCCACTCTACCCTCCCAAGGGTGAGTTTGGCCTTGAAAACTCCCAAAAATAATAACATGAAAACTTAACCAAAATCACATAAGGAAGAACTCAACATATCCCTACATATATAAATAAAAAATAATAATGGAAAGGCAAATTCAACAACAATCCTTTAAAAAACAACAACATATATGAGCTAGAAACAACCAACCTTAAATCTGCCCAAAAAAAAGGTGATGAATCCTTCGGAGATGAGCTGCCCAAATCCCCTATCTTCCTCCTTTAAGACTTAGCCAAAATCCTCTACCAAAAAACTTCCAAAAATTATTCAAAAATCTCCAAAAATGGAGAGTGGGTGATCAAACTTCCCTCCCAAACTATTCCCTATGAAGATACTCCTCACTCTTTCCAACCCACTTGGGAAGGGTGAAGGATGTTCATTGGTTGGTCTTCACAACACTTTACACACTCCCTAACCAAGGCACCTCAAAAAGGGTAAAAGGAATGGGGAAGAGAAATGCCACTCATGAGGAGGGTTATCTAACCTAGTAATGCTCTTCTAAAGATGAAATTCGGTCAACTTGGGAAACTCAATTTTTGGGGAGGTTAAACAGGCCCTAGGAAGTGGACACATGGCTAAATTTGGCCTTCATCCATAGGTACATCATATGGACCACTAAAAATGCTCCTAAACTGACTCTAGGAGTTGGTTTAACCCCTTGAAAGCCCACCCAAAGTTTACCTTCGGGTCAACCTTGAGTTGACCTTACTTATGGCACCCTAACCAAGACATTCTTGGGACCATTTTAGGATAATTGAAAATATATGCATTGGTAAAATAAATTTCCTCAAAAGAGACGTGTCAATGCCAACTCATCCTACAACACATGTGTCAAGTGACACTACAAAAAGAATTACACATCACTAAAACACACATGGAAAATGTCCCTTTTTAGAATTTATTATTTAAAACATTTCCAAATTAAACACACATCCAAGCATAACATTTACAAATTAAAACACATTTACAAACGAGGGGTTGTCTCTCCAAATAGACAACCCCTAGCTTCACATTCGCACATAGGCCAATAGTTTCCATGGTCACATGGAATAATTTTCCTGCACATCTCACTTGTACATTAGTAATTCAAAAAATCACATATAATATTATCAAAATGAATACAATTCAGACATCGCATAAAATTTCAAGTATAAAAATCAAGTATCCAATTATCTAATAACATCCACATACAACAATATGCTAAATGGCATCATCATCATAAACATAGAATTAAATCATTTATAGAGCATGCATCTATAATTTCAAGCATCAAACTAAAGTACTGCAAATCAAAGTAAATGACATAATCATATCAATGTTATCCAAACACTGGATCATATAAAATCTATGTCCATAATGCATCACAATATGCACTGCAAGGTAAAATAATACCATAACCTGGTTCAATTACTTTTCCCACTAATATACCTATCTATCATAGCCCATCTTATTGAATTATAACATTTAATAATATGGTCAACCATAGTCAACTAAGTTAACTAGTGCTTGATCGGGGTGGGGCTCTACACTTCAGTTGAGGAACTAACAACTCAATAAGGAGTGGATATTCCACTAGAAAAAGAACAACCTGAGAAACCCAATCCCCATCAGTTTCATAGGATATTCAGAAGGAATCTGATGCAAACATTGGTACTCAGTCATCTAAGCAAGCAAGAGAGAAAGAACAAGAAAAAGCAATTATTAAGGTAACATCTTCTGAACCGGCAAATTCATTAGTCTTACAACAAAATGATGAATATGAAGATGTCTCATTAGGAATTTTAGGGCCTATAAATGTTGATAATATGAGTGCATCTGAAATGATGAAGATTGCAAATGTCATGCAATCTAGACAACACAAGAAGAGACTTAAGGAACAAAGGATAGAAGTAGAAACCATTCAGAAAGCATTAGATATTCTGACAAATCTGCTACTAGAAACTGCTACAAGGCACCTGACAACACCCATTAGCAAACTTGGTCAATTAGTTGCTGATGCATCTAACCAAATTACATCACTTGAAGAAGCAGCCCAGACATATGCTGATAAGAGTTATAGGAAGAGGTGAGGCGAACAACTTATGAAGGAGATTGATACTGGGAAACTGGCTCTATCACTTAATAAATATTTATTAAGGCAAGCTATTGAAACAGGCGGGAAGTATCTTGCATCTACTTCTAATATTTCATTGTTTTTTACTAATATCAATAGTAGGCATACTAAAACTGAGCAGGAGCTAGAAAAGATATGCAATGCATATATGCCACTTCAAGACTCTATTTTTTCTTTTAGCAAATCTGTGGATGATTTTCACAATAGGTTAGACACCTGTGATCTTGAGAAAGCCAAACGACTCCAGTCACTAAAGGAATTGAAGAGTCAACTCTCTACACAAGTGCACATCCTACAAAGAGCCTACACACATGCAGAAGCTATTTTAGCTACCCATAAACTTGCTCACTAGATTCCATGGAGGAATTTCATACTCAAATCATGTCTACACTTGAGTTCACTGAGAATTTGCTAGAAACATGGGAACATGCTTTATCTTAGTTGAAGAGGAATTTTAGTATAATTTTTCTGAGGATTTCTAATGCCTTAATCTTGATTCAGTTTTTCAAATTGTTGTATATGTTGAACACTTTGATATAAATTTTCTATATATATTTATTTTTTGATTTTTCAGTTTGGCATTGTTGTCAAAGGGGGAGTAGAAATATGTATCTATGTATGTGTTTTTTTGAAAATTTTGTATGATGTATGTAGTAAGGGGGAGTATGTGTATATGTGTATAAATTATTTTTGTAAGAACCACTTAGTGGTATTGTTGTAAAATTTTCTAAGTGTTGCCATCAATGCCAAAGGGAGAAATTGTTGGCTTGATGATGATTGTAATGAATTCATCATATGTTGTCATTGATGAAACACATAAATACACATGTTTATATTATCTACCGGTATGAATTCAAGTTGTTTATACTACAACCAATATACTAAAGGTTTATTTCTAACCGGTGCTTGGTAACAACCAGTATATGCATAAAGATAACCACTCGGTTATACTTGTCTCGGCATCAACATGAAGATCCAGCGGAGACTATCTCAGAAGCATCAAGGACGAGCGGTTTAACTCTAACCGGTATTAATTTCTCCAACCAGTATTTGTAAATTGTGTGATGAGTTATCACCACCAAAACATTTTGGCGGTATTTTTTTGATGAGTTATGATCACTTGACCAGATACATTGCACCTAGGAAATTGTGTTATGATTTCTTGAGACCGACATGAAATCTAAATATCTATATATTGACATCACAATGAATTATTTTGTATGAGTGAAAGTGATATGTTATGTACAAAGACAAAAGTGTTAAGTTGTAGAGTATGTTGAAAAGCAGTGTTGAATATGCTTAAAAGGATCTAATCAAGCAAGTATTGTGCTACTTAGACAGATCAAACAAATCTTGTTGTCTTCTAACAATTACAGCAGAATTAAAATCCCCTAACCTAGTAAGCTCTAACAAGCTTCATTGTTCAAATCCTCTAACAAGGTGATCCATTAGTTTGGATTCAAAACTCCTCTATTGAGTTTACTCCTAACAGGGTACTACCTTTCATAGGGTATATCTTTTAATCAAGCTTTGGGATCTCTAACAAGATTCACTCCTACTAGAGCACTTTGTAGACCTTAACCAATCAGTTATCTATTTCTGCAGATAGTTAACTAGTGAGTTCCATCTCACCGTGGTTTTTACCTATTTGAGTTTTCCATGTACAAACACTTGTGTTATGGTGGATGTTTTACTTATTGTGGATTGTTATATCATTTTGGATTGCATGCATTGTGTTTAAATTTTTTGTTAAGTTCATCTACCAGTTAGTGATTGAAGTAGTTTTGTTTTTGGTGTGACTGATTCACACCCCCCCCCCCTCTTAGTTCTTTTCAAGTCCATCAAAGATTAGGCCACATAAAATTTGATAACCTAGTTGTAGTAAGCAGAAAGGGGTGTGTGAGGAATATTCCACCCATCAGCAAACTAGTAAGCATATTTTGTGATGAATGTGTGAAAGGAATTCAAACTAAGGTGAGATTTAGGACAAAAGAGCACAACACCTCAAGACCACTTGAAATTGTGCATATAGATCTATGTGGTCCAACTAGGACAATAGATCTTGTAGGTGAAAGATATTTTATTCTCTTTATTGATGATTACTCAAGAATCACATGGGTCACCTTCCTGCAAGATAAGTCACAAGAATTTGATCAATTCAAGATCTTTAGGAAGATGGTGGAGAAAGAAAGTGGGTGCAAGTTAATTAGCCTAAGATAAGACCAGGGTGGAGAATTTACATCAAATAAATTTGAAGATTATTATGAAAAACATGGAATTAGAAGGTAATACTCATCTCCTAAGACACCACAACAAAATGGTGTGGTAGAAAGGAAGAACAGGACAGTTAAGGAGATGGCCAGAACCATGTTAAATGAGGTCATTCTGCTAGACACATATTCACAGGAAGTTGTTCATACTCCTGCATATACTTTGAACCAAGTTTAATTAAGAACAAACAACAAAATGACACCTTATGAGTTGTGGTATGACTAGAAGCCATAAGTCAAATTCTTCAAAGTATTTGGAAGAAAGTGCTTTATCAAGAGAGATATGGATAGTCTAGGAAGTTTTGACTCTAGAAGTGATGAAGGAATCTTCCTTGGTTACTCATCTAACAACAAGGTCTACAAATACTACAATAAAAGACTAAGAAGAGTCATTGAGAGTGTGCATGTAAAATTTCATGAGGATAAGCACAAAGGAAGTCAACCATAGGTTAATCGGTATGATGATTTTGGTGATGAAGGTGATGAAGCTCAATCAAACAATGAACTAGAAGAAGCATCCAAGAAGGCTCCCAACTAGTATGTGCATTTGAATCACCCTAAAGAGAAAATTCTAGGAAATAAGAGTGATGGTGTGTAGACTAGAAGAAGACTTGCCCGAAATGATGAACAAGTCAACTTCTGCCTCATGACTGAAGTAGAACCTAAAACATTCAATGAGGCTAGCAAAAGACAAGAATGGATGGATGCCATGGAAGAAGAACTACAATAGATTGAGATGATCAAGACTTGGGAATTAGTTCATAGACCAGAAGACAAGAACATCATTGGCACTAAATGGGTCTACCAGAATAAGATGAATGAAGAAGGTAAAATTGTTAGGCATAAAGTTGGACTAGTGTGCAAAGGATACTCTCAAGTAGAGGGAATTGACTTTAAAGAAAATTTGTACCGGTAGCTAGATTAGAAGCAATTAGAATGTTTCTAGCCTTCTATGCCTACAAGGGTTATAAAGTATATCAAATAGATGTAAAATTTGGCTTCCTAAATGGAAATGTGGAAGAAGAAGTGTACATGGAGCAACCAGGAGGGTTTCTATTGCATGATGATGAAACATTTGTGTGCTGGATGAAGAAGGTCATGTATGGTCTAAAGAAAGCTCCTAGAGCATGGTATTCAAGATTAGATTAGTACCTGAAGGAGCAGGGATTCAAAAAGGGGAGTGTTGATAGCAATTTGTACATAAAGAAAGATGGAAACCACATGATCATTGTGGTTGTGTATGTAGATGACATTATCTTTGGAGGCAACAAGGACAAAAGAATTTGATGATCAAATGCAGTCTGAATTTGAAATATCAATGCTTGGTGAATTGACATACTTCCTTGGTTTGTAGATATTATCGCAGGATAAGGGAATCTTTATCTCACAAATCAAGTATGCAAAGGAAATGTTGAAGAAATTCCAACTGGAGGATTGTAAACCAGTAAGTGCCCCCATGGTGACCAGAATTAAATTGAGCAAGAATGATGAATCACCGGTGGTGGATCAAATTTTGTATAGATCCATGATAGGTAGTCTATTGTATCTAATTGTTTGTAGACTGAATACAGTACAGGCAGTATGCATGGTGGCCCGATTTCAAGCTGCACCAAAGCAGTCACATATGAATGCAGTTAGCAAGATTTTTAGGTACCTACAAGGAACACTTAGTTATGGATTGTGGTACCCTAAACAAGGAGATTATATCTTGGAAGCATGCACTGATGTTGATTGGACAGGTTAGATTGATGATCAGAAGAGCACAAGTAGTGGTGCATTCTTTCTAGGTGACCAATTGGTCTCATGGCATAGCAAGAAGTGGGACTCAGTCTCTCTATCCACTACTAAAGAAGAATACATTGTCATTGCTACATGTTTCTCTTAGGTTCTTTGGATGAAGCAGGCCCTCAAAGACATATAGGTGGACATCACTGATCCTATTCTCATCCAATGTGATAATTCGAGTGCAATCAACATAGCAAAGAATCTGGTGATGCATTCCAAAATAAAGCACATGGCTATGAAGTATCATTTTCTCAGAGAGAAGGTTGAAGGATAGGAGGTGTGGATGTATTATGTCCCTATTGAAGAACAAGTAGCAAACATTTTCACTAAACCATTACCGGTAAGCACCTTTGAGTACCTCCAACACAAGTTAGGAGTTCTATCATATGCCTTATGCACTTGAGCACAAAAGAATTTATTTGGTTCAGGGGGAGTTCATGAAAGTCAAAGGGGGAGCTCGGTATGGATCAAAGGGGGAGTGTACAGTACCCTTTTTTATTGTGTCAAAGGGGGAGAAATATATCGGTATGTTGTGTATTACGATAAGTTGACATCAATGCCAAAGGGGGAGATTGTTGGCAATTTGGCATTAAGTTGTCATTGATGTCAACCGGTTTGGCAAGGTCATCAAAAAGTAAGAAAGGTGACTGATATGATGGCAATACACATGAGAGTGAGAACACAAGAGGAAGACTACTGGTACACATGACGGGTCATCTACCAATAATGAAGGCTTACCGGTAAGGCATAAACCGGAATGGAGGTTGCTTGTGTGTTATGAAGGCACAACAACTGGTGGACAACCAATGAACAAAATAGTAAGGATGGTTGATGGTCATACCAATTTGATAAGCTAAACCGGTAGTCAACCTTGGTTGACAAAATATGTCAAACTGACATAGGAATCCAAGAAAAGGTGGATGTCG
Source organism: Cryptomeria japonica (assembly GCF_030272615.1). Classification (NCBI taxonomy): domain Eukaryota; kingdom Viridiplantae; phylum Streptophyta; class Pinopsida; order Cupressales; family Cupressaceae; genus Cryptomeria; species Cryptomeria japonica. The sequence continues at coordinate 439,781,770 of NC_081406.1, read as the reverse complement.
ACAAGCATGATAGCTGGATGCCAGGTGGAAGTATTGCATAGGCTGATGGAGTATGCATCGAGGTAACAAATATGTAGGAAAGTCAGCTTTTATGAGGAACCCATAAGTCACGAAGAATGCCAAAAGATTGTGGCTCAAGGAAGGCAAGATGGAAAATCAATCGCATTGATCTTGCAAGAATATTTGATCTTCGTACATGTTAGGTGAAGGAAGCAACAGATCCATTAATGGCAAGTGACAGAGAAAAGCAGAAAAGCATGGTGCAGACCTCTAGATTTAGAAAACATGCATTGGAATGCGAAGTTCGGTTGGTGATTGAACATTGTCATAAAGATCGTATCTCTTAAAAGAAGATTGAATTAGAGGGGATTCAGATTGAGTTGGAAAAGGAAAATCTAACATGATAGTGTTCAAATGCATTCTTGGCAGGAATCCATGAATATAAATACATGAGTTCAAAATAGAAAGCATTGATGCTTGTAAAGAAAAAAAGAGAAAAGAGAGCTTAAGTGAATAAATGGATCATTTTTCCTTAGAATTTATTCTAAGAAAGTTGCAGAGTGAGTGAGAAAGCAAACCAATGAGAGGGTTTAATCGGAAGTGATTGAGTACCAGTGTAACTATAGCAGGTCCAATAGTTAAGGAAACCAGTGAAGTATGATAGAGAAAGGCATCATCCAAGTGTGACATAGTAAGTTGTGAGACTATGAGATAGAGAAAGTAGAGAGGCCAAGAATTAGAGAGTGATCTCACAACCGGTAGTGTGAGATCTAGGGGAGAAGAAAAGACTGTCAACCGATAGTAAGCTATTTGATCAAGAGTTGCCGAATTCATTTGCAACAAGAAGCCTTAACTGTATCTAAATTGTATTTCAATATATACATCACCAAGTTGGAGCTTGGTGCAGGGGTTTGTTCTCTTTGGGTTGGTGCCGTGAAATAGAAGGGGTTGGTGCTCCTTGGGTTGGTGCCCTAAATCTTTGTAATCCAGTGTTTTACTTGTGAGGCTGGATTGGAGCAGTAGTCTCTAGCAGCATTTCTCACCGAGGTTTTTCCCATATTGGGTTTTCCTCGTATATCTGGTGTTGTGAGTTGCATTTGTGTGATTTTTCTCTTTGGTTTCATTTTTGCATTATCAGTTTGATTGTTTAGTGCTTAAGATAATAACTAGTATTCTAAAGTTTCTTTAAAAGTCAAAAACTTTAGGAACCACTGATTCACCCCCCTCTTAGTGGTACTTTATGTTCAACACACGAAGGGGTGTAAAGTTTCTTCTGAGTGCACCTACCCTTGGTGGTCTTGGATTGCTTGACTATAGTGTATTGGTATTATTTATCTGAGTTTGATTCTTGCTGGCAAGATCAACTAGTTCTTGTAGAGATACTGCTAGTTGAGCTCTATTTACAACACGGGCATCAACAACTCCATCATTTGCAACATTCTTATTCCTAAGCTAATATTTTGGCCTTTCATTGTTTGTACTTGTGTTTGGCCCATTATCTTTGTGGTGTTTCAGTATCCCTTGCTCTAAGAGGCATGTTTTATATTTGATGCCTTTTCCCATGATGTCTTTAAAATTGTTTGGGCACTGCATTTGTAATGGATATTTAATTGGAGGTACAAGAATTTCATTTAAAATATCTACTTTCTCAGCTTCAGGGATGTGACTAAGACATCTACGGTATAAACCTCTCCATCTTTGCAAGAATGTAGCGAAGGTTTCTCCTTCCTTTTTCTTTTTTGCACATAGATCCATCAACATAATGAGATTATATATATTAAATTCAAAGTTTGATATCAATAACTCAGATAGTTCACCCCACAAAGAAATATTAGGTGGGTGGTGTGAAAACCATTCTAATGTTGTCCCTCCAAGACTTTTGGAAAATAGCCTCATTAAGTATGCATCATTGTGAGCTACCTTGATTCATGTCGTGAAGAATTCTCTAACATGATATCGAGGATTACCTTTCCCTCTATATTTGTCAAACCTTGGAGTTTCAAAATGAGTGGGAAAATATGGCATGTATAACTTTTTATCAAAAGGATATGGATGAAGGTCCTCCATTGTATATCTCTTTTTATCATTGACTGTTTACATACTGGTCATCTGTTTCTAAACATTCTTCATTTGTTGAGCCAAGATCTTTGTTTGCATCAATGGTGTATTGACTTGATGAGTGTTTCCCAAAAAAGAAATAGTATTGGAGTATCTTTGAGCTTTCTAAAATGTAGACTGACCATGTAGTTGTGTACCATAAGTCCCACTAGGTGGTGTAAAGTTTGCAAATTGTGCATTGACATTTGGCTGAGTTGAGCTAGTTATTCCTCGATTCACATTTTGGCCACTGTAGGTGGATCCACCTAAAACTGAAGGTTGAGCTATACTTGTTGAAGTAGGATTTTGAGCTATTTTAGCTTGCGTTGTTACACTAGGCATTGTCTGAGATGTAACATTAGTACTTGTTGATGCAACTGTTGACAATGTTGAAGTTGCAGTCACTTGAGTATTTTGAGATACACCTTGGGTTGATGTAGCAAGTGTTGTTTGAGTCTGTGTAACAGTATGTACTTGAGGAACATTTTGATTCAATGTCACAATTGGTGGCAATATAGCTGAAATGTCCACCCCTGGAGGTAATTTGGCCCCATTTTGGACTAATAGTGCGTGATATATGTCTCTATCATTATTGATGAGAGAATTGAGAATCAAAAGTGTTGCAGGCTCTTATTGGGATACTTCCAATTCTTCTTTTGTCAGATTATGTTGTATTTCATCAATGGAAGGCATCATGTTTGTGTTTTTTGATAAGGTTGTAGGTCTCTAACCCGGTGTTTTTTTATTTGTGGACAAGTTCATATTTCATGTTGGGTTAATCGAAAGGTTGTTGTTAGGTTCCATTTGATGTTTTTCCTTTTGAGAACATGTTAATGGAATTAATGTTATTCTAACGTGATCTTGATGTTGAACACAAGATTCCACTGAGAGGGGGGTGAATCAGTGGTTTCCAAACTTAACCCTTTTCTATCCTTTGTGTGTATACCGATTAACTGATCTAATATAAAGAAGACATATCGGTTAGATGGAAGGATAACACAAATGCAACCACACATAAAAGGGACATCTCATAACACTAGATGTATGAGGAAAACCCAAGATGGGAAAAACCTTAGTGAGAAGTGTTGCTAGAGACTACTGCTCCAATCCAGCCTCACAATGAAAACCTTGGTTACAACATTTAGGGCACCAACCCAAGGAGTACCACTCCAGCTTTAGGGTACCAACCCAAGGAGAACCAACCCCTAATTTTAGGGCACCACACCAATGAGCACCAACCCCTAGACCAAGCTCCAACTTAGTGATCTACAATGAACATAATCAATTACAAAAGTAATAGCCTTGTTACAAAAGAACTTTGTAATGCTTATGCAAGTCTCTTCACTGCTTCTCCTCTATCCAACTCTCAGTTGATTCTCTGCTCACCTTCTTTGATGCAAATTTATCTCTTGATTCAACTTACTCTTTGTTGTACCCTTACCATTTCAGCCTCTTCTTCTTCTTTGTCAGTTCTTCTCTCTGCTCACTGCTCTCTGATCACACTGTTGCTAGCCACCACTGGTCTTCTTCTCTCAGTCAGTTGTTTGCTATTTGATTGTTTCTAGTTCTTAGTTTACCTTCTCTACAATCTTCTGTGACTCTTCTCTGCAAGTTCAGTCATCATCGGTATACTCCTCTATTAGACTTAATGGCAAGCTACCAGTTGCCTCACTCTTGTCAGTTGAACTTTTCAACCTGATTCTCTCTCACATGCTCAGTCTCTTCTCTGATTCTCGTTGAGCACTTGACTGGTTGGCTATCTAGTTTTTATCACTAATGCAGTAGCAACAACTACATCCTTGGCTCTCATTCTTATAGCCATATTTTTGGCCTTTTGTCTGATCAATCACGCATGTGATGCAGTTTCATTCACCCTCTTTGATTTGCAAGATCAGTTTGTACTAGATCTTTGTTATCTCCTTGATCTCGAGCTGCAATATTATACCATACTTCCTAGAGCTTCACAGACACCATTTAATGTTGGACCAACCACCAATGATCTTACCAACACATCACACTGACATGTGCATGCATGCCACTTCACATCGATGTGGCCCCTTTGTCAGCTACCACCTTTGCTAGATCTTCTATATTGGTCCAGACCAAATCACTGATCGACCACACAATCGAGTTCATCCACTGGTTCACAAACCCTATCGGTTATACCCTAACTAGTTTGTCTTCACCCTTCATCAAATGGGAGCCTTTTGCATTTGCACTTTGTCATCTTACCGATTGTCATATATACCAATAGTATCTTCTATGTGTATACTGGTAAGATACCATGCACACTGGTGGCACCAAACTTCATCTACATTCTGGCAACATCCTTTATCTGCAACTGCTCAAACTTGCCTTCTTCATCAATAGACCGGTTCTCCTATTAACTAGTTTGTCAAAGTGACAAACATACCCTTCCTTCTATGTACTAGCAACTTATCATGTCTTCCCGACTGATTTGGCGCATATCTTTGATCTTATGCATCTAAGGCAACTCAGTGTTTCACCAGTTCATCCGGTGTGAGCCTTCTATCATTTTTCTTCTATTCTTTTGTCTTATCTTAGAGGACTATGACATATTCCATGCATAATAGGATGTCTTAGCCAGTTAAGAGTTATTACAATAAGGCTTGTTAGGACTAGCCTTGTTAGGAGCTACCCAGCTATAGTATCTACATAACACAAGTTATTGTGTGATCCTGTTAAAGGATTTAAACCTTCAGACCTGTGAGGATCCTACTACACCCTATTAGGAGTGACCTTGTTAGAGGATTTTCTTGTTGCAACTATTAGGGAAAAACAAGTTTAACTGATCTACTCTTAGCACCTTTGTTCCTGATTAGATCCAGTTCTGATATGCTTCTAACACTGACTAAATGTCAATACATAGCTTCTTCTTTTACCACATAATCAAATTCACACTACGGATCTCATGTCTTAATACATCACCACACAGTATACTCCTTTTTATAAACAACTCTACTGAGTCAGCTAAAACCCTTGGAACAATTTCCTAGGTTTAATGTATCTTTTCAATCTTTTGCATCAGACTTTACTCATGTCAGCCACATAATTCATAACTTAAAAATTAAATATTATGTCCACCGATCTAAGTAACTTTGTTCTATCGCTTTAACTGTTCTTTCTGACTGACTGATCAAAACAACATAACTCGCTCATTCCATCAAATCTACTAATGCGGTTCCGGTCATAGAATCCTGCCATTGTCATAAATATGTATGCCAAACCACAATACTTAAATCTTCACTGATCTTCCATACCATTCGCTTGAACATTGCACTATCCATGTTTACTAGTTTGCTGTCATGTTTATCGGTTTACTGTTTAACTGCTTCCACTACCAGTTGGACTAAAAGACTTAGATGACTAAAAAAACATGGTTTCCATCAATGACAACACAATACAAGTCATCAATCAACTTATTACATCAATATCATCATCATCAAGCCAACAATCTCCCCCTTTTGCATTGATGGCAACACTTAGGAAAAATTTTGTCAACTAAGTGTCACATTACAAAAATTATGACTCATCACTCAAATACATACAAAACTTCCCCTTTGCAATTACATGCTATTACAAAATTTTAACTGGCCAATAGTACTCCCATTTTGACAACAATTATAAAGATAAGCAAATACATGTGAAACAAAATGAATACAATAAACCAAAATTTGTATTACTAGTGCAAAGAGTATAAGAGTCAACAGGTTACATATTACATTTTTGAAAAAATATCAAAATTAATCTTCAAATCTTGCAAGTTGTTATCCCATGTGGCCAAAAGAGTGGATGTGATCTCAATCTGTATCCAGATCTAATATGCAAGATCTTTCATGGCATCTAGAGTGCTCATCTCTAGTGTCAGCAATATTATCTATGTTTCATTTTAGCCTCTCTACAAAATTTGTAACTTGGTAACTATATGTATCTATAACTCCTATAGAGTTGCAGTCCTCTTAACCTTTTCTGCCTCATATGACTTCAACTTATGTTGTAGACTTACAATAGAATGGCCAAAAATTGTAGCTGAATCATTTAGAGGATCAAATGATTCACTCATAACCTATATTTCCTGTTGTTCTTCCTTGATTGTCTTCTCTATACCATCAAGAAATAATGAAAAATTAAAAATTATAGACAATATTTTATCTTCGGTTTGTAGTGCATGTTTTATTTGTTCCATATTATCACTAAGACCTATCCTATCTCTATCAATTTCCTTGATCAAAATTGCAATCCTTCTCTTCGCATATTCCTTCTCAGCATTCTTGATTGCAACTTCTTCCAGGATGTTCATCTACTCACCTGCTGATGTAACCAAATGTTCCAGTTTGTCAATAGGTGTAGGAAGACTATCAATATCAGTCTCTGGTAGTATACTGGAAAGTATATCTATTGCACTTTGAATAGTTTGATCTTCTTTTCTCTGTGCTTTCATAATCTTTCTCTATGCCTTAGATTGCATAGCAAATGCAATCTCCATCAGCTCAATAGGACTCAACATATCCATATTAATAGGTCCTTGAATACTCATAGTTTCATCATCCTCATCATCATCAATTATCTTCTTTGATGTAAGTGACTGGGAGGTCACTTTTTTCTCATGCTCTTCTTCTTGCTTCTCTTCATCTTTTTGCTTCTCATCTATCTTTACCAATGGCTCATTCATTTTCTTAGCATTTGTATTCACTAGTTGCACAACATTAATATGTTTACTTTCCTTTTGTATTTCTTCTGTATTCATCGGGGGCTTAGTAATTTGTACATCATCTATTTGTAAATTTTCTTCAGTCTCAATCTTTTCTTCATCTTTGTCTTTATCCTTACCAGTGAAGATGACTTCTGGTAACACTGTCTCTTTCGTGCATCCTCTTCTAAAAGTCTTTCAAATATCCCCAAATTACCTTTGTAAACTCATTACCAATCATCTTGATGTTGTTCTTAATCTGTAATATTTTTGGTGTATCATTTGACCATTGTATATCACTGATACCGAGAAAGGAGTTATGAAAATAGAAAAAAATACCAATGATCAACTGTCCAAACTTGAACTTTTGTTGCTTATCCTTCTTGAATGGTTCAAGGTTCAGGATCAGTTAGGCTCTCAAAGCTTCCACAAGATCATAATCGACATTTTCCTTCAACATCCAATGGGTTGTGTGGATTGTAGCTCCAGGAATGCTATTTGTTTTGCTTGAGTGATAACCCTGTAACCGATTATCATAGAATTATATTTCACCTCAGGTTCTTCAATTTCATTTATTGTCATAGCTCGACCATCCCATTTACACTTTGTCAATCGGGTGACTTCATACTTTGGGATTGTCCTTAGAAAAAGAACTTTACTGGTTTCCCACAATCTAATGACCGCATGAATAACTTCCTTAGTGATCTTATGTGGGTGATCTAACTGTTGATGACTTTTTTGACACACCCACCAATAGTCAGGTAGCCAATGTGAACACTCACCACCTCTCCTAAAAAGTAATAAGTTTAGGAAAAGTAACTACGCCAAGGTCTCTATAGTCAGGTCATGATGGTGATGGGGAGCCCAATGGTTGATATGGTTGTACCTGTTAAGGGGCCTGCTGGTTGAAACTAAATCCCATTGATTATTAATGGCTTAACTTCCTCCTTTTTTTTGTATTCTATGATTTAAGATTCTCTGGAAAATAAACCGTGAAGAGTAAAGGAAATAAGAAAATGACAATGAAACCAATTCAATAAAAACTTAACAAGATACTCAATTAATTCCCTGCAATCCAAAAATTATCAGATATTATCCAAATTAGCATTCAACAATGGACCTCCAGTAAACCTGCAAAATCGTCAACTTCACAGACTTGTGGAAATGAAATCACCAATAATATCGTCTACCACAATAATTCTCATACACTACTTACATGCGCACTATGATTCATAAAGAAATAAATAGAAGATCAAACCACATTGCTATTTCCAAATAATAGACGTTACTCGATCACAGAGAATAACTTCATAGAATATATGCATAGATTGAGCAATCTACAAGCTGCTACTTGTATTAATCTCAAAGAATGTGTAACAAAAATAACTCAAGTTCATAACAATCTGTAAAATAATCTAAAATTTCTAAGTGGGCCTCAAATCATCAATTTGTGGACCCTTACAAATGAATCAAACTTATCAATTTATAGAGTTTTCTACCCTACTTTCTAGGAAATAAATCTAATCTAAATTAAGAACTCAAAACTAGGAGTCGTAGTTAACTTGCAAGTCTCTCCCTCTAGACTCCAGTTAACTACTATAAAACAGAGGTTTAGTGAGCACTATGAAGAGCATGCTGTATGAGCCAATCTTTCATAGTCATGCAGAATTTTGTGCAAAACTGGAATAGGAGTTAGAAATGCCATCAAAATGCCAGTGGAGAAGTCATGCAAAAACTCTTCTCATAAATCCTTCTATCTTTAGCAACTGTAGGTTCATCTTCTACTTCTTTCTATAAGATGTATAATTATTAATAATACATGCAACTTCTTCAGCAGGAGGATCAACAACATGCTTGATTTTAAATTTAAACTTTTTCAAGATTTCCTCTTCCTTCTCTCTTTTCTTTTCCAATTCCCCTATTATTTCTACTATTTATTGACATTGGGTGATCAGGTACGTGTATTTGTCCATCAGTGTGACATCATACTAATCTGGAGGTTGCAAATGTTGGGCCTCATATGCATCCCACTGACTCAATACTTGCCCTTCCTTCATGACCCCTATATCAGTTATCCCTAATACAAAAATTTTGAGGAGGTGCTTCACAAAATCCTCATATTTCAAAATTACCTTAAGGAGAGTAACTCGGATGTCTACCATATCCTTCACATACTGCTGAAGCATCTCGATCTTCAGTTCCAAAATGTATGTTTAAGATTGCAAGTTTTTACAACTATCACCACCCAAAAGGTCCTCCTCCATTATTACCTCCTCTCCTAAATACAAAACTTTATTCAAAATCTAGAAGTGTACACTAAACATTTTGAGCTTTCACTCCCACTTCTAATAACAAGAAGCTAATGCTCCTCCCACCTATACCACCTTCTTATACTCCATAGTATTCTAGAAAAATAATCCGATTTTTGAGGCATTTATTTCGGCCCATTACTTTGTTGTAGCAGCTACTTGTCTTACCTCCATTATTTATTTTACCTCTCCCTCTAGGAGTGATGAGGTTGATGGTAGATTATCATTCTTGCAAGTATCTAATGGCTTGCCCATCTCTATCAGTATCATTTTGTACTACTCTAGCTATGTTTTAAGCTCTATGTGGGAAGTATGTTCTTTCTCTATTCGTCCCCTAATGACATTGGTGGCAAGTTCCAAAGTATCCAACTCTCCCCACTTTGTTTTCTTGCCCAATCTTACTTGAGATACTTGGTATTTCGGGGATGTTTGACCCTTTGTGTGAAGTGGAATTGCCACATCCACAATCATTTCACTATAACCTGGTCTTGACAAATGATGTACAACCTTAGGTTTCTTGACCTTTCTTGGCTCCTCCACGATTTCTTGTTGTAGAGTTACTTTAGGTAACTCCACCTTTCTATTCTTCTTCTCAAAAGTAAATTCAAGCCACTATTGTATATCTTTATCTTTGTCACCTTGATGTGACACTATGTTGGCAGTTACAATATGAGCATCTACATTTTCTTCTTCTTTTGTCTATTTAGGATCTTGAGGTGAAGCAACTTGGCGGGCCAAATTATTTTGGAGAGAAATATTAACATTTAGTTGTTGTTGCTTGTGCAACTCTCCCAACGTACCACTGACCTCTTCATTGAAAATCCTCTCTTCCTCATCTGCTTTTGTCCCACCTTTCCCGACAGCTATATCCTTAAGGAGGTCTTCTTGATCCTAAGGGGTTAAGACTAATATTTCATTCAACAAATCTTCTGGCTCACATTGTTATTTCTCCCCTCCAAGTGATTGTTGTTCCCTAGGTTGTTCCTCTTCCTAGTCAGAGTGATTCAACATTCCTAATAATTACATTTTCAGTAGTAGACCTAAATCCCTATATCCTAGGCTGCCCTATGGTTGTATCAATTAGTGGTGGTATGGGGGCATTGGTAACTAGAACTTGTGTTGCAGCTATTGGAGAAGGCTGAGTGGGCAAATCTTCATCTATTTTTGTTCCTTCTTCTTACTCTTGAGAACCTTCTCCTGTAGCTTTCCCTATAGCTATCCTTAGCGGAAGGACTTCAGTGAATGGCACCGCTCCTAATCCATCTATTATTCCTAGGTCTGCAACCTTCTTCAACAACTCAGACTCCCTCATTTTCATATGAATCTTTTTCATCAAGTCTTCAATGTTGTCTTGGGACCCCACTACTTCATCGGGGTTAATAGATGTATTCTTTCTTGAGCTTGATCTTGTCTTCCGAGCATACTCCTTATAACCCCTTGATTGGGGCACCCCTGAGGTAGACTCTTTTTGCTTCCCTTTTGAGGCACTCGGCCTAACCGTTTGACCTAGCCACTGTTTGGTCCTTTGGATAACCTCTTGGGAGACTTTATCTATATTTACATCCTCATTTATGGACCACCTTATTGGGGAGAGGGGCCTTTTATCAATTTCTTCCTATTTGTATGCAGCATCTAGTAAGTCTTCATCATCCCTCATGTCTTTAGGGAGATTGGTTTCAATGTCAAAATCCCTTATTTGGGGTACTGATAACCTATTGTAGTTCCTCTCTATTACCTCAAAACTATCTTGGAGGTTTGCCCAAAAATCCTCTAGTTTAGGCTTATGCCCCTCATATGCCTTAGGCATAGTTTGCTTGAGTTTCTCATAGGGATCATAAAATTCCCTAGCATAATCAAATTGTTTTAAATTCAAATCCTGGAGATCTTTCTTTCCCAACTTTTCCATCTCTATCTTTGAGAAAGAGAAATACCCAATAGATACTGAAAAGTCAATCCCTATTTTGTGCTTGGATGACAAGAGGGATTGGAGGCCTAGAAGTTGCCTAACATATTATAATAAGATGATCCAGTCATTGCAGTACCTTGGTAGTAGCATTGGGTTTCTTGTAAACCCATTGACCCTTATGTAGGTGGAGCGTGGGTTTTGGATAAACCAACATGCCCACTCTTGAATGATAGACATGGCCTCCTGGCTAATCCTATACCCTACATCTCCTGTCAGTTTTATAGTTACAGGAAAAAGGAAGGCATCATTGATCCTTTTAAAATGTGTCTTTGCATTGGTGAGGGGGAGTTGCAAATAATATTCCCATACCTTCTTCTGGCCTTCTTCATCCCCTAGTTGACATTCAACTTGTAGGCCTGGAAATTTGCCAACTCTTGCACCCACCTAGATGACATAAGAGGTAAAGAAGAACTTCTTGGTTTTGTGGGCCTCTTTCATTTGCCTACAAATGTTGTCTAAAAGGATCTGAAGCCAGTCAGAGTATTGTTTTCCTATGAGGATGGTTATCATGAATTGGAACATCCATGGGTGAAAGTGTTTGCAATCGAGCTTGCCAAAGGCCTTGCTCAACATGATGATCAGGTCTCTCTGAGGCTCTTTGAAGTCTGCCCTTAGTATCTCTATGGCCTTTAGACCTATTTTCCTCTCTTCCTCCAACCAAATTTCAATCATGTGCCTCTTGTTTGAGGTCACATTTCCACTCCATAAATTCAAGGCTTCATCTTTAGTTGAGAGGAATATCTCATCTCTGGTTGGGATGTCGAACACAAATCCTAGCATATCAGGGGACAAATCTATCACTGTCTTACCCTATGCATCTATGCATTTCCTGGTGTTAGGGTCATAGAATTGGGCAATTGTCATAATAAACTCTAGATCTTGCACCAACTATGGGAATATGGTAGCCTCTACTGGGCCTGATCTCTTTATCCTTCTTTGTGGGGCTTCCAACCTTGGTTTGTCTAACTGGGTTTTAATGTGTTCAATTTCAATGTGCTCGATCTCAGTATCAGTATCCCATTTAATTTGACCATCCAATTTTGAAGCATAAACTTTCCCTTGGTAATGTTACTTCATGGTTGCCAAAAGTTGATCAATGTCCTTTCCTCTCTTGCTGGAAGTTGGGTCCATCTAGTTGCTTAAATATGCAAGATAGAAACAAGTGTCAGTACCTTAAAACATAAAAAAAATACTTCATTCACCTCACGACTCTGGGGTTTTGGGCTGGGTAGTTCTCTTTTTAAAAGAAAGGACCTCAAAACTCCAGGGTTCTGAGGTTCCGGGTTGGGTAAGCTTGAAAATCAAGAGGATCTAGAACTTCGGGATTATGGGGTTCCGGGTTGGGTAAGTTTAAACAAAGTTCAGAACTCTGAGGTTCTGGGGTTCCAGGCTTAGAACCATTTGCCAATGGGTTCGGAACTCTAGGGTTCCAAAATAGAGAGTTGAGGTTCAGCCTGGGACTCTAAGGTTCTGGGATAGACAAAAAATAACCCAAAATATTTCTAAGGAAGACGGGCTCAAAAGAACAGACCTCAAAATTCTGGGGTTTCGAGGTGGGTAGTATTACTTCTTTAAATGGGTAATTTGGAACTCTGGGATTCTGGGTTCCAGGTTCATTGAGTGTTAGGCACAAAAACTAACCTCAAAACTCTAGGGTTTTGGGGTTGGCAAAAGCAACTAACCTAAAAATCTAGGGGTCCAGGGTTCTGGGGAAGAACTAGGGCACGCGGGGAGAAAAAAAAACAAAAAAAAAAAAGAAAACGCGCAACAAGAAGATCTAATCTAGAAACGACAAGGAGGGAAAGAAAAAACATCAACCTCATGAGAAAAATTGCCCAAGAACTCGAAAGGAGCTCGAAAGGATGGAGGCATTAAATAAGGAAGCAAAAGGAAAGGGCTCTGGAAGGTTGAATGCACAAATGATCTTTGAAAAGTTCCTTCTTCCTATTTATACCCCTGAACCTCATACGTACAAATGCCTAAATAGAACCTTGGGACTCCAGGGTTTTGGAGTTCTGAGGTCGACACAAAAACCAAAGAAACAAACACCTCACCTTGAGACTTTGGGGTTTCAGGGTGAGGGAGAACAAGAAAATGAACAATCGACTTTGGGACACTGGGGTCCGGAGTTCCGAGGTTGATGAATAAAAACACAACATACCTCAGGACTCTAGGACTCCGGAGTTCCAAGGTAGACAACATAGAGCGCACCTTAGGACTCTGGGACTCCGGAGTTCCAAGGTAGATGAACCAAACATACCTCGAGACTTCAGGACTCTAGGGTTCTGAGGTAGACGAAAGAAAACAAACAAGACAAGGCACCACCTCAGGACTCCAGGGTTCCGAGTTCTGGGGTAGGTGCACTAACAAGCACAAAAAGAGACCAACCTCAAGACTCTGAGGTTCTAGGTTGGTCAAAGAAAAACAAAAAGGAAAGAGACCTCAAGACTCCGAGATTCTGGGATTCTGAGGTAAAAGGAGAAAAACAAAAAGAAACAAAGCAAAATAAGAAAAAGAGGGACCCTATATTTTCAATACAAGGCAACTAATGGGGGTTAGGTATGCAGGGCATAACACTAACTGCATGAATTGATCATGTATCATAATCAAAACATATCTGATATGATCTCCTTTGAATTCATCAAGAAAGTTTATGACATGGTGAAAACCTTTGTCGGTAACCCTTCTAAATTGATCCTTTATAACTCCTTTCTTATCACACAAAGTCCAATACTAATAAAAGATAGAAAAGGTTCCCAAATCTTCTAGTTTTCAATGAATATAGGATCTAATATCTTCAACATGCAACGCACCATAAGGTATGCTAGATAGGGCTCCAACATGATCTGTTTTAATCGCCTTATGTGGATGCCTCTTGAACTCTGGTTGAGGCCTTTCAGTAACATCAACAAAGTGTGATCTATCCATTGTAAAATATCAAACATAGACTCAGATCACAAAAGAACACCTTTCAACTTCTTTGCAGCTAGGGTTTCTAAACCAAATGCACTTTCATCGATTCACTTCACTGCAAATCTCCTCAATCCATTATCAACTTCTTCAATGCAACAATCAAAATCTCTTATGTGTTTCTATCTCTCTCCAATGTGCTTTTGAGAATGCAAGGTAACAAATGAAATAGTTAAACATCCTTTTATTTACCTTTTGACAACTGCATTAAATGCAATACCGGTTGAACGAACCCTAAACACCGTTCAACCCTAAATCTCACTACCAGTTCTCATATCACACAGACTTGCCGGTTACAACACAAAAACACTTATCAACATTATAATGCATCAAAATATGTAGATTTAACTTACCGCGTGCCATATAGGGGGTTCAAGAATAGATCTAACAATTAGTTCCCCCTAAGATTTATACATAGCTTAGTTTACGGGTGAGGGATTCTCCACACTAGGTGAAGAATTATAATCTTCTGATGGTTTCTCCTCACTCTTCTTTCTCCAGATCCTGTTCATCTCTTCACTGGTTTACTCCACATCAACCTTCTTCTTACCTTTTCGGTCAATAGACTGATTAACTAGTTAGTTCATTCTTTCTCTACAAAAAATTGCAAGGTGTTTGTGACAATGAAAACATGCCATTCCAGATGCTCTCCAAGTTCCACCATTGCCTCTACCAGTTCTTCTTAGATAGTTCATAGAAACATGTCCATAGTTGTGACAAATAGAACAAGTCACTGTTGTTATTTTGGTATGGTTTTGTCATTGATGTCAACACCTACTGAATACACCTACTTTGGATATCCAGCAACATTCACCGGCAACCAGTAATCTGTGCAACAATCACTGGTATATGGTTAACCGGTAGGATATAATGTTCACCGATACCTGGAATGGCATGGAAGACACTTGGTAATATCAAAGACATCATGTGGACACTTTATTTTGAAGAAATAATCATTGGTATATTCATATTTGTATATTTGCTTTTACCAGTAGATAGATCCAAGTTGTCTAGGGTTACACCGGCAGGTTTATCTTTTCTAGATCAGTATGGCATGCTATGGAGATGATTTATTATTCTTGTAAATGCATTAAGCTGACATGTTTAATCAGTTATTACATCGGATATTATATTATTTGTAAAATGTTTTATTGTAATATCTTGTAGAGCCAACCTACTAAAATTGGTCTTAGGGTATGGTATACATGTAAGATCTTATTTGTAACATCAAGTGTGGAATGCGAAAAAGAATTGAGTGAAGGTATATGCAAGATCAAGTAAAGGCATACACAAAGACATCATTTGAAGGTGAAGTTAGGTTTTTGTAGAAGCATATCAGCATTACACCGGTATTGAATCTAGCATATGAAGATGCTATTTTGAGTAGTACATTCTTATTGGATTTAACCACCCAACTGTAGTCAGTGTGACTCCCATTTGTGATTGAGCAGTGAGCTCTAGGCTATTGGCCTTTCTACATGTGTAGACCCCTCTTTGTACACTTACTATCTACAGTAGTATCATCTGATTGTGGGTAAGGTTTCCCACCATGGTTTTTCCCCTTACAGGGTTTCCATGTACAAATATTGGTGTCATGAGTTGTGGATGAGTTTATGTTTATGTTTCATGCATTAAATATTACCGGTATAGCAATTTACTGTTAACACTGTCTACTGGCATACTTAACTAGTTTACCGTTATTGAGCATTAAGTTGGTTAATAAGTTTTTGGTTTAAATTTATTATACAACTGATTCACCCTCCCCTCTCAGTTGTATCTAGGACCTAACAATTGGTATCAGAGCCATAGTCCTCTTTTGCATAAGCTTAACAACTTGAGGAGATCCAATGACTACTAATAATTTTAAGAAGGACAGTCTCAAACTTGATGGAGCCAACTATGGGATATGGAAGATCAAAATGGAGACACATCTGAATTGCATCAGTAAAGATATCTGGGAAGTTACTAAGAATGGTTATACTGCTGCTATAGCTTGTTAGACTGCTCCAACTACCTTAGCCAAAGATGAAGAAAATGATTGCAAAGCAAGAGAAGCACTCTTGAGTGCATTATCAGATCAACAAATCATGGGATTATCTGATAGGTCTACTACTAAAGCTATTTGGGATCATTTGGAAACACTGAATGAAGGAGATTCCATAGTCAAAATTGCAAAATGTGAAAGCTTCTAAGTCAGGTATGAACATCTGAAAATGGAAGAAGATGAAAGGATTTATACTTTTATGGAAAGAGTAAATGAAATTGTTTTAGTTAACAAATGTTGTGGAGGAACCTTGAGTGAGGATGAAATTGTTTCAAAAATCTTAAGAGGTTTGCCACCGGCATATAAAATGAAGGTTACTACTATAAATGAGTTGAGAACAATGCCTAATGCATCAGTAACTAGGGATACATTGATTGGAAAACTTTCAGCTTTTGAAATTGAAGAATTTGGTCCTGTTGCTACTATAAAGACTAATTTGTCCTTTAAAGCATCATCATCATCTGCTCCATCATTTGACAAGTCAGACTGGAGAGCCTTTTATGCAAAAGAACTTGAAGAAACCAGAAAGGAGAATGAAGAGCTTAAAGAACTTGAAGTACTATTTGCAAGGAAAATGCCAATAGGTCCAATTGGAAGTAAGTATGAAGGTAAAGCACCCTTTAAATGTTTTAACTGCAATAAGATTGGTCATATGGCCTCAAGATGCCCTGGTAGACATGCTACACTAAGAGAAGAAGCTAGAAGAACATACAAGCCTAATCCTAAATATCAGAGATATAGATTTAAGAAGAACAAAGATAAATCTTGTTACATTGTAGATGAAGGTGTGACTGATGATTCTGATGAGGATCCAATAGACAATGGATGGGTTTTTGTTGCTATAATAGAAGATCAACTGACACCCATTTCTCAACCGATAGAACAAGCCCTAGCAGCTAAAGTTGAATCAAAGGATGAATGGATTATTTACTCAAGATGCTCACATCACATGACTGGAGACAAAGGTAAATTCTTGAACTTTCAAGAATACAATGGAGGTTTAGTAAGATTTGGAGATGACAAAGCCTGTTCAATCAAAGGTAAGGGTTCAATATCTCTTGATGGTAAACATAACACTGACAATGTCTACTATGTTGAAGGATTAAAACATAATCTTCTAAGTGTTGGTCAATTAGTTGAGAAGGGTTTTCAATTACAATTTAAAAATGGAAAATGCAAAATCATGAATAGAACTGGTTTGGAAATTGCAACCGGTAATCAGACTAGAGGTAATATCTTTCATTTGAATAACAGTGAAAAGGCGTGTTTAATTGCACATATAGATGAAAGTTGGTTATGGCATAAAAGACTATGTAATGTAAATTTTGATTGCATGGTAAAAATCAGTACTTCTAAGGCAGTTAGAGATCTACCTAAAATTGTGAAACCTCAGAATACAATTTGCAAGGAATGTGAATTTGGAAAACAAGTTAGAGCTAGTTTCAAAAGTATTCCAGAAAAATCCAATAATGCTCTTGATTTAATTCAAAATGATTTATGTGGTTCAGCTAGAACTAAAAGCTTACAAGGTGATATATATTTCATGCTAATTATTGATGATTATTCTAGAATGTGTTGGGTTACTTTTCTCAGAGAAAAACCAGAAGCACTTGGGAAGTTCAAACTATTCAAAGCAATGGTTGAAAATGAAACCAGTAAGAAAATCAAATGTTTAAGATCAGATCAAGAAGGAGAATTCACATCAAAAAATTTTAATACATTCTGTGAAGTGAATGGAATCAAAAGACAGTTATCAGCACCTCAGACACCACAGCAGAATGGAGTTGTTGAAAGGAAAAATAGAACTATCTTGGATGTAGCAAGAAGTATGTTATCAGAAGCAAATCTACCACATGTGTATTGGAGAGAGGCAGTAAGCACTGCTGTCTATACATTCAACAAAGTTCACATCAAAGGTGAAATTCATAAGACCCCTCATGAACTATGGTTTGGTAATATTCCTACTCTTAAGTATTTCAAAATTTTTGGAAGTAAATATTATATTAGAAGAGATGAGTATATTGGCAAATTTGATCCTATAAGTGATGAAGGAATATTTCTTGGTTATTCATCTAAGACCAAGACATATAGATGTTTTAATAAAATATTGCAGAAAATTGTTGAGAGTACAAATGTAAAGATTGATGAACAATTTAGAGGAGCTTCAAGGTATATAGACTCTGAACTGGCAACAGAAATTGTGACAAATGAACCTACACTGAACCCACTAGTACAAAATGAAGATCTAGTTACCACGGTATCATCAGAGGATTCCACATTAATTGAAGAACAACAGCAAACTAAGACACCCCAGTATGTAAGACTGAATCATTCTAAAGATCAGATAACAATAGCAAACTAAGACACCCCGGTATGTAAGACTGAATCATTCTGAAGATAAGATATTTGGAAACAAATTTAAAGGAGTTATGACAAGAGGAAGATTGGCAAATGAAGAGGTATGTCTTATTTCTCAAATTGAACCATTATCTATCAATGAGGCATGTGAAGATAAATTTTGGATTAAAGCTATGGAAGAAGAATTAGGACAAATTGAAAAAAATAATACTTGGACATTAGTTCCCCGACCTAAAGATAAAAATGTAATTGGAACCAAATCGGTATTTAGAAACAAACTTAATGAAGATAGTAAGGTTGTCAGAAATAAAGCAAGACTAGTGTGTAAGGGATATTCTCAGAAAGAAGGAGTTGATTACAATGAAACCTTTGCACCGGTAGCCAGAATTGAGGCAGTTAGATTATTCTTGGCCTTTGTAGCTCACAAGGATTACAAAGTTTATCAAATGGATATTAAATGTGCATTTTTGAATGAAGATCTTGAAGAGGAAGTTTATATTGAACAACTTGATGAATTTTCTTTGACAGATGACAATGATATGGTTTGCAGGTTAAGAAAAGCTCTGTATGGATTAAAACAAGCCCCAAGAGCTTGGTATGCAAGATTGGATAAGTATCTTTTAAAGATTGGTTTTACTAAAGGAAATGTAGATAGCAATTTATATTACAAAGTAACTAATGATGACATCTTGATTATTGAAGTATTTGTTGATGATATAATCTTTGGAGGGGAAGATGGATTATGTAAAGAATTTTCTCTTGAAATGCAACAAGAATTTGAAATGTCTATGATTGGAGAAATAAAATTCTTTTTAGGATTATAGATTTTACAGACTGATAAAGGTATATTTTTGAGTCAATCTAAGTAATTGAAAGAACTACTAAAGAAATTTGGGATGGAGAACTCCAAACCGGTAAGCACACCTATGACTACAAATGACAAATTATCTCAAAGGGATGAATCTACACCTATTAATCCAACTAGATACAAATCTATGATAGGAGATTTACTCTATTTGACACAAACCAGACCTGATATTATGAATGTAGTATGTATAGTTTCTAGATTTCAGAGTAATCCTAGGGAAAATCATGAATCAACAGTGAAAAGGATTTTTCGGTACTTACAAGGCACATCAAATCTTGGATTATGGTATCCTAAAGATGAAAATTTTGATCTATGTGCATATACAGATGCAAATTGGGCAGGAGATGTGGATGATAGAAAAAGAACCACTGGAGGAGCATTCTTTCTTGGAAAGAGATTAGTTTCTTGGTTGAGTAAGAAACAGAGTTGTACATCTTTATCAATAGTAGAATCAGAATATGTTGCAGCAGCAACAAACTATACATAGGTACTTTGGCTTAAGCAAATGTTGAAAGACATAAAGGTAAAATGCAAGGAACCTATTACTATATACTGTGATAACACTGCAACAATTGATATATCTAAAAATCCGGTATTACATTCTAAAACAAAACATGTTTCTATCAAACTGAATTTTCTAAGGGAAAAAGTTGAAGAAAAAGAGATAAAACTGGTTTATGTGAATACTAAAGAACAACTTGTAGATATTTTCACAAAACCTTTGCCTAAGGAGACTTTTGAGTATCTTAGAGATCAGCTTGGAGTCATACCACCACCAGTAGAGACTTAGACAGTTGATGATTGTCATCAACCGGCAGAATTAAATGGACAAATCTTTTATCCCAGTATTTGATGAGGAAGCTACTTCTCAGGGGGTGTAGTTGGTATATTGAATTGGTTGGTATTTTGTATGAACTTGACCTTTTGTGACTTTGGCATTTGATGTCAAAGGGGAAGAGATATCTATGGAAAAACACATTATCTTTTTGGTAAGAAAAAGAGATTTTAAGGGAGAGATTATGAAAAACACATTTAAAGAAAATTGGTATGAGAAATTGGTATTGTTACTCCTAGGGGGAGAAATGAAGATTGTTGGTTTTTGTATTTGGCATTTCTATTTTGGCACTTTCATGGTTTTTCCATCTTGTGTTGCCATCAATGCCAAAGTAGGAGATTGTTGGTATTTTGGTATGGTTTTGTCATTGATGTCAACACCTACTGAATACACCTACTTTGGAGATCCAACAACATTCACTGGCAAGCAGTAATCTATGCAACAGTTACTGGTATATGGTTAACCAATAGGATATAATGTTCACCGGTACCTGGAATGACATGGAAGACACTTGGTAATATAGAAGACATCATGTGGACACTTTATTTTGAAGAAATAATCATTGGTATATTCATATTTGTATATTTGCTTTTACTGGCAAATAGGTCCAGGTTATCTAGGGTTACATCGGTAGGTTTATCTTTTCCAGATTAGCATGGCATGCTACGGAGATGATTTATTATTCTTGTAAATGCATTAAGCCGACATGTTTAATTGGTTATTGCATCGGATATTATATTATTTGTAAAATGTTTTATTGTAATATGTTGTAGAGCCGACATACTAAAATTGGTCTTAGGGTATGGTATAAATGTAAGATCTTATTTGTAATATCAAGTGTGGAATGAGAAAAAGAATAGAGTGACGGTATATGCGAGATCAAGTAGAGGCATACACGAAGACATCATTTGAAGGTGAAGTTAGGTTTTTGCAGAAGCATATCAGCATTACACCGGTACTGAATCCAGCATATGAAGATGCTATTTTGAGTAGTACATTCTTATTGGATTTAACCACCCAACTGTAGTTAGTGTGACTCCCATTTGTGATTGAGCAGTGAGCTCTAGGCTATTGGCCTTTCTGCATGTGCAGACCCCTCTTTGTACACTTACTATCTGTAGTAGTATCATCTGATTGTGGGTAAGGTTTCCCACCGTGGTTTTTCCCCTTAAAGGGTTTCCACATACAAATATTGGTGTCATGAGTTGTGGATGAGTTTATGTTTATGTTTCATGCATTAAATATTACCAGTATAGCAATTTACTATTAACACTGTCTACTGGCATACTTAACTGGTTTATCGGTATTAAGCATTAAGTTGGTTAATAAGTTTTTGGTTTAAATTTATTATAAATCTGATTCACGCCCCCCTCTCAGTTGTATCCGGGACCAAATAGTCACATTCTATCTATACTCAATTTCATAAGGACTAGACCGGTTTGCATAAGGTCTCTACTAGTTAGGGTTTCTCTGATCATTAAATGATCTTTGCCAATCACCACTAGACCTTTGATTCATGTAACATCTCTGATTATTCATTCCAGACCTGCACTCAACAACTCTAGGCCCATACTTGTTGCAAGTGTAGCAATAACCATTAAAGGTTCTAGGATTGTAACCCTCATAAGCTTTAGACCTATAACCATTAAAAAAACTAGATCTTCTTCTACAAACATTAGCAGTATGACCTACCTGTTGGAATCCAAGAACACTAGGAGGGGGGATGAATCAATGTTCTACTAGAATGTTCAATTTTAACCTTATTATAACATGCATTCACCAACCAATAAACCGATACATATATAATTGAAAGAAGTAAAGAAATCAATAAGCCAATCACACAAATGAATACCATAACACAGAGAATTATATGTGGAAAAAACCAAAGAGGAAAAATCACAATGAGATTTGTGACCCACAATATTAATCCACTGGCCATATGAAAAGATATTACATAATATGGGGACCTGCACATGCAAGAAGGATTACAACCTAGAACACACTGCTCAACACAAAAGAGTCTCACTGACTACAGTCACTTTGAATAATAAAACATAAGACTCAAATCATTTAATGCATCTGTTATGCCTGATAGAGTTTCGGTTCAAGCTCTGACCGTTCCAGTTCTGAAACCCTAAACCCTTACCAGAATAACCTTCACATTACAACATCCTCAATTACAATAATTTCCATCATATCCTAATATATCTCTCAACACATTCTTACATATCACAAAATGATCTAATCAACTGACCTATATACCCTTACAAACCTTCATGACTCATGTCAGCTTACATAGATAATTACAAAAAGATTATACATGTCAGCTCATTACATATATACATAAATAAAAAAATGAATTATCAATTGTCGGATCTCCCAATGATGTCAGCCTCCTATATTGATACTGTAGCATCATAAATTGTACGCACTTGCTAGGGTGGTACAATTTCACACCTAGTTTAGCACCCGCCTTGGCGCATTTTGCATTTTGCATTGCATTTCCCCTTTAGAACTTAATTAATTAAATTAATTAGGTCTAGGGTTCTATTTTATCATCTCCCATATCATAAAGTTGGGCCCTTTTCATTAAAGTGTGCCCCTTTCATCTTATTCTTCCAATACATCATTTAATCAAAAACCCTAATTAGGTCCTATTTTGAACTTGGGGGCTTGATTTCAGGGGTCAAAACATCTCGAAATCAGCTATAACTTCGGGATTCTCTCTAAAATCATCATATCCAACGGCCCTGAAAATTTGGTGAAAAGTTGTCGGGACCATGGTGCCCGGAGAGGACCATGGCGCCCGGAGTGCACATGGTCCCAGACATTCTTCCCGAAATTTTAGGAGCGCAATCCAATCATAAAATAAAGCTTAACCCCAAGAAATTGGCAGGAGATTCAATCTCTAAGTCGGCCTAGAGTTGAAATTAAGACCTAGGGTTTCATATATAAGAGCTCTCTTTCTTCATTTGAAAGGATCCGAATTTTGGTATCAAGGACCTTCTATGCAGTGAAAGAGAAGATCTTTGAAGACTTCAACAAAATTCAACATCCATCCATCAAGCATCTATCAATTTCATTCATCCATTTAGGGCTTTGAAGGCATTGAAGAGCAATAAGGGATTATCGACTGAAGATTGGCTTGTACCCCTCCCTTGGGGTTGGGTATGATTTCATGTTGTTTTCATGTCCTTGCATAAGCTTCATTATATCATTTGTATTCATGCTTTAGATCACTTTGCATCTTGATTTGGAGCATTTACATTATCATTTACAAGCAATTAGGGTTTACTTTCTAGGTTGCTCTAGTTTGCTTACTTGCATTTTAGGATCTTGCACACACACAAGATCTGCACACACACTACTTTTACAATACAACTTGGCTATTCATGGAGGTGGAAATCACCAAAGTGGGGGTTTGACTAAGGCAAAACCCTATATAGCCACCCACCATACCTTTTCAGATATAAGTGCAGGTTTCGGGATTTGGACGACGCCGCAAGTTGTAGATCCGACGGAAGCAGACTGAGACAGAACAACACACCAAATTTTAGAGCAAAAGACTAGGATAGGGGCGTGGGGCACCCTGGTCCTACCAGGACAGGGGCGCTGGGCACCCTAGTCCCTGGGACAGGGGCGCTGGGCACCCTGGTCCTTCTGTCAAATAGCAAGTTTCAGCATTTTTGACAGCTTTTTAGGTTGCAAAACAGCAGTTTCAGGAGCAGTTTCAGGGGCAGAATCAGGACAGTGGCGCCCGGGCCCCCGTTCTAAACATTTTCACTCAGATTTTAACACCAGGTATGCATTTACATTCTTGTCTTGTCCTTGTGTTTACAGCTTTCCATTGTTTAAGTTCAATTCTGCAATCTTGTTATTAGTTCATACTTGCACTTTGGTGTTAGGGATTGAACTAGCATCATTTTATCTTTCAATTACAACAAAGGAATATAAATCCTAATAGGTAGCCCATGGCTCTCTCTTCCACAAAAAGAAGTAGCCAATTGTGTGATACCTCTAGGCTCTTTCGTATTCCACAAATGTGTGATTGAAAGTGAGATTAGGGCATGTTTGCTTAGTGTCACTTTTTCCCCCACACATTTTGGTGAACCCGACGTGAACTCCAATCTTCTCTAATTCTGATTTATGTTTTCAAATTTGAGTGTTTATGCTATTTCAAATTCAAATTTGTATTTACAAGTTTTAATTTCTTGCAAGATTCAAAAATCTAGAGGAAATTTTTGCTAAAACCCTAATTTTTCAATTCAAAGTTGAACTTGTGGATAGCTTAATTGGGATCAATAATTTAAAATCTGATTTAGGAACTCATTTGACTCATAAATTTCATTTTCTAAATCTACATTCTAAGTGCTTGCATTGGTTAAAATTAAACATTTCCTTCTATTTTGCATGTGTTATCATTTGAAAGAGGAAAATTGTTGTCATGATGCATTCATTTCATAGATGTGATAATGGGTTAGCTTCCCTTGTTTCAATTTTTCCTTCTCCTAAAGAACCTCCCCCCATCTATAACAACATTTTAGTGCCTAAAAGAGTTGCTACCAATCCCTTTGAGACTCTCCCATTCTCTAAGGATGAAGACTTTAAGAGTGATCTTGGCAATTCTCCTAAAATGTGCCCTTCCTATTTAGCTATCCTAAAGGAAGAGAATGATATCATAAACACCTTTCTTAATGTTACTTAATCTTCCCTACATGATGCCTCTCTAAGTGAAAAGGTATTGATGGACATTGACTTATTTTCTCCTAAAGTTGGTCCTTCCAATGGGGGCATGTTAGTGCAACAAGAGGTTATGAACACTTCTTTCAAAGAAGTCCTTCCTAAGCATGAATCTTTGGAGAAATATGTTCATGTTCCTCCTAAAAAACACTCCCTTCATGAGGATCATTTTGTGCAAGAAGATGACATTATCCTTACATTTCCTAGTGATGGCATTTCCTTCTCCAACAAAATTCCCACTAGAGATGATGAATTAATGATAAATGCTTACCCTTCTCCTAAAGTTTGTCTTACCCATAAGCATCCCTTAGAGAAAGAAGATGAAATAATAAGCAATTTCCTTAATTCTCTCTCCCCTAAAGATCATATTGAATATATTTTGAGGAAATAGGATGAGTTTAACACATCTATTGATGCTCTCCCTCCTAAGGATGAGGAATTAATAAACAATGTTATCTCCTCTCCTGAAATTGACAATACTTCAAACATTCCTTTCAACAACCTCACTATTTGGGATGAACCATTAGAAGAAGGTGTAGATTATTCTCTACCCCTAGCCAAAGCGGATGAAATCAAGATTGAAAACTCCCTTGATAGTTTCCCACCTTCCTTGAATCTCAATCATTCTCCCTCTAAAAATAAAGCATCTCCCTCTCCTCAACTTGGTTCTACTCATAAGGAAACCCTAGCTCAAAGCAAGATGGTTAACATCTCTTTCAAAGGTCTCCCTCTCAAAAGTGAAACTTTAGAGAGTAATGTTGATCCTTCTCCTAGAGAGTTTATTCCCCATGTAGATCCTTTGATGATAGAGGATGATATGACCTTTCCTAGTAGAACATCAATGCCTACCCCTTGTCTCTCTCCTAAAATTGATTTAATCCGTGATGAGATTTTAGTGCAAGAGAAGACTATCAACAATTCTTCCAACACTTTTGTTCATTCCTCTAAACCATCCTCAATCAATTTGATACATGTGAATTAAATGCATAACAAACCTCTCTTCACTATCCAAGGTGCTTGTCCTTCTCAACATTCTCAACCTTTAAATAAGCCTATCTTAGTGGTTCAAGGTGGTTATGCTAATGATTCTTTTTGCACTCCTAACAAACCTATTATTACTTTGCAAGGAGGTTATTCTACTAAGAGCCCTTATGAGTATGCTAAGCAACTGACTAAAGAGAGTTATAATGCGGTTGCTCATACCTATAACACAAGAAACAATAGGCAACCTAATCCTCCTCCAGTTATCCCAACTTCACTTCCTCCTTCCCAACCTATTCTTCCTCAAGCTCCACGTATTTCACAAGTTCTTGGTAAGGACTATGATCTCATAGAACAACTTAAAACTACTCCTGCTAAGATATCCCTTTGGGATTTGATCCAAACTTCTTCCGCTCATCATGGAATGTTACAAGATGCCTTGAAAGATTTGAATGTTCCTCCACCTAATACATCTAGTAATATAGTGTCTTTGGTTAACTCTATGATGAATCCTAAAGCTCAAATTGTGTTTACTCAAGATGAGTTGCCTACTAGTGAAATTCAACATCAATATGATCCCTTGATGATTGTGGTTATCATAAATGACACTGCTATAAGACGAACACTGGTAGATAATGGTTCTAGCCTTAATGTGTGTAGCATTAATCTATTGCATAAGATGAATGTGGATACATCCCTTATTGAGCCTGACTCTCATCCCATTCGAAGCTTTGATAATGTGGCTAAGTCTTCATTAGGTATTATCACCTTACCCATCACAGTGGGACCTATTACTTTGCCTACTCCTATCCATATTATGTTGGGAAATCTAACATACAACTTGTTATTAGGGAGACCTTGGATTCACAGTATGCAAGCTATCCCCTCTACATTGCATAGACAAGTTAAATTTATTTATAACAATAAGACATATACCTTGATAGGTGATACTAATTTTCAAACTTGTTTGCAAACATCTAC
Source organism: Cryptomeria japonica (assembly GCF_030272615.1). Lineage (NCBI taxonomy): Eukaryota > Viridiplantae > Streptophyta > Pinopsida > Cupressales > Cupressaceae > Cryptomeria > Cryptomeria japonica. The sequence goes on along the minus strand of NC_081406.1, from coordinate 439,754,910 downwards.
TTCCAAAGGGAGTTCTTCTAAGCCTTCCTCTTTTAGTGATGACTCGTTAAACAAGATACCTATGGATGAATCATCACCCTCTGATAATCAAAATTCTTTGGATGAGTTTGAAGTTCCTGAAGAAGATTCTTCTCAACTTGAATCTACACATGAAAAGGCTTTTGATCCTGAGAAGGTTCTCGCAGAAGACGATTGGGGATCTCTTGATTTCAATCTCACCTTTGTAGGTGAGTATAGGGTTCCTCCTAGAGAGATTAAAGTTAAAAAGAAGGAAGAAACTAGAGATCAATCAGTCTTACCTAAACCTATGAGCAATAATTTTGTGGCCGCTTCTTCTCCTCACACCTCTAATTCTAAAGAATTTGATTCTTTTTCTTATGAAAAACCACCTTCTCTTTCTGAAATGGCTAATCTTTATGGTCGTGGTTTTCACATTTTAGCTAAGAGTGGCTATAGTGGAAATGGTTGTGGCGCAAATGAACAAGGAATTAAAGTTCCTTTAGAACATAACATGCATGAATATTCATTTGGACTTGGATATAATCTTTCTAAGCCCACCAAAGCATCTAAAAGACCATCTCTCAATGTGAATGCTATATTTAGTAGTGATGATGATCTCACTTCAACTAAATCATCTTCTACTTCTATCAACTCTCATTCCCCTCATAAGGAAATCTTGGCGATGAACAAATCTCTTTATGAATCCCCTCAAGTTTCTAAATCCACTTATGAATCTTTATCTCCTATTCATCATAAAGTCCTTTCCTCCAGGGATAAGGCTCTAATAAATTACACTCATCCCTCTTCTAAGATTTCTTGTGACTTTTCTTCTTCAATTTTTATCACTTTATACATGTTTTTGATCTCACTTATAGTTGAGCATTTAGCATGTCATATTCAAATACCTCATTTAGTCTATCATGTCTTTTAATAACATTAATGGCTATTATGTTGCTCATCATTATGTGACATTGGTAGCTCATTTACTAGGGGCTCATTGTCATTCATGATGGTACAATTTCAAGTGCAATCATATTTTTGAAGCAACATAATAGCCTAATTTTTCTATGTTATCTCTTGTTCCTATGGGGTAATAGTGTGGAAATATTGATCATCTTTGCTTTAGAATTCTCTTTTCCTAGATATGGGAGAAGATGTGTATTCTCTTTCTTATCCTACCCACTTCTTGTGAGGAGCATTTTACATACACTAATGTCTTTCTTGCATGAACTCATGTGAGTATGTAGTACATTTTGTTTATGTCTAAATCTCTCCCTGGAAGATTGTGTAAGTCCTTCTCATTGTCCTTATCCTTGGGAGGCAATGATCTTTTCTTATTTTTATTTGAGGATCCACTTTTTCCTATTTCGGGGATGGTGTGAACTTTATTACTTGATGTTATTCCTTGTATGCATTTGTTGTTGTTTGTTCAAGGATTCTCTCTTACAAGAGGTGTAAGTCCTTGACTACAACCTCTTTTGCACTTGGTAAAATACATCCATAATGAATTCACTCTCCCAATTGGGTTAAAAAGAGCGTCATCCTTCATTAAGAATCACTTTCACCTCACAAAAGAAGGAAGTATTGCATTCTTATTCTCTTCTTTGTCTTATTCTAGAAGATGTTATATTTGTCTAAGACAATTCCTCTCGGGGATAGGTGTCTTTTGTACAAAGATCTCTTCTCCTCTAAGGATCTCCTTTACACATACTACAAGATATCCCTTTTTCAACTATCTTATCCATGCTTAAAGAGTGCAAAACTCTCTTGCTTGGATCTATGACATTGTTGCATTTTTGGGGTATCTTCTTTTGTGATGAAGGTAGGTATCCTTGTTCTACTTTTCTTATGACATAAACATTACACTTTTTGAGCAATGGGTCATTCTCAGAACCAGAGCACAGACTCTTAGAGCGAGATGTCTCCATTTTTCTTTTATGCAAGGTGATTATTCTCAGAACTAGAGCACAGACTCTTAGAGCGAGATGTCACACTTTTGTACTATACATATACAGGTTGTAGCATACTCGGGCATAGACACCTATGAGGTGCTTCTAACCTCACTTACACACACATGCACGAGGTTGAGTGGAACTAGCGGCATAAGGCTAGACTTTCTCACACTCCTCCCTTACATGGATCACCTAAACAGACTCTAGGGGCTAGTTTTCCATGTCCTTTTTTCCATGGATCACCTAGACAAGATCTAGTGGCAAGAAGTCCATGTTTTCTTTCTCACTATTCTTTTCATGGATCACCAATGTGTATATTCATGCTTTTTTCCTTTCTTTGCATTTTGTTTCCATTTACATCCTTCATCTTGTGTTAGAGAACTCTCGAATCCTCACACTCTTTGTTGTGTTGGAATTGAGGTTTAGTCCTCTTTCTTACCAAATGATTCTCCATTAGTTTTTGATCTCATATCAAATCTTCTTGCGAGCATTTGTCATCAATATTCTTTAACAATTCGAAGTGGTAAACATGATACCCTGTTTCAACTCACTAAAATTAGCAAGCCGAAACAGGGGGGGGCATATAGCTACCCTCAAATTTTCATCACCTTCCTTAGTAAGCATTAGGTGATTTTGTGATCTAATGTGTGTTTTGTAGGGTGCGGTTCCTAACTGTGTACTGCAGATACCGCTAGGGGCTTCGTTCGACAGACTTATGGATATATCCTTTTTCAAATAATGTTTACTTTTCTATACTTTAGCTTGCATATGCACGTAGTGTTCATATGACCGCTAAAGTGGGGGCTAAATGTAGCGTCATAAATTATACGCACTTGCTAGGGTGGTATAATTTCACACCTAGTTTAGCACCCGCCTTGGCGCATTTTGCATTTTGCATTGCATTTCCCCTTTAGCACTTAATTAATTAAATTAATTAGGTCTAGGGTTCTATTTTATCATCTCCCATATCATAAAGTTGGGCCCTTTTCATTAAAGTGTGCCCCTTTCATCTTATTCTTCCAATACATCATTTAATCAAAAACCCTAATTAGGTCCTATTTTGAACTTGGGGGCTTGATTTCGGGGGTCAAAACATCTCGAAATCAGCTGTAACTTCGGGATTCTCTCTAAAATCATCATATCCGACGACCCTGAAAATTTGGTGAAAAGTTGTCGGGACCATGTCGCCTGGAGAGGACCATGGCGCCCGGGTGCACATGGTCCCGGACATTTTTCCTGAAATTTTAGGAGTGCAATCCAATCATAAAATAAAGCTTAACCCTAAGAAATTGGTGGGAGATTCAATCTCTAAGTCGGCCTAGAGTTGAAATTAAGACCTAGGGTTTCATATATAAGAGCTCTCTTTCTTCATTTGAAAGGATCTGAATTTTGGTTTCAAGGACCTTCTATGTAGCGAAAGAGCAGATCTTTGAAGACTTCAACAACATTCAACATCCATCCATCAAGCATCTATCAATTTCATTCATCCATTTAGGGCTTTGAAGGCATTGAAGAGCAATAAGGGATTACCGACTGAAGATTGGCTTGTACCCCTCCCTTGGGGCTGGGTATGATTTCATGTTGTTTTCATGTCCCTGCATAAGCTTCATTATATCATTTGTATTCATGCTTTAGATCACTTTGCATCTTGATTTGGAGCATTTACATTATCATTTACAAGCAATCAGGGTTTACTTTCTAGGTTGCTCTAGTTTGCTTACTTGCATTTTAGGATCTTGCACACACACAAGATCTGCACACACACTACTTTTACAATACAACTTGGCTATTCGTGGAGGTGGAAATCACCAAAGTGGGGGTTTGACTAAGGCAAAACCCTATATAGCCACCCACCATACCTTTTCAGATATAAGTGCAGGTTTCGGGATTCGGACGACGCCGCAAGTTGTAGATCCGACGGAAGCAGACTGAGACAAAACAACACACCAAATTTCAGAGCAAAAGACCAGGACAGGGGCGTGGGGCACCCTGGTCCTACCAGGATAGGGGCACTGGGCGCCTTGGTCCTTCTGTCAGACAGCAAGTTTCAGCATTTTTGACAGCTTTTCAGGTTGCAAAACAGCAGTTTCAGGAGCAGTTTCAGGGGCAGAATCAGGACAGTGGCGCCCACGCCCCCGTCCTGAACATTTTCACTCAGATTTTAACACCAGGTATGAATTTACATTCTTGTCTTGTCCTTGTGTTTACATCTTTCCATTGTTTAAGTTCAATTCTGCAATCTTGTTATTAGTTCATACTTGCACTTTGGGGTTAGGGATTGAACTGGCATCATTTTATCTTTCAATTACAACAAAGGAATAGAAATCCTAATAGGTAGCCCGTGGCTCTCTCTTCCACAAAAAGAAGTAGCCAATTGTGTGATACCTCTAGGCTCTTTCATATTCCACAAATGTGTGATTGAAAGTGAGATTAGGGCATGTTTGCTTAGTGTCACTTTTTCCCCCACACAGATACCATAAATGTAAATCATGTCACCCTTCAATGCTAGTACCCATAGAATCCTTCCTACCAGTGAAGATACCTATCGATGACAGTACTGGTGAAGTGTCTATGGATTAACAACCAAACCAAAGAATGAAGTCGGAACATGTTGCCATCAATTACAACATATGAAACCAATCAAATGAGTGTCAATTGCCAACACTACCTTGTGACAAATGAGGCATATTGCTTTGTAGGATTTCTTACCAGTGGTTTTCTTGTTCTTAGGTGCAGAATTCCCTTCATACATGATGTATTTGGTACTAGAAGGCTCTCCTTGCTCAAAGGTTGTGTATCCCAAGCCATGTGTATCTCCCTTATGCCTTTGTGACTAGATCTTCTCATCAACCATAGTAGAGCTCTTTTTGTATTTAGCCAATATCTCATTAGCATCAGCCAACTCCTTAGTAAGATCTTCATTCTTTTTAATAACACTCTCTCTAAGAGACATAGCCATGTCTAGATTGGCCTGCATTTCTTATTTTTATTCTTTTTCCTCATAAAGATGTGCATGCAAGGTACCAATTTCCTGATTTAGTGTAGAGATCTCATGATCCTTCTCTTTGATCTTGTCTTCAACAACCCTCCTGGCTTCCAACTCTTGACTCATCCTGATGGTAAGGGCTTCCAACTCTCTCCTCAGATTTGACTTATCATCATTCATCTTTTCCACCTCATTAGCCAATGCATCAATGTTAGCTTCTTTAGATGAACTATTTTCACTGATTTCATACAATTGCTCAACTATCTCTCTCCTTTTAGCCATTGAAGCTTTATACTTGACCCTCAGTTCACCTAGGGCTTCTTCATATTTTGCAAGCCGGTTAGAAATCTCTCTATAACTCACACCCCCCATGATAGCCTTAAGGATCCTTCCCAATTGATTAAGCCTTAAAGGAATTAGGATCTAATACTAATTGATAAACTTATAAGGAACTAAGAGGGGGGGTAAATCAATCCAAGAAAAAATAACAATACAAATCTGATCACCACTTTTATCAACTTGAAGCTTATCAAACATGTAAGGAAAATAAACACATAAGCTAACACTCAATAACATATGCACCACATAAAATAATGTTTTTCATGTGGGAACCCAAATGGGAAAAACCATGGTGGGAATTGGTACCCACAAGATCAACTATCTATAGAATAGGGATCTGACTAGTTAAGGTCTTACAACTACTCTGTTAGGAGCATACCCAGTTAAGAGTGTCTTAGCTCGGTTAAGAGCTATTAAAATAAGGCATGTTAGGACCAGCCCTATTAGGAGCTACCAAGCTATGAGATTTACACAACATACGTTAATTTGTGACCCTGTTAAAGGATTTAAACCTTTGGACCTATGAGGATCCTACCACACCCTATTAGGAGTGACCTTGTTAGAGGATTTTCTTGCTGCAACTATTAGGTAACATCAAGTTTAATTGATTTGTTGTTATCACCTTTGTACCTAATTAGATCCACTTTAGATATGCTTCTAAAACTGACTAAACATCAGTACAAAGCTTCTTCTTTTACCGCACAATCAAATTCACACTTTGGATCTCATGTCTTAATACATCATCACACAATATACTCCTTTTTATAAACAACTTTGCTAAGTTGGCTAAAACCCTTTAAATAATTTCCTAGGTTAAATGTGAATGTATCTAGTCAATCTTTCTCATTGCGCTTTACTCATGTCGGCCACATAATTCATAACTTAAAAATAAAACATTATGTCTACCGGTTTATCGATCTAAGTAACTTTACTCTACCAGTTTAAATGTTCTTCCTGGCTGACTACTCAAAACAACATAAATCGGTCATTTCATCAAATCTACTGATGCGGTTTTGTTCATAGACTCCTGCCAATGTTATAAGAATATATACCAAATAGAAACACTTAACTCTTCATCAATCTTCCATACTGGTCACTTGAACATCACATTGTCCCTATTTACCGGTTTGTTGCCTTGTTTACCAGTTCACTGTTTAACTGCTTCCACTACCGGTTAGGCTTTACCAGTTAGACTAAAAGACTTAGATGATTAAAAAAACATGGTTTTCATCAATGATAACACAATACAAGTCATCAATCATCTTATTACATCAATATCATCATCATCAAGACAACAATTACAACTTACAAATTGATTTTTCCAAAAGGGTGAAAATCTTGCTAACCAATCTACATTATATCTTCTTCCTTTGTTGTTGATCTTTGGTTGTCCATTTGAAGTAGTTCTATAGATTGATTCCTTTTGGTTCTCTATCATGTGCATAGCATATTATAGTCTTCTTATAGGATCTCTCTTATATTTCTTTGATGAAGCCATCTCCATCCAGCTTACCTTTTCCATTTGGATCAGCATCAACTTTCCTTGTAAAAGCAACATGTATCTTTTGACATTCGACATCAGTGTCTAAATCTAATTTATTTCTTGGAGCAACTCTGACTTTTAAGGTTTTCTCTTGACTACTTTCACTTGAAGACATAATTTTTATGTCCTTTGAAGTCTCTCCATTAGTAGAGCATTGTCCAATCAAAAATACTAAGCCTAAAGAATCCCTTGATTGTTTTTACTTCTTCAACATGTCATATAATGTATTAGAGCTATACTTATATTTAATTCTTGTCTTGAGATCATCTTTGAAACTTTGAAGTTCTTTTCTAAGATTCAACACATCATGTTGCAACTTTTGGCACTCCATATATTTTGTCTTCACTTCTAACTCTAACTCCTCATACCTTCTCTTTTTGGCATCAAAATCTGATTTTATTATTTCACACATTCCTTTCACTTCTTCTAGCTGAATTGTCATTGTGTTGATATTCTTATTGAACTCTTTAAGACATTCTCTCAACTGATCATATTCCTCTTCGACTGACTTCTTGTAATTTTTATATTCCTTTCTTAACCGTTTAATCTCTTCAAGTGCACAAACAATTTCTTCTTCAATATCTACTTCATCTTCAACTTCATCATTCTCTTCATCTTCTTCATCATTGCCAAATAAGCCCTGTCTTTTGGAATGAGATTAAAAATCACACTCTAATGCTCTCTCCTCATTTTGGATCTCTTGTACCATGAATAAATGAGTTTCCATGTCATCTTCACTACAACAACTAACTGGTCTGCTTTTATCATCTACGCATTTATCTGCTCCTCCATTCTTCTTCCTTCCATAATCTGATCTAGCATTACTAGGCTCTTCTCCATAGATTTTATTAGCCTATTCCAATATATATCCTTTGCATATTTACACTTTTTGACCTTCAAAGACACTGTATCAGACAATCCACTAAGAATAGTCTTCATTGCTTCAGTCTTTCTCTCATATTTCCTTCTAGCCTCAGGGTCAGTGGGGGGAGTAGTAGGAACCCTACATCCATTCTTAATTGACATCCATACATCATAACCTAGGGAAAACAAAAAGGTTTTCATTTTTATACTCCAAAATATGTAGTCAATACCATTGAACATTGGTACATTAGCAGAGGCTAACTCAAACTTATCCATTGTGCTCAGAAACCAAAATCTACCCAAGCTAGCAAAATCTTATCTAACCAGGAACCTGGTGCTCTAATACCAATTGAAGGAATACAATGGGTCATTGAGAGGGATGGTGAATCAGTGAATCTTTAAAATCTTTAATGCAATTGTGCAAACACTAATAATGGAAAAATATCAATGACACATACACACAAGAGAAATCCACATAACACTAGGTGTACAAGGAAAACCCACTATGGGGAAAAACCTCAGTGAGAATAGTTGCTGGAGTGTATTGCTTCAATCCAACCTCGCAAAGAAAAATTGATTACAAAATTTATGGGCACCAACCCAAAGGAGCACTTAACCAAATGAGAACCAACCCTTTCTCTAAGCACCCACTCAAAGAGATACGATAGTTCAATAAAATATTTAATACAGTGAAAAGCCTTGTTACAAATGAGTTTTGTAACCGTTACAACTTAAAGTTATCCACACACTACTAATCTGATAGATTGATCCTTTGATGCATCATTTCTATCTTCTAGTTTCTGCATCTCATTATGGTCTTCTGCTTGTTGCCTCCTTTCAATTCCTCTAATAACCTCTATTCATCTCTTCACAAGTGCCTCCTTCTTTTTCACATATGCTTGCCTCAACCTACTACTCTCACTCTACTTAGCAATCTCTCCTTACTACTTTGCAACACTCACTCTTAGTTCTATATTCTCTTCGCACTTCTCTACCATTTTTACTTTTTTTATATCTTACACTTCATTATCCTTCATGTGCGCTCTTACACAACAACTCACTATTTTTTCTTTCCAAGTTAAGCTGCACACTTTTTCTATAGGATACGCTTGGTCATCCTTCTATCTACCAACTGTACACATCAACCACATTAGTCACATCACCTCAAAACATCCTCCCTTTGGTCATCTCTGTACACTGTGTATTTTCCCTCCAAGAATGAAATCAAATTTTTAATATTCTTGAACTTCTGAGAAATCATTTTTGTAAGTTGATTGGATCCTCTATACATTCCATTCAGATAGATAGTCATCCATAGTAAATGCATCCTCTTGAGGCTATTTTTAATTAATATTGTATCTTTGAGTTTAGATTACTAATCTTAGTAATCTTACGTTTGATGTGCTTTGTCAATCCTCACAACTAACTATGACATATCCACCATTAAATGCAACTTCATTCAATCTTGACCTTCTTTGATTGGATAGAAAACTACCCCATTTATGTGTTTCTTCTCTACAAGAAATGTATTCTATAAATTGGATTGGGTCTTCATTAATTATACTTTCTCGACATCTTCAGTTGTGTCGCCCATGTCACTTGGTCAACCTAGGTCAACTACCCATGTGGTCCAATCAGCTATCAAGTTGCATCTGTGGTTTCAAAATCTTTCCATCTGGTCAAAACCAACCTTTAAGGTTTTATTGCTGAGAGATATCATTGTCTTGCCAGACATAAACCCTATCTCTATAACATAAAGGGTGCATGAATAATTTTAGTGTCACAACAAAATGCCAAGTCATGCTGACAAGAAATAACCTTATCAGCCAAACACAATGAATGGTGAATGAATTTCACACCAACAAAAGCCTTCTTGTTGTAGCATGAAGTGTCAAAGAGGGAGATTTTGTCTCTCTAAAAAGGAAAGTCACTTCGAAAAGGCCACATAACCAAGGGGACCCCTCTCGAACAACTCACTTCCAAGATGGACCAATCAGTACTTGCCAACTGGATTCCTTTACATCTTCACATAGTTAAATGTATATTGATGTGATAGAATACATGTCACATCAAACCCTTTATCCTTCCACCATGGGCCCTATTTTGATATAAAATATACCACTTGGCTAGAAGGAAAACAAATCATGGTGAAAGAGGAAGTCATGCCAAAAAAGTAGGCAACCCCCACACAAACAACTTTCTATCATCGTAGACCAATAAAATACCACCAATAGGATTCCTACAAAAAGAGGGACAAAATGGTCCTGGCAAAGATCCCACCACAAGGACTTATGTTGCAACATCATTAGGGGTCCCACATGAGAGGTCCATGGTGCATGTGAACCAATAGACAAGTACCAACAGAGAACCAATGGAACCCACATAAGGAGCATGTCGGCAAGAGGAAAGAGGTCTACATAGACCAAATTTGGTCTTGCCAGAATGGAGGGTCACATCGAAAGAAGAGAGCCACAACACCAAGGGCCCCATGCAAAACTGATCATGGCATGATTGAACCAAACAGTGGTTGCCACTTGGCAACATAGGGCACAATGGAGAAAAGGGGCTGCACAAAGCTAACTTGGCCTTAAGTAAACCAATGATCATATGCCACCTGGACATCTACAAGCACTTAGACAAAGTGGATTTGGCTATCAAAGATTGAATATCGGCTAGAAGTTAGATATGAGAACAAAATGATCAATTTTTTTAGTCGAATGTGATCATGTGACATAAGACATGAGATACTTGGTGAGGTCCACATCAGAGATCAAAGGATTGGGAGAAACACAAACTTAGGAAAAAAAGTGATACACTTCCAATTTTGTAGTCAGACATGATAGGTTGATAAGAGACTTATATAGGCCCCACATGAAATGGACCATGGTAAGGATGGATCAATCAACGGGTGCTAACCAAATTCCTAACATGAGGGAAAAATGGGTCTGCCACAAAAGGGGGCATATCGGTATAACTTCCACATGCCACCAAGAGAGAGAAAGGGTGTTACAGATAGACAAGCTCTCACCGAAATGAAACCCATGTTGCCAAGATGTAAACCTTAGTCACACCGAAAAGAGCTCTTATTGGTGAAATACATGAAGGCCGATAAGAGATGGAATTGATCTTGTCAATAGAGCATGTCACACCAAACTCCATACACATGTTTCCAAAAATAGGACACTCATCACACTCAAAAGGATGTTGTTGCCTAGACTAGATCCCCATTACACAAAAAGAGGATTTTATCGGTATAAGTCAAGAAGGCCAATGAAAGAAGGAAATGATGAAAGAAGGAAATGATCTTGTTAGTAAGCCAGGTCTCATCGACACATATACATGTTGATGAGATAAAAAACCTGTCTCAATGAAAAAACTACAACCTTATGAATTTTCAACATTTTCCACTCTGCAACAAACATAGATGAAACTCGATGGATCCAACACAATATGAGACCGATATAGAAAATGAATCCAACATCAAGCCACATGAATTTCACACATTTTTCACATCTGCAATCCATTTGGTCTACATCTCATCGACAACTTGCAACTGCAACTGCAACTTACACTATGTAATGCCCACCAAAATACCCTAAAGAAACTAAACAATAATATACAAATGAAGATAATTTTTTTTTAATTTACATCTAGTAACAAATAATGCAACACATAACCTCTCCATTTATTTATATTCATTAACCAATTAACCAATATGAACATACTTCATTTCTCATTCATCAAATAACGCAAGCAGAAATAACACAACATCAACAACCTCTCTCTAGGGTACTTTAACATCATTACTTAATTCATTTCCACAATAACATACTACACACTCGATATGTATATTTCACCTTCATTAATGCATCATATTCTAATTCTCTAACCATGAGATATGCCATCTACAACATTACTTATTCCTCATGATATGAATAATTTTCTTTCTACCAACACATCTATGTGAAATCATTCCCATTTATTACATTCAATTAACATCTTCTAACATATTCACTTTCTAATCTATGAATATTCCTCTTTCAAGATTATTTAACATTCTAATTAGCCTCTAAACATTCCATGAAATAATACAACTAATCCATAAAGCAACTTCCATTCTATTCCAACTATAGTCCTCTTATTCCCATGATTCATAAAATCACATCTCTACAATAGTACAATTATAATGTCTCTAAATTCCAACTATAATTCATATTACAATACGAATACTTTAAATACATCATGAGTATAGCTGTTTCTACTTACAAGATTCCATCTATGATATACCAAAGATATTACATTACATATATTCCATCTTATCCATTACATAAATCTTCTACAAAGTACATCCACAATACATCATGAAGAAGAATCCACACCCACACAAGAAGAATCCAAGAGAACATCCCAATGGCTAAAAGCACCAACCTCCCAACCATGTGGAACCAAAGGAACCACCCCCATTCTAGGAGATGACACAAGGTCCCAACACACACTCTAAACCTAAGTTGGTACCTAAAAAACCAAGGAGACTAGCCACACAAGGACTCTCAAGCAAGATCCTAAATAATACAACAAGAATGACTCCCAGAGGCATACAACTCATCAAGACATTAATGCATCCAATAAGAATAATCACAAATCATAAAGGGAAAACACATGTAGGAGTGGAGTGTCATCACATGCCATCCTCACAACATAATAACATAATAACGCATGGCACTAGCCTAATGGACATGTGGAGCCATCTCAACCTATGAGAGACTTAAGGGAGATTATCTTATTGTCTTCAGGACCTTCTCATACTTATCCTAAAACATCCTCCCCAGGACTAAGTCATGAGGCACCAATCAATTTATCATCTTATTAATTAATCTAACTACCCAACCCATCAATTATTAGGTTATCACTTATTTACAAATCATAGAAAACTCCAATGTGCCCTGGTGGTCTAGACTTCATGCATCCTTACAAGGAACCTCATTCAAGCTTATCTCTCATGACCTCGGTCATCACAAGGAAGCCCACTCCTCCTAACATGGCCCAACAATAAATCACAAGAGGCTCTACCACATAAATACATGAAAACAATACTCAAAGCAGCCAACAACTTTTGCACATATTTTTACAACATAAACAAGGCTACAACAACATCAATATAACAAAATGAGCCTCTTGGCTAACAATAAACAAAGGCATAAAAATGGAGGGAATAGTAGAGGGAACAATATTTATAGTGGGAAATTTGAAATTGAGAAATGGAGGGAATAGCGATGCTGGATCCTCTGGTTCTGAATCCACTGCATCTCAAGGACAAGCATCTGATGATGAGGATGGGAGGCAGGATGGGGATCCATGAATACGGGACCGTCCTCCCAATCACGAAAACTTAAAACATTCCCAAGGATCGAGCTCTGAGGTGGTGAAGTTTGACTTAGAAAATATCAAGGAGGGGTGAATATCTAAACCCTGGATTAGTCTCTTTGCAGGAAAAGCACTTGGTAAATGGACTGGTAAATCGTCTTTCCCCTTTGTGAAGGATATATCAGATAATAGAATGGGTAAACTTGTGATTGAGATTCTTGATATAGTTATTGATCATAGCATCTCTTTAATTTATTTTTCTTTGGTGGGGAAGTTTTTTGGACCTCAACCTACTATTGAGGATGTCAGGTCCTTTGTTATGAGAAAATGGAGAATGAAAGGATAGATTGATGTCTCTGCCTTGCCTAGAGGCTTTTTTGTTTTTTGTTTCTCCTGCGGGGAGATATGGAAGTTGCTTTAAGTGGTGGCCCCTAGATGTTTGTCAAATCTTCTCTTTCTATTAGAAAATGGTCTCCTAACATGGAACTCAATGATTCTTTCTTTGAATCTGCTCTGGTGTGGGTTAGGTTGCCTGGGCTACTATTGGAATACTGGGTGGAGGATGTTTTCTCAAGAATCGCTAACTCCTTTGGGGAGCTTGTTGCGATAGACCCAATGATAGCAGCTCACAAGAGATTAGTGTATGTGCACATTTGTGTCAACATATCATAGAATATGGATCTACCAAGCACTATTGACATAAATTCCAAACTTGGGTTATGGGAAAAGTCAATAGAATTTGAATCTCTCCCCTTTGTTTTCTTTTCTTGCAAAAAAGCAGGTCACTAGGCTAAGGCTTGCCCCAGCAACCCTAAAAAACCTATGATGACAAATATCCATAAATAGGTATGGAAAGAAAAAAATAATAACAAAGACTGTAACAAGTTAGAAGGAAAAAGTGGAAACTCGGTTAATATATCTGAACCACTGGAAGCAGATAGCACTGACCCTCCTAAGAACCCCCTTTTGAAGGGGAATAAAAAGAATGAAACTAGGGAGTTTGAGATTAAAACAGTCAATACCTTTGAGGCTCTACAGACACAGGTGAAGGAGAATGAAATCAGTGAAGAGACACTTGAAGATGGTGAGATTGAGAATATCACTGATTCTCATCCTAAGGCTTTTTAGGAACCTATATCAAAAAAAGATGAACAATGTCTAGAGGATGATTTTCAAGAACATGAAATAAAACTGGGAAGGAATAACAATTTTGGGTCACCGTAGGTAAACTTAAATGCCTTATTCCAGAACATAGGAGTCGATATGACTACATCATCCCAGAAAAGAGAAGACCTATGGAGCAACATGCAAGATGAGTCTAGAGCAGAACAAGAAGAAAACACAACAGGAAATGGAAAGAAAATTAAAACCAAGAAGGTAGGAGGCCTTAATGGAGTAAAAGCCAGAACCAGATCCAAGGCTGATTTTGGGGCTTCAAGATCCCCACCAGGACGCAAAACTATGAAATGGCATAGGGACCAGGAGAGCAAACAAAACATAGCTGATGGAAGGCAGTGAACTATCAAGGAATCCTGCCCTCAAGCTTCCAAATGAAGGTAATATCTTGGAATATCAGAGGCCTAAATGGTCTCAATAAATAGGATATATTAAGGAACACCATTCGAGATCAAAATCCAGATATTATCCTAGTTCAGGAAACCAAAATGAGTAAAGAGAAAGTGGAGAAATTAAAGTTTTTTAAAAATGGAGGGGCTTGTGGTAGTAGCTCGAATGGAGCCTCTGGAGGCATTGCTATTTTCTAGAATAAAAGCACAACCTCTAGAGATATGATTGATGTTGATGGCAATATTTTATCCCTAAAATCTAAAAGCATCATTGATGGTAAGGAATGTGTCATCACTAATATCTATGCCCCTAACTCCAAATCCACTAGAAGTAAATTCTGGAATAAAATTCAGCATAAAAGAAATTCCTTCCCCCTGAACAACTAGGTTGTGATGGGAGATTTCAATACTCCTCTGCAAGACATTGAAAATTTTGGAGGCAGTCAAGCTCAACCAGACAACAGATCTGACCTGATGGACTTTATTAATGTCAATGCTCTCATTGATATGGATCTCAACGGGGCTTCCTACACTTGGTCTAACCAAAGGGATGGTGAAGATCTCATCCAGGTAAGACTTGATAGATCCCTTGTTACTAATGATTGGATTCTTTCTCATAGATGCTCCCTTCCTATTATTAATAGAATTGGGTTAGACCATTATCCCACCTCTTTTGTTGCTGAGAATTTTAAGAATAATTAGAGTTTCCCTTTTCGGTTTGAAAAGATGTGGATTTCCCACCCTAATCTTGAAAAATCAATTGCTAACTAGTGGAATCTTGATGTTAATGGAACTGCCATGTATAAAGTTGCTAAAAAACTTAAAAACATCAACACCAATATTAAGACTTGGAACAAGAAGGTCTTTGTTGATATCTTTGATTCAAAGAAAAAACTAAAGGAGGAATTGGACCAGATCCAAAATTCAATACATAAAGAAGGCTACAAAAAGTATTCCAAAGCCATGGAAGATGATGTTCCAGTCAAACTCCACAACATTATCTCTAGGGAAGAAATCTATTGGAGGTAGAGATCTAGGGATATATGGTTGAAGATAGGGGATAGAAACACTAAATTTTTCCATATGACTTCTCTAAAACACAAGGCAACGAATAGAATCACAAGACTGATTGTTGAAAAACATAACTCTACTTAATAAGGATGAAATCAAGGATGAAGCTATCAGGTTCTTCAATCAGCTCCTCACTAGTAACAAGGACATTGATCAGACCCACCAACTCAATTTGGTTAATATTATTCCTAAGATCATTAACCCAATTCAGAATAAGGCCCTTTCTGCTATCCCATCTACTGGAGAAATTAAAAAAGCTATCTTTTCATTTCAAGGGGATAAAGCTCCGGGTCCTGACACTTTCCCTATGTTTTTCTTCCAAGAATTCTGGCATATTGTAGGGGAAGACATGGTTAATGCGGTCAAAGAATTCTTTGGATCTAGAAGAATCCTTAAGGAACTCAACTCCACTTTTATAGCCCTAATCCCCAAAGTTTCTAGGGTGGACTCTATGGGAAATTTTAGGCCAATTAGCCTATGTAACTCTTTCTACAAAATCATATCCAAAGTTCTGACCACTAGAATTTTGGCGGTGCTTCCCTTCATCATCTCTGAGGAGTAGAAAGGTTTTGTTCCTGGTAGGCAGATTCTAGACTCTATTATTCTTGTTCATGAGAATATTCATTCTCTTAGTGTTGCTAAAAAAGAAGGCTTCTTGATAAAGTTGGATTTGGCAAAGGCTTATGATAGAGTGGAGTGGGATGTTCTTTTCAAAATCATGGGGGCTTTTGGTTTTGATGAAAAGGTAACCAAAATAATCAAAGAGTTGATCACCACTCCTATGTTCTCAATTCTGATTAATGGATCTCCTACCAATTTTTCTAAAACTTCAAGGGGGCTCAGACAAGGAGATCCCATATCTCCTATCCTTTTCACCATTTTGGTTGAAAGTATAAGTAGATTGATTCACAATTTGAAATAGATCAAAACTATCAAAGGTCTTCAACCTTCCTTGGCCAATGTTTTTGCTCTCATCAATAGTTTGTTGATGACACTATCCTCATGGGATATTATTCTATTAAGGAGGCTGATGCCTTCAAAACTACTCTTAACTCCTATGCTTTGGCTACTGGTTAGCAAGTCAATTGGGACAAATCAGCTATTTACTTCCTGAATACTCCGGTCATAAGACAACAAAAATTTGCTAAAATTATTGGGTGCAAAGTGGAAATGCTCCCTTCCACCTATCTGGGTCTTCCCTTGGGTTTAGCTCCCCAAAATTCTTTCTGGAATATGCTTATTGAAAAATTCAATAAAAGACTTGCTAGATGGAAAGGCTCAATTTTATCTCAAGCTGGTAAACTGTAGCTCCTTCAAGCTACTCTTCAAAATCTCCCTGTTTATGCCCTCAGCCTATTTGGTATCCCGGCTAAATTTGCTGAAGCAATGGAAAGAATCCAGAAGAGATTTTTATGGTCAGGAGTGGAAGAAAAAAAGAGAATATCCTTGGTTACTTGGGATAAAGTTTGTAGACCAAAGAACAAAGGGGGGTTGGGGATTAAAGCTCTAAAAACCTTTAACAAATCTCTTCTTGCTAAATAATTATGGAGAGCCTATGATACTAAGAAAGATTGGAATCAAATTTGGTTTGACAAATACATTTAGAATTAGCATACCCAAGAGGTCCTTAATTCTAAAGACATCCCTGTTGGATCCTTCATCTGGAATAGCATTACTAAATCCATAAAAGTGGCAAAAGCTGGGGCTGGATGGGTCCTTGGAAAAGGTGACAGAATAAGGTTTTGGGAAGACCCCTGGATGAAGAATGAAGATCTTTATGATCAAAACAATAGTCAAATTATTGATGAATGTAAAAGGAGGTTTGGGCTTATGGTGTGTGACTACTGGAAGGAGGACAAGTGGGTTAGACTTGATGACATTCATTCTGGATTTTCCTCCCTCCAGAAGGAGCTGCTGTCCTTTTCCCCTAACAAAGACTATGATGATGTATTCCTCTAGAAAAGTGATCCTAAAGGTGAATTTACGGTTGCCTTTGCCTATAAAAACACCTTTTCTCAAACCAGTAATCCCATTTGGAGTAAAGTTTGGAAAAACATTTTGATCCCTAAAGTCAAAATTTTCTTTTGGCTTGCTTCTTGTAATAGTACCCTTACTCTTGACAATTTAATCCGAAGAGGTTGTAAATTCCCTAATAGATGTGAGCCATGCTAGAAGGAGGGGGAATCAGTTGATCATCTATTTTTTCACTACTTTTTTACCTGGGATATTTGGTGCAAAATGTGGGAAAAATGGAAAGTTAATTGGGTTATGAACAAGAGTATCAAGGATATTATCTAGCAATGGAATTTTCCAACCAAATGCCAACTTATCAAAAACCTTTGGTCTTTGACCCTCCCCATGATTTGCTGGGGCATTTGGAAAGAAAGAAATAATAGGATATTTAGGGAAGCTAAGTGTAATACTCAGGTGGTCTTTGAAAAAATCTGTAGGGCTATAAAGGAGAACATCAATATTCCTCACAAGAACAATCAGCAATGGTCTATTACTGATATGAATGATATGGAAAGAGACATCCTCACTGAATGGAACCTAATACATAAGGTCTACAGATTAGAAAATAAGAATAGGAGAGATAACATTGTCTGGCATTTTCCTGAATATGACTGGATAAAGGTTAATTTTGATGGGGCAGCTAAAGGGAACTCTGGAAAGGTTGGTGGTGGAGGAGTTATTAGAAATGCTCAAGGAATTTGCATTGCTGATGTTTCTTCTCCTTTTGGGGTCCAAAATAACCATGTGGCTGAAGCTTTGGCAATGCTAAAGAGCCTCCAGCTAGCTCAGGAATTCAAATTAAAAAAAAATTGGCTCGAAGGGGACTCTTTAAACATCATACAAGCCCTCAAAGGTACAAGCTCTGTTTCCTGGAATATTACCAATTTAATTAAAAATGCTAAATATCTATTGAATAACTATGTTGGCATTAGTATAACTCATACCTTTAGAGAAGGCAATAAGGTTGCGGATATCGTAGCCAATGAAGGGGTCAATTTGGAGAAGGATGTCAAATACATTGGAGAGAAACTCACATTAAAAGGGAGGTTAAAGAGCAATTATACTTTGATTGCATCAATGGGTCAAGTTAATCTCATATTTACTTTTTGGGGAACGAATTCCAAAGATAGATTTTGGGGGTGCATTAACTGTCGGATTATGAGTGTTTTTTGGCATTATTTCCAAGATCATATGTGTGAGAAAGATTATAGTAATAATCACTGGGTTTGTACGGCCATAAGCAGCAATTTCAAAACAACGAAAGAGTCTCTACACGGGAATTCCAGAAATAACAAGTTTTCGGGGTCTCATCTATGGACTGTGAATTGTAGCAATGGGTATCTCTGCTTGGAGCTTAGAATGGGTGGTAACCTGAACAAGAATGAGCCTCCAGGATGTGAAAATTGGAAGAGTGAATGAAAGGTCTGGAGAAGGCTCCACAGATATAGCTTTACTGACTATATGGAAAAGCTTCACGGAAGCAGAAATTCTGTGTCTTATGGTTTTGCTAAAAGCTAGAGTAACAACAAAGTCACCCTGTTTGGGGAGATTTGACAAATTGATGAAAACTTGGTTGCAGAGGTTACGGGTCTTCAGACAGAGGGGACTAAATTCTATAGGGATTGGAAGTATGCAGTTGAAGCTTTCAAAAACTCCCTGAAGTCGGAGGATGAGAAGGGCAAGCTTGTGAAGAAGGACAACATCTCCTACTACACTCCCCAGCAGGTAAAGCCCTTCTGGCAAAAAGTTCTAAGGGTTTTAATGGAGTATTTGACTATGGATGGCAGATTTACAAAAATTTATAACTATCATTTCACTATTTTGAACCATTTCTATCATGGGGCTAAAATATCCCTACCCTTCTATTTAGCATCCTCTCTAAATGAGAGCCTTACAGACCATGCTTAAAATCCTAACTCTTACCCTTTAGCCCACCAGGGGCTTATACTGCTAATATATGAACATCTAAAGGACAAGGCTAGGGAAACCAAGGATGACCCCTTGATCATTAATGCTTATATCCCTGAAAGCTGCAAAGACTCTGACTCGAATGGGGATCAGCCCAACACCCCTACCCACAAAAAAAGGAAAGTTGAAACAGAGCATGAGGAAAAGGAGGTGCATTGTGATGAGGAAGAGGATAAGGATAAGGGCATTGATACTGAAATGGAGCAAAATAAGGATGAGAACTATGGTGAAGGGGAGGAAGGGGGTAACTCCGAAAACCCTCACTCTAACCCTAAGGGCTCGGAAAGTGAGAATGTTGCTCTGAATCCTATGGAGTATGACAACCCTAACTCTGAGGAGACTGAATAGGGCAAGGACTCTGTGAACACCATCTTGAACACTGCCTGTAACTGCACTCTAGAGTCCTTCAATTTCCAGAAATGGGTTGTCAAAAACATCACCAGTATGGAAGGTAAGCAAAGGGAGCTGGAAGATTAGATTAATAAGTTGATTAAGAATTCTGACTCTGGGAAATAGAATGAGGATATAGAAAATAGTGAAGCTGAGGAGGAAATGGAGATGGAGGACTGGCTGGAGAAAGATCTAATCAAAGGGGACCTGAAACATTTGGAGGATGTTATTAGAACTCTGAAAGAGTAGGCAGAGGAGGACAAAGACAACATCAACACCTGGATCGGCCATAATGAGAAGGCTCCGAAAAGCCTCATGAACCACAGCCTCCAGGTCCTTAAAGTTTCTTCCTAGAATATGAACGCTTTGGTGGATCATTTGGAAAGGAAAAATCAGGATAAGAACTTGATAATTATAGAAGATTCTCCAACCTCCAGCCCCACCCACCAGAACCCTAGACATAGAACTAGGCAGACCACTATTGGGAAGGACACCAAAATGAAAGAGAGCTAGCTGGGACAGGAAAACAACGACCTAAGGGAAGCGGCCAAGGCGATGATGCTCTTGGTATAGAATGCTGAGGAAACTATGAAGAGTTTTTAATTAACTTGTAATGCTGGGCTTGGGGCCAATTTCTTGCTAGCCTCTTGCTATCCCTTTCTCTGCTGCTAGTTTTTTTGCTAGTCTTTTGCAGCTGTCTTATTTTGTTTCCTTCTTAGCTATCTTTCAAATGTAATCGGGTTTCGGGTCCCTTAAAACCTATTTTTACTTAATCAAAAATAATAAACAAAGGCATAACAAGCCATCATATGCTACCATCAAATAAAGAATAACATCACAGCAAGGCCTACTCACTTGCTAGTCCAAAATAGCATAAAAATCATCTCAATCATCCATGGCCTATCCACATGGAAGAGAGTCTAAAATACCCACAATGATATAGAGAGTAAATATACATAAACCATCAAAATATATCAAGATTGATAAGGGCCAAATATGGAAAGTACTAATAGACCTCAAATAAATCCTCTGGTACAAAATCAATTTGGAAAAATACTTCAAAAATGACCAAAATTGGGAAAATACAAAACACAGTCAAGTTAGCACTTTTGCCCTGCGGGACAATGCTTATGCCACACAGAACAACACAAATGCACATAGGCCAATGCTTATGCATTCCAGAATCATGCATATGCCTTCTGAAACAGTGCTTATATTTCCAAAATCATGCTTATAAATCCTAAGACAACACTTATGCAGCGTAGAGCAACGCAAATGCATCACAAAACAACACAAATGAATCCCAGAACAACGCTTTTGCAGAAACAACGCTTATGCATAAAACTTACAAAAAAATCAAACAACTTTTAGGTAAAATAACAAATCGCAGACTTAACAAAAGTGCTCGAAAAACATATGGAAAGAGATGCCCAGAAATAAGGACTACTTGGGTATAGACACAATAAAATATCTCCAACTATAGGTCAAGATTTACTCACATAACTTCATGACATAAAATAAGTCGAACCACTGCAAAAAATCATAGAGCAACAATGAAGACAGTCCCAGACAATCACAATTGAAGGACTCACAAAGGAAGACCAATCTCATCTCATATAAGAGAGGATTAATCAACCAAAGGTTTCCACAACAAATTCACAGAGCCGTGAAATGCCATACACAGGAAAAACCAATAAATCTCCCAGCAACTAAATAAAACTCAAACAATATAACGCTTTCCTTCCCAAATATTAAACTTCAACATCATTAAAACTATAGAATGAAATACCATTTCAACCGAAACCCAAAACAATGCAGACACAAGCATACACAGAGAAGCCATTGAAAACAAATGCAAAGGAAAAGAACTCCAACCTGCAACTTGAAGTAATGGAAAATGAAGCTGAAGAAGAGCTCCCACAAGCCAACCAAGTCCAATCCAAGCTCCAGCCAAATCCAAGAGAGAAGAAATCCCAATCAAAGAAAGAAGTTTGCTGAAAAAATTTCTAGAGAAGAGCAAAAACCAACCCCAAAACTTCACGAGAAAGCAAATAAAAAGCAGAATAGTCCAAAACCCTAGCCTCAATTTCAGCCAATCAAAATATTCCATTTTGGAATATATTTTACCAAACCACCATATAATATAATTTACTCACCCATTTTGAATTTAACCAATGAGAGTGAAGGGTGGGTAAAGTAAATAAAATATTGTTATTTAGCTAAGTGGGATTATTTTATTTCTTTATTTAATATAATGTGTTCATAGACTCCACTTAGGAATAAAAGTCAAACTATGGAATAAATATAAGTTGTAAATAAATAATCCAAAAAGGGGATTAAAATCAAATAAACCAAATGCTAATAAAATAAATTAAAGAACCTAATAAATGTAAGATATCAATTAAATATCAAACCAAAGAAGATCAAATAATTAATTAAATAATCAAATACCATTAAAGATTAAATCACAAATATTAAATAAATATTAAACAACAATAAAGCTCATCAATTATTAAATAATCATAAAATCAATAAACATTAATTATCAAATAAATGTAAATACCTGATAATTAAATATTCAGAGCTTACAAATTAAATACTTTAGAATACACATTACCAAATATAAAACTACACATCAAGAGCCACATAATTACTCTAACATAAACAAGTAAATTAGTCAGCATACACTGAACTCACCAAACCAAAAGGCCAAGCTTACTAACTGACATGGTGAATTATGCTAAGACTCTGACTACAAATGGTGAACAAATTAGACCTAGAGTATGTGAGGGGAACTCATGCCATCTCCGAACCACATAAGTCATTAGAACTAAGACACGCTCAGACCTGTGAAGCCAGGTGGAGTCGATGTCTGGTACCTAGAAAATCCTGCAACCACAAAATGACAATACAATATATATATACATATATAGAACAAGAAAGTGATACAAAATCACGACGACACATCCCGCTCATAATGAGTGATGTGGAATCGTCTCTATCATGAAGACAGTCAAACAATAGTCAAACACATATCATGGACATCTCATCATATGTAATCATGAAGTAGGGTTAGTGTAATCATAATCATCATCAAAACCATGATAAATCTAATCTATCAATAATCCATCACATAGTGAGCATATAAAATCCATCGAGTACATATATCATCAAGTCACATGATCAATCATGATAGTACCAACATCCATAGCATATGTCCAATAGTGTCTAACATCAATCATAAGTCACTGAAGCACATGAGTAATCATCATCCAAATCATCAAAATATAGTCTAGATAAGTCTATCAAGCATAATATAAAAGTCAACTCTAGTCAAAATAAGTCGAATCAAGGGTGGACACTACACACTAGCTGACATCAATAACAATATTTTTGAAGCATTGGAACAAGCAATAATATTTTTGAAGAGAAACAATAAATTGAGGAAGAAATGAAAAATATAAGCAATGTTGGCATTATTGTCATTGATGTCAAAAAGTATTGCAGAGTGGATGCCAGAGAGATTGTAGATTGGAGAGTGCAGAGAAAGAAGTGTTGCAGGTTGCAGACCAGAATAGATACCGATCAAGTGTTATGCAGGTGAAGTGATCTTATTGGGATAAAAATGCCTATAACAAAGGCATAGCCACTTATCAGGTTAGCTAACAAAGGCGGCATAACAAGTTTTTGTTATGCTGATAGTGTAAACTACTCTGATATCATTGTATCAAAATAGCTATGCCGACAAGGAGATCAAGGAAGTGTACCGAAGTAGATATTGAAGGCGGATTGACACATTATTTCTATGTTGATAGTGATAGTTGTTTTGATGGATGTACATTTTGGAATAGCTATGCTAATGAAGTTTGTCACCATGGAGTTTGATCATTAGAATAATATATGTCGATAATGAGAGATCAACAGTATGACATTGGTATAACTTGTTCTGTCATTTTGGCATGTTTTCTCTATGCCGATAGTTATGACTATTTTGATGAATGATTGTTTGGCTTGAAGTCTTTAGTTCAGATTGGCATATTCCAATGAAGTCTATCACTATGGAGTATGCATTTTGGGATACCTATGCCGATAAGGGGAAGTAGATAGTGTGGCATCATAATAACTTGTTTAGTCGATCTAGCATGTTTTCCCATACCAATAGCATATGCTATACTACTAGAGCTTTGAGAAACTGACTTCAAGATTGCTATAGCGATGAACATTTTTTTTACAGACTACATAACATGAATGTTAGTCTTGGCATGGAAATCAACTGATCTATGCAACCCAAAAATCCATATGGATCTTGACTGACCTTGACCATCTGAACTGGATGAAGAATAAGAGGACAAGTGGCTCCTTGGTAGACAGAACAAATCAAATATGCTATAGTCGGTGACTATGGATCTCTTATAGTCATCAAACCTATCTTGGTAGATTGATAAGATGATAGTAATCTCATTAATGGTGACTGATTTGCATATGCTTGATGGTCTTGAGATTATTGATAGAGGTAGGATCATATTTGAAGTACAGATCAAGCTTGATAAAAATAGAAACCCAGTGATAGAAAGTGAATCAAACATAACCCCAGAGAGTAGAAAATAGAGTAGGGTCAGTCCATTCAAAAGATCAAATCCAATCTACTGCAGACCCTATTAAAGAAGGGAAGATTCAGATTATTAATTTTAGTAATCTATGTAGTGATCGACCCGAAGATAGATGAAACACATTTAATGCATGCAACTAGTTTGAAATAATTTTCTAGACAAAGAATAAGATCTTGTTGAAAAAAAGAACTATTAGTAGGCAAAGAAATATGATATGATTCGATGGGAGTAGATGAGAAAGAGATTTTTGTGTGGAACAAAAGACATCACTTGAAGTGAAGTGAGTGAGAGATGGTATGAGTTGAAGTGAAGTGCACTACTAAATAGTATATACAGAGAGAGTTAGAGTGTGATAAGTTGTAGAAATAGAGTGAGGTGACATGCAAAAGAGATGAGAGGGTAAACAAAGATAGTTTGCGAGAGAGAATTTGTAGAAACAGAATGAGGTGAAGTACAATAGAGATGAGAGGGTAAAAAGAGAGAGTTTGTGAGAGAGAAGTTGCAGAAATAGAGTGAGGTGAAGTGCAAAAGAGATGAGAGAGTAAATAGAGAGAGTTTGTTAGAGAAAAGTTGTAGAAATATAGAAGAGAAGGCAGTTGTAGAAGCAGGAGATTAAGAATAGAGGATTCTGAGAAAGGTGAAGCTAAGGTAGAGTAAAGAAGACAAAAGAATATAGAATAGAGAAGAAGAACAAAGAACTATTTGTAGAGAACTGATAGGGTGTAATCCTCAAAATCAGAGAGTCATTCTCAAGATATGAGAATTTTGTAGTGTTACAAAATTCATTTCTAACCTAGATTTATCATTGTAAACCTGAATCTTATTATATTTTTCTCTGAGTGGGTGCTCAGAGTATGGGTAGGTGCTCCTTCGAGTAGGTACTCATAAAACTAGGGGTTGGTACACCTTCAGTTGGTACTCAGAATATTAGGGGTTGGTTCTCCTTCGATTGGTGCCTATCATGCCCAAACTTTTGGGCAAAAATATAACAACAATTTATTTTTAAACAACACTAAAATACTAGATGTTCTATGTTCAAAATATGAGATAACTTAATTTGTCTACACTAAAGGGTAACTCATGTGACAATAAGAATGGGTTCCTAAAGAGAGCGATAATTAATTTAGTTTAATTAGGAGACTTAAGTCTCATCTCAATCTCCTAAGCAGCTTAATAAATAGATATACCTTAGTTTACTTAATAATTACAATTATTATCATTACTTGAGTTGAATAATTTAACCCTATAAATCCATCACAACTTTATCAATTAATTAATTTATCTCGCCCAAATAAATCTTCAATTTTAAATTAAGAGATAATAATCATCCCTAGTAGTATTAAAATACTTCCAATATTTATATAATTAATATTAATACAATTCCATTGTATTAATAATAATTCATTGTGCCAATAAGAATAATGTTTTCAAATTCGCCTTTTAAAATTAACTAAATCAATAATAATATTTCCTAACAAATAACCCTCCATTATTGTTGAAATAAATCCCCCTCAATTATTTAATATTCATAATAAATTACCCTTTTAGATTAAATTAATCATTATTCTTGGCAATACCCATTTAATAAATGTTTAATAAAATTAAACATTTATATATATGTGTACTTATATATTATAAGCTAACCAAGGGAATAAACCCCAATATTCTTTATAACCACAACTAACCTTTAAATTAAATAATAACCCCTTTTTATATTATAAATTTAACCTTGTTTAAAAAATCCCATTCACTTTATAAAATTTAAAATGGACCCCTCTAATATAATTTTATTTCCCTTTTTTTTATGCTAGCCCTAACCCTAAGTCGGGTTAGGGTTTTCTCTTTATTTGGGATACATATTTCCTTGCTTTCATTAACCCCTAACCGAAGTTAGGGTTAACGTATTTTTTTTTTTGATGTTGAATGTCATGTAAAATTTTATTTTAGGTTGAAGACCCCACCGTGGTTTGGGAATGGTGGAGGTGGTGGTTTTAGTTTGGCGGAGGGGGGAGAGACTATGGGTCTTGACCCATAGTACAACCGAGGCCGCTCATGTGGGTCATGACCCACAATGGTAGTCGAAGTCGTCATTGTGGGTCGCAGCCCACAGTGGCGGCCTAAGCCGCATTCATGGGTCATGACCCACTGTGGTGGTCGAAGCCGCACCCGTGGGTCGTGGCCCACAGTGCGGCCAAAGCCACCCTGTGGGTTCGTCCCTTAGTACCACGAAAACCCTAACTGTCATTTGTTGTATATTTGCACTTACTAACTTTTTTTTAATATTTCTTTATTTATTTATTTAATCTTAAAGTATATATATTTATAAATGTATATACATATATATACATATACATATACATATACATATACATATACATATGTATATGTATATGTATATATATGACTGTGTTTATATATATATTTTTATATGCACCAGAAGTAGTAAATAAATGTATATTCATATTCATGTTTAAATTTTAGCCTCACTGTATTTAAAAAAAACAAAATAGCAGGTTAGTTTAAAGGTAGGACATTATATATATATATATATATATATATATATATATATATATATATATATATATATATATATATATATATATATATATATATATATATATATATATATGAATCTGGAATAATCCACTTATTGTGAGCAGTTTATTTCAAAAAAACAAACAGAATAGATAGTTACAACTACATGTTTGTTTTCATGAAATAAGAAGGCATGGATTAAACATTTCCTCTACAATGTATTTTCTAGATTAGCATATATGACTGTAATGTTTTATTTTCAGCAGTATTTACATTTCTAATATATATATATAATGATGTATAATAAGAATGAGTGTATATCTATTCAATGAAAATTTACATTCATATATCTAGATCTGTCTGTCCTAATCACCAGGATATTATTTTCTTATTTATCCAATATAAGAACTAGATGCAAATAATGAGTAAATTTAAGTCTAAACTTAAGAATTATAGTTTCTATTTAATCTATATTCTGAAATAAAATTTCTTTTCTATTAACAGTTATACAACTAACATAATATCCTTCAGAAAATGATTAGATTAAAGAAATGGACTGCAAGTAGCTTTACTATATATTGCATACTATATTTCTATATTAAGCAAGTTTACACATAAAACTAAATAAGAGATAAAGCTACATTTGATTTTAATGTTTATCTACCCTTTTTATCTTTACATGCATTTTTTTTCAATAAATATTAAAGCAAAAAATAAGTACATTTCCTACTCTACTTCAAGGTAATAATTAACAATATAGGAACAATACTCAAATGCTTCTTTGATTTCTTGAAATGAATATACAACAAAGTAAATATACCTTCTTTTCTTTTTGAATCCTCTACACAATAATAACAAAGTTACAATCTCAAGCGTCTTCATTTCTATAAAAATGAGGGCTTGTTAAAATACATATTTTTTTGAATTGCCAATTAATCAAATAGGAGACTTGCACACGAACTTGGTTTTTCTCCATCCTTTATCCCAGAGAAAAACTTTCAAATAAAACTTATAGGTTGTGACCATGGAGGCTCACCTCCCAGCCTAGGCTTATATGAAGCCACCCCTAAGCTAGGAGAACGAAGGCTAAATAGGCTACAAACAAACTCAACCATGAAAGGAAGAAGAACTAATCAACACATGAACTCCAAACCCAAGAATATACAATGTCACCAAGTGACTAATTTTTATGAGATGAAGGTGGACCAAGTACCTAGAGGAGATCTGCAAGAAGGAGGAACCAATGCCTTTACAAGGCTACTAGAATATAACCATCATAAGTAACATACTTCTCTCAAAACACCCTTATGTCTGCAATGGCATACAAGCCCATATCTCCCCTTATGACCTCCTTTGCATAAGCATAAAAATAATAAAACAAGGGTCCCATAACCCTTGTGTATCTCTCTCTTCTAAGAAGAGAGTCTCTACACTCTTAGGATGTCAAGCAAACCTTCACCCCCAAGGGTGAGTATGGGCTTGAAACGCCCAAAACACATTTAACCATACAACACATAAAAATAAACACAAAGAAAGAACTCCAACATTGAACTTCAAAAACCACACAAACAACAAAGCAAAATGATCAAACAATCTTTCCTTCACAATACAATGCAATACAATATGCAAGGAAGAAACATTACCAACCTTTGATCCTGCAAATGGAATAAGGAATGGTTGAAGGAGAGATGCCCAATCCACTAGTCTTTTCTTCTCAAAACTTAAGAATACAAAATCTAAAACCAAATTTCCAACAGAACTCTAAGTCTCTAAGATTGGAGAGTGGGTGATCAAAATCCTAAGTTTGAATCTCTTCCCTAGTAGAATCTTCTCACACTTTCCAACCTCTTGGAAAGGATGTGAGATCTCACAGGTTGGTCTTACCAACCTCTTACATGCTTTCCAAAAATGGAAACTGAAAAAGGTAAGAGAAGGTGGGGAAGAGAAGCTATCACTCAAATGGAAGGTTGCCTAACCAAGGAGAAATCCTCAAAAGTTGAATTTTGTCCATCTTGGAAAACTCACCTTTTGAGGTGACTTGATAGACACATGTGAGTGGTCACATTGTTAAAATTGACCTTTACCCATAGGTATAACATATGGAACTTCAAAAATGCCTCTAACCTAACCTTAGGAGTTAGTTTGACCCTCTAGAAACTCACCTAAAGTTTACCTACGGGTCAAACTTGAGTTGACCATTCTAATGGCTCTCTATCCAAGACTCTTTTGGGACCACACTAAGATATTTGAAAAATGCATTGGTTATACAAATTCCCTCCAAGGGACATGTCATTGCCAACTCACTTCATAACACAAGTGTCAAGTGACACAATAAAAATACACAATACTTTAATACCCATGGCAATGTCCCTTTTTGGAATTAATAAGTTTAACAAATACAAATTAAACACACATTCAAACATTCACATTTGCAAATAAAACACATTACATATGAGGTGTTGTCTATCCAAATAAACAACCCTTGGCTTCACAAACGCACATAGGTTTAGCTTGATTCTCTGAATAGTTTCCATGGTCACATGGATTAGTTTTCCTATACAACTCACTTTGCACATTAGTAATCCCAAATAATCACATGTAGTATTAATATATGAAAATGATACAATTCAGACACTTTACATACAATTTAAATCATAACAATAAAATTACCAATTATCCAATAAAATCCACATGAAATAATTTACTCAATGGCATCATCATAATCATCATGAAATTCAATCACTCGTAAGGCATGCATCCATGTTTTCTAACATCATAGATAAATTACTGAAAAATCAGAAATAAATGATATACATCATATAAATGTTATCCAATCACTAGATCATATATAATCTATATCCATAATGCATCAAAATAAAGTATTAATAATAGGTCCACTATGAAAAATAACTGCAATGCTATGATGGCTTGGTGTAGGGCCTCACACCCTCCCCCTCTAGGCATGAACTTTCTTCTAGAGTTCATAAAAAAATATGGGGGTATTGAGATCTCATCTGTGCTACGTCCTCCCATTATATTGTAACCTCGTCATAACAATTCCACTAGACCCTTACTATTAGGATCCGGGAGGCAACTGAGACGGGGGGGGGGGGAGGGGTGAATTGGTTGTCTATTAATTTCAACCCAAATATAACTTAATCAAACTTGATACTTAATATTGGTAAACCAAACTTAATGTTGGTTAACAAATTAACGATTAATATCAATACCGGTGAAACTTAATGCATAAAATAGAAAGAGAAACAACATCCACAACACATAACATAGAGATTTGTACATGGAAACCCTATAAGGGGAAAAACCACGGTGGGAAACGTTACCCACAATCAAATGATACTATTGTAGATAGTAAGTGGATACAAATGGGGTCTGCACATGCAGAAAGGCCAACCGCTTAGAGCTCACTGCTCAATCATAAAATAGGAGTCACACTGACTACAATTGGATGGTTAAATCCAATGATAATGTACAACTCAAAGTAGTATCTCCAATGCTGGATTTAGTATCAGTTAAGTTCAGATAATCACCTTCAAACCTTCCTTGAACCATCTCTATGGTCTGCTCATATGATCTTCAATATTTGCACATACGATGTTACAATACCATAAACCATATACCGTTACATTCCTATTACATTATCTCATAAATGAGATCTTACATATATACCAAAACCTAAGACCAAATGTGTAGGTTGACTTACTAAGAATATTACAATTAAATCAAATGAATTAAGATGTGATGCATCATGTCGGATCAATATGTTTACAATAATATCCAATCAATAAATGATCTTCATAACGTGTCGTGCTGATTTGGAATAGATAATGCATGTCGGTCCATAACCTAGACCAATTTGCCGGTAACAACAAATATGTCAACCCGATTAGACCAATAAACAAAACACCAAAATAAAGCATCCAAACCATGTATTTGACATAACCAAGTGATCTCTAGATGATAACAAGTCATCATCAGTGTCGGTGAATAATATAACTTTCTGGTGAACAATATACAGGTGACTGTGCATAAGTCACTGAACATGTCAGTGAACACAATGTGTCGGTTCAACATAACTATAGATCTCTAGAAGTATAAGTTTTGACATCAATGAAAAAACTAATGCAACACATCCATAATACCAACAATCTCCCCTTTTGATATTGATGGCAACACAAGATGGAAAAACATCTAAGTGCCAAAACAGAATGCCAAAAACCAAAACCAACAATCTTCAAAATAGATCAATACCAAAAATCAAAATCAAAATGCAAAGAGTATATATCTCTCCCCCAATGAATAATCTCTCCCCAAGGATAATGTTTTTCCATAGATATCTCTCCCCCTTCTACATCAAATGCCAAATCAATACAAATACCAAAACATAAAACCAACTCATATAACTGATTACGATAACCAATTGTTATAACCAACTACTCCCGCTGAGAAGTAGCTCTCCTCCTCAAAGCCGGAAAAAGATTTCTCTATTAATTTCTGGTGGTTTGACTCCAATATTTAATTGTCCAAGTCTCTACCGATGAGGGTATTACCCCAAGCTTCTCTCTGAGATATTCAAAGGTTTCCTTAGGCAAAGGCTTAGTAAAGATATCTGTAATTTGCTCTTTAGTATTCACATAAACCAATCTTACTTTTTTTGCTTCAACATTCTCTTTCAGAAAATTATATTTGATAGAAACATGTTTAGTCTTAGAGTGAAATACCAGATTCTTTGATATATCAATTGCTACTGAATTATCACAATAAATGATTATAGATTCTTTTCATTTTACCTTTGTGTCCTTCAACATTTTCTTAATCCATAATACCTAAGTACAATTAGTTGTTGCTGCAACATATTTTGACTCTGCTATTGATAATGATGTACAACTTTGTTTCTTGCTCAACCATGAAATCAATCTGCTACCAAGAAAGAATGCTCCGCCAGTGGTGCTCTTTCTTTCATCTATGTCTCTTGCCCAATTTGCATCGGTGTATGCACATAAATCAAAACTTTCATCTTTAGGATACCATAAACCAAGATCTATTATGCCTTGTAGATACCGAAAAATCCTTTTCAATGTTGATTCATGCTTTCTTTACGATTGCTCTGAAATATTGAAACAATACGTACTTCATTCATTATATCAGGTCTTGTTTGTGTCAAATACAGTAAACCTCCAATCATAGACTTGTATCTTGTTGGATTAACAGGAGTTGAATCATCCTTCAATATCAATTTATCAGTTGTAGTCATAGGAGTACTTACCGGTTTAGAGTTTTCCATACCAAATTTCTTTAGTAGTTCCTTCAAGTATTTTGTTTGACATATGAATATACCTTTATCTATCTATGAAATCTGCAATCCTAAAAATAATTTTATCTCCCCAATCATTGACATTTCAAATTCTTTCTGCATCTTATTAGCAAAGTCTTTACACAATCCATCTTCTCCTCCAAAATTATATCATCAACAAAAAATTCAATAACCAAGATGTCATCATTAGTCACTTTGAAATATAAGTTGTTGTCAGTATTACCTTTAGTGTAACCAAACTTCAAAAGATATTTGTCCAATCTAGCATACCAAGCTCTAGGATCTTGCTTCAATCCATACAAAGCTTTCCTCAATCTGCAAACCATATCTTCATTGTTTGTCAATGAAAAACCATCAGGTTGTTCACTGTAAAATTCCTCTTCAAGATCACCATTCAAAAATGCACATTTTACATCCATCTGATATAATTTATAGTTCTTATGTGTTGCAAATGCAAGAAATAATTTGACTACCTCAATTCTAGCTACTAGTGCAAATGTTTCATTGTAATCAATTCCCTCTTTCTATGAATATCCTTTACACACTAATCTTTCTTTGTTGTTGATTAGCTTACCATCTTCATTAAGTTTATTTCTAAATACCCATTTAGTTCCAATTACATTTTTGTCTTTAGGCTGGGGAACCAATGTCCATGATTATTCTTTTCAATTTGTTCTAATTCATCTTCCATTGCTTTAATCCAAAATTTATCTTCACATGCCTCAATAATAGACGCTGGCTCAATTTGAGAAATTAAACATACCTCTTCATTTTCCAGTCTTCCTCTTGTCATACACCTTGATACTTATTCCCAATTATCTAACTTTTAGAGTGATTCAGTCTTACATACCTGGGTTTGTTCACTTGTTGCTATTTTTCAGTCACTATGGAATTCTTTGATGATTCCAGTGTGACTAGATCCACATTCTGTACCGGTGCACTCTGGATTGGTTCATTTATGATCATCTCAACTGCCGATTCAAAATATACACACCTTGAATTTCCTCTAAAGTGTTCATCTATCTTCACATTTGCACTCTCAATGATCTTTTTCAATCTTTTATTAAAACATCTATATGCCTTTCTCTTAGATGAATAACCAAGAAATATTCCTTCATCACTTCTAGGATCAAATTTACCAACATACTCATCTCTCCTAATATAACATTTGCTTCCAAATATTCTGATATATTTAAGAGTAGGAGTATTACCAAACCATAGTTCATAAGGGATCTTACTAGTTTCACCTTTGATGTGAACTCTGTTGAAAGTGTAAACCGTTGTATTCACTATTTCTCTCCAATACACGTGGTAGATTTTCTTCCAATATCATGCTTCTAGTTGAATCCAGAATAGTTCTATTCTTCCTTTCCATAATTCCATTCTGCTAAGGTGTCCAAGGTGCTGATAGTTGTCTTTTGATTCCATTCACTTCACAAAATGTATTAAACTCCTTAGATGTAAATTCTCCTCCTTGATCTAATCTCAAACAATTGATTTTCTTACCAGTTTCATTCTCTACCATTGCCTTGAATAATTTGAATTTTCCAAAAGCTTATGATTTCTCCTTGAGAAAAGTAACCCAACACATTCTAGAATAATCATCAATAATTAGCATAAAGTCTCTATCTCCCTATAGAATTCTCATTCTTGTCGAACCACACAAGTCAGTATGAATTAAATCAAGAACATTATTGGATTTCTCAAAAATACTCTTAAAATTTGTTCTAACTTTCTTTCCCATTCAACATTCCTTACATATCTGGTTATGAGGTTTCACAATCTTAGGAAAATCCCTTACGACCTTAGTTGAACTGATCTTCATAATGCAATCAAAATTTACGTGACAAAGTCTCTTATGCCATAACCAACTTTCATCAATATGTGCAATAAAGCATGTCTTTTCACTATTATTCAAATGAAAGATATTACCTCTAGTCTAATTACCGGTTGCAATCTCCAATCCAGTTCTATTCATGATTTTGCATTACCATTCTTGAATTGTAACTGAAATCCCTTTTCAACTAATTGACCAACACTCAAAAGATTATGCTTCAAACCTTTAACATAGTAAACATTGTCAGTATTGTGTGTACCATCAAAAGATATAGTGCCTTTTCCTTTGATCAAACAAGCTTTATCATCCCCAAATCTTACTAGACCTCCACTATATTCCTAAAAAGATAAGAATTTACTTTTGTCACCAGTCATATGATGTGAACATCACAAATATATAATCCATTCATCATTTTCTTCAATTTTAGCTGTCAAGGCTTGCTCTACCAGTGGAACTGCAAGTGTCAGTTGATCTTCTTTTATTGCAACAAAAACCTATCCATTGTCTGCCAGTTCTTCATCAGAATCATCAGTAACTCCTTCATCAACATAGTAACATGATTTGTCTTTGTTATTCTTAAATTTGTATCTCTGATATCCAGGGTTAGGTTTATATGTCCTTTTAGCTTCCTCTCTCAATCTTGCATGTCTATCAAGACATCTAGATGCCATATGACTAAATTTATTGTAGTTAAAACATTTAAATGGTCCTTTACCTTCATACTTACTTCCAATCATATTTGTCAGATGATGATGATGATGCTTCAGATGATGCTTCTCTAAAGGCTAAATCTATCTTAATTGTAGCAATAGGATCAAATTCCTCAAGCTCAAATGCTGAAAGTTTTACAACCAAGGTATCTTTAGATACTGATGTATTAGGCATTGTTCTCAACTCATTAATAGCAGTTACTTTCATTTTGTATGCCGGTGGCAATTCTCTAAAAACTTTAGAAACAATTTCATCTTCACTTAAGGATTGTCCACAACATTGTATTCCCAAAACAATTTCATTAACCCTTTCCATAAAAGAGGAAACTCTTTCATCTTCTTCCATTTTTAAATTTTCATACCTGACCCAGAATTCCAGTTTTGCAATTTTGACAGTGGTATCTCCTTCATTCAATGTCTCCAATTTATCCCAAATAGCTTTAGCAGTAGATTGGTCTGATAATCCCATGATTTGTTGATTTGACTAATGCACTCAAAAGTGCTTCTCTTGCTTTGCAATCATTCTCAAGATCCTTACCCAATGTTGGTGGATTAGGTTGATTTGGTATAGGACCAACATAGCCATTCTTTGTAACTTCCCATATGTCTCTTCTAATGCAATTTAGATGTGTCTCCATTCTGATCTTCCATATACCATAGTTAGTTCCATCAAGTTTTGGATTGTCCTTCCTGAAAAACATTTGTTGCCATAGAATCTCCTCAAGTTGTTAGACTTCTACAAAAAAAGGACTTGGCTCTAATACCAATTGTTAGGACCTGGGAGGTAACTGAGAGGGGGGGGGGAGTGAATCAGTTGTCTATTAATTTCAACCCAAATATAACTTAATCAACCTTGATACTCAATACCGATAAACCAAACTTAATGTCAGTTAACAAATTAGTAGTTAATATCAATACTGGTGAAACTTAATGCATAAAATAGAAAGAGAAACAACATCCACAATACATAACACAAAGATTTGTACATGGAAACCATGTAAGGGGAAAAACCATGGTGGAAAAACTTACCCACAATCAGATGATACTACTGTAGATAGTATGTGTATACAAATGGGGTATGCATGTGCAGAAAGGCCAACCACCTAGAGCTCATTGCTCAATCACAAAATATGAGTCACACTGACTACAATTGGATGGTTAAATCCAATGATAATGTACTGCTCAAAGTAGCATCTCCAATGCTGGATTTAGTACTAGTTAAGTTCAAATAATCACCTTCAAACCTTCCTTGAACCTTCTCTATGGCCTGCTCATATGATCTTCAATATTCACACATACCATGTTACAATACCATAAACCATATACTGTTACATTCCTATTAAAGTATCTCACAAATGATATCTTACATATATAACAAAACCTAAGACCAAATGTGTAGGTCAGCTTACTAAGAATATTACAATTAAATCAAATGAATCAAGATGCGATGCATCATGTCAGCTCAATACATTTACAACACTATCCAATCATAAATCATCTCCATAACGTGTCGTGCTCATCTGGAATAGATAATGCATTTTGGTCCATAACCTAGACCATTTTGTCGATAACAACAAATATGTTAACCGGATTAGACCAATAACCAAAACACCAAAACAAAGTATCCAAGCCATGTCTTCGACATAACCAAGTGATCTCTAGATGATAACAAGTCATCATCAGTGCTGGTGAACAATATACCAGTGACTGCTATCATCATAGATCTCTAGAAGGATAAGTATTGACATGAATGAAAAAGCTAATGCAACACATCCATAATACCAGCACTAACCTAGCCCAGCTCTCGGCCTTGAAGAGCTAGCGTTCGACAAGCGAAAATGTGAATGGGCTCCAAAGCCAACTGCCCGTCTGAATCCACTTGTAAGGCATCCCAATCTATAATATGAGACTCGTCATAAATATAGGTCCTCAGTAAAGACACATGAAACACATCATGGATGCATGATAGACTAGGTGGAAAAGCTAGATGATATGCAACTAGTCCTATCCTCTCAAGGATATCAAATGGTCCAACAAAGTGAGGTGCGAGCTTAGAACCCTTTCCATGATGTATTGGACTCTTATGCAGTCACACCCTCAAGAAGACTCTATCCCTAACCAAGAAGCTATGATCAATCCTCTTCACATTTGCATACTTCTTCTCTCTATCCTATGCCTCTCTAAGGTGCTGTCTAATCAAATCCACTTGCTACTCCATATCTTGAACTATCTCAGGACCAATAGCCACTCTATCCTTAATGCAGTTCCAACTCAAAGGTGTCCTACAAGGTTTGTTGTACAAAGTCTGATAAGGTGGCATCCCTAAAGAAGTGTGATTTCCATTATTATAGGCAAACTCTACCAAAGGAAGATACTCTTTCCATCTAGTCTGATGATCCATGATGTACATACAAAGCATATCTTCCAAAACCTGGTTCACCCTCTCTATCTGTCCATCCATTTCTGGATGATAGGATGTGATAAAGTTGAGTTTGGTACCCATTGATACCTGTAATGCCTTCCAAAAGGAAGAAGTAAAGAGGGAATCTCTATCTGAAATAATCTTACATGGAACGCCATGAAGTCTAACAATATCCCATAAGAATAACTATGCCACTGTGGGTGATGTGAAAGTAGTTTGAACTGGTGAGAAGTGGGCCACTTTAGTCAACTTATCAACTATCACCATGATGGCATCATGACGGTGCATTGACATAGGAAGACCAATGACAAAATCCATCGAAATAGTATCTCACTTCCACTCTGGTATCACATGAGATTGGAGTAACCCACCTAGACGGTGGTGCTCCACCTTGACTCTGTGGCACTCAAGGCATCAGCCTACTAGTTCAGCAATGAGCTGCCACATACCTAGACAATGATACGATTACCTCAAATCTGCATGCATCTTCTTAACTCTAGGATGTGGTACATCAAGAGCACTATGAGCCTCCATCACAATGAAATCATGCAAATTTTTGGAAGAAGGTACATAAATGAGCCCTCTATGGCATAGTAGTCCATCAGACTCTAATGAATATTCTGCATACTTCCCTTCTAGGGTCTCCTGAGATCGCACAACCTGACATACCTCTAAATACCACTCATCCTCTGACAACTGCTGCAATATGTGATCTCTCAAATTTGTGTCTATAGACATGGAGTATATCTCATGACGTCTCCTACTCAAGGCATATGCAACTACAATTTCTTTCCCCTTGAAGTAGTGAACATCAAAATCATACTCACATAAAAACTCCATCCATCTTCTCTGACAAGCATTAAGATTAGGCTGAGTAAATATGTACTGCAAGCTCTGATGATCCGAATGAAGCACAAAATGATGACCCAAAATAAAGTGTCTCCACCTCACAAGTGTGTGCACCACTGCTGCAAGCTCAAGGTCATGAGTAGGGTAGTTAAGCTCATGAGTCTTAATTTTCCTAGACTCATACGCTATATCTCAACCATCTTGCATAAGGACTGCTCCTAAACCATCCAAGGAAGCATCTGCACATACCATGAAATTGGCTGAGGGATCTCGCACAACAAGAATAGGTGCACTAGTAAGTGCCTTTTTGAGTTCTTGAAAGGCCCTATCACACTTTTCTTTCCACTCAAATTTCTTTCCCTTTCATGGAAGAGGAGATGTAATAGGATGTACAACCCTAGAGAACCCCTCCACAAAGAGTCTATAATAGCCTACTAGACCCATGAAACTCCTGACTTCTGTCGCACTAGTTGGTGCTGACCAATCCATAATAGCTCTGATCTTTAATGGGTCAACAAAGATCCCATAACCAGATATGATATGTCCTAGATATCTAACCTCTAATCTAAATAATGCACACTTCGACAAACTACCATATAACTAATTATCTCTCAAGAACTGCAATACCTATCTCAAATGCTCCTCATGCTCCTTCTCATTCTGAGAATATATCAATATATCATCAAGGAACACAATCACAAATTAGTCAAGGAAAGTGTGGAATACCCAATTCATGAGACTCATGAATACAGCTGGAGCATTCATAATACCAAATGGAACCACGGTGAACTCATAGTGGCCATACCTAGTACAAAAAGTGGTCTTGTGGATATCGCTTTCCACTATCCTCAACTGATGGTACCCCGACTTTAGATCTATCTTAGAAAATATTTTGGCACCTTGAAGCTGATCAAATAGGTTGTCACTCCTGGGAAAAGGGTATCGATTCTTAATGGTCACTTTGTTCAACTGTCAGTAGTCCATGCATAATCAAAGGGATCTGTCCTTCTTCTTTATGAAGATGACTAGTGCGCCCCGAGGGGAGACGCTAGGATGAATGTGACCTTTCTCTAAAAGTTCTTCTAGCTACATCTTAAGCTCATTAAGCTCATTAGTGGTCATCCTATATGGTTCTCTTGAAACTGACTCAGCTCCTGGCACAAGATCTATGTGAAAATCAATCTCTCTATGAGGTGGCATACTAGGTAGCTTGGAAGGAATCACGCCTGCAAATCCCTTAAGGATAGGATGATTGTCAAGTGTAGGCTCCTTCTCATCCTCTTCTTCTCTATCACTGATGGTGATGGAAAATAACTAGCATCCCTTTCGCATGCTCCGCTTAAGCTACATAGCAAAAATCATACGAAGTGATATGGGTCTCTGAATCCCTGAAATTACTATGGAAGTACCATGATCATCCACACACTTGATCTTTTTTCTGGGGACAGTCCATCTTGGCTCTGTGGGCATATAGCCAATCCATGCCAATAAAAATGCCATAAGATCCTAGTGGTGTGACTCAAAGATCCACTATAGTGGTTGTACTTCCAATCTGTAATGCCCCGCCAGGAAACCCCTAAGGGTTTAAGTTAAAAACACTCAAATAGAGTGTAAAATTTTTATTTATTTTTATTTATAATAATGCTTAAGAGCGTTAATGGAAAGTTACAATATTAAGATACATTGGAGTTATCTGACAACTTAGATATCACAGCGGAAGGCTAAATGATCCTAAGAGGTTTCCCAACGCGATTACATAAGCTTACACCTAACTCAACTTTTCGTCATTAGATCCATTAAACTGGATATCATAATTACGGGATAATGCATAGATCTTGATTATATATGTGTTCAATGGTTTGACATCTTATAATATTAGGAAGCGTTCATTTACTTTGGTGGCTAGGAGGCCATTGTGAGGTTATATATTCAAAGCTCTTAAATTCATAATTTCATTAGGAGGCCTCCCAATAGGTTCAAGCGTTTTAATATAACAAAGTTCATTCATTAGGGTTTTAAGATAACCATCCACACTTGACATCATCCTTTAATGCTATAAATATGCTTAACGAGATTCATTCGTTTAGGGTTGAACTACGATTAGTAAAACGAGGATTCCATCATTTGATTTTAAAGTATTCACCCACATTTGATATATATTTTTTTTTAAATATTAGAAGGTATGGTTAATAGGAAGAATTCGTTCCTTAAGGATTAACTTCAATTAATAGAGTGAGGTCCCTTCATTTGATTTCATGCATAGCCAACTGATGAGTTGAAGTTCTTTTATGAAAGGTATAATGTGAGTAGCCATGGAATTCATTTGAAGTTTTAATAATGCAAATAAATGGACTAATTTCATTAAAGTGGATATGCATTAGGACACACGAGAGCATCCTTTAAATTAAAGTATCGTTAACTAGATGACATTCATCATTTCGTGATTCGAATATTAAGATCATAGTGACGTTCTTCCATTAGGATTAAAATTCAATTATCTTATTGCATATCACTCTTTTTTTTGTTAAATGAAGATAATATGCGAGAGATACTTTTACTAAGATTTAATGTATAAACAACTAATCAATTATTTCCCATTTTAGATCAATTTTAGCAATCATGAGGGATTCCTTTTATAAGGATTAAAAAATGGATATCTAGTTGAGTTTCCCCAACTATCAAGTTAATATTGGTGAGGGTTATTGATTACAATTACAATATAATTAACTATATATATATTCACCCAATATAGTGGAATCTAATTAACATGGCGTTAATTCATTAAGAAGATAAGAGTAAATATCTATATGATGTTTATCCTTTAGAATCCAGCTTAGGAATTATAACCTTAATTCTATCTTTATTTTCCCATATTCATTTGGTCAATTTACATGCTTAATAACAAGTTAATTCATTGATGTAACCTAGCAAGATTCTTTCCACTATTACTATGTTTAATTAACCTTATCAAAATACTTCTTTCCACAACTTTAATTACAATGTTTTAAAATACCTTGCCATAACCATAATTTACAATGTTTTATGAACTTAAATAACTACATTTACCCAGATGAATAATGTTATGCACTTAGATTTGAATTCATTAAATTTCCACCATACACTTATGCAAGAATACAACCATTCATGATAATTTAAAGCATAAAACAAAGTAAACTAAAAACATCGCATAACACAGATATGATCTCGGAGTTCACCCCTAAGGGCTACATCTTCGGGTCTGCTCAACTGCAAGACCCTTCTGGCATTTAATATAGTTAAAGTTACATATTTACATGTCTTTACAACTCTGCCTTTTAGGCGAACACATACACTATTCAACATCTACCTCGATAGATTATTACATAGTGATCCCTTTTAAAAGCAGGTCAAATTGAATCATAACAAAAGAAAACAAACAAACCTAGATTCTCTTGTTTAACAGTAGCCTAACTAGAGGCTTGACCAACTTATGACCATACACTATCATATCAAGTTCTACCATTACATAACCAAAATTCGATAATAGAAATTTAATTCAGCATAGGCATTATCCGGTCGAGGTATTCGTTTACCGTATTGCTCTAACTAGTAATGTCGATCCATTGGTAGACTTGCTAAATTAACTTTTATTTAAAAATTCCTATTAATCCCCCATTACTATCTAATCCATGTTAATAATAAGTATTAACCCGAGTATGATGTAATCAATATGAAATTAAAAACTTGTATTGGAGTATGGAATTTCTATATGTTGATTCTCTAAACATCCAAATATATTATTTACTAATTTGAAATTAAATAAGATAAGAACTAAATTTAAAATTAGATAATATCAAGGAGACTGGATTCTAAAATCCCTTATACTAATTTTAAATTCATTTATTAATCTGAATTCTTCCTTATTTTATTTTATTTTTTTTATATATTACATGCATATATCCCCTTTTTTTTTAAAACATTATTCACTAAAATAAATTCTCGACTCCCCTTTTTTTAAAACACAAAATTGCTTAAAATCAATTCACATCACTAAGCATCTCTTTTTTTTTTTTAATTTAATGCCATGAAACCCCAAAAGAAACGAGTTTTAATGCACTTAAAATACTAAGCAAACATATCATTAAAAAAAACATTTTTTAAA
The DNA here is from genome assembly GCF_030272615.1 of Cryptomeria japonica. Lineage (NCBI taxonomy): Eukaryota > Viridiplantae > Streptophyta > Pinopsida > Cupressales > Cupressaceae > Cryptomeria > Cryptomeria japonica. The sequence continues at coordinate 439,712,419 of NC_081406.1, read as the reverse complement.
AAAAAATTAGCCAAACCCTAGCCGAGCCGAGCCCTTACCGCAGGGAACTGCGGCCACCATGACGGGCGCAGCCCAGGGGTTCTGCGTCCGCCATGGGGGACGTAGTCCCTACGGCTCCCCCACACAGTGGTGCCGGAAGGGGCTGTGGTCTCCAAAGGAGACGCAGTCCCCTTCGGCCCCCACTGTGTGTGGGCGCCGATGGTAACTGCGAGCGGCGCGCGTGGGGAGGGGCGGGTTGAGCTTCGGCTGCCCCCCCCGAAACCCCAAATTTGTTGTTATTATTTTTTTTTGTTATTATTTATTTTTGTTAATATACGATGCAGTCCAGTTCGATCCAAACATTGTTTTTTTTTGAAGAAAAACACAGAATGAAACAACTAAAATACCACAAATCTTCCATTATCCTTTTTTTCACAAATCCATTCATTTTCTGGGTTTTACCAAAAACTACATTATGGGAAAAATAATTCCTCATCAAGTTTAAAATCACAAAATCCATTAAGAACAAGGATTTGATTCAAGAAACAACCAAGTCTGAAAGTAAACTGAAAACTAAACCTCAAAACATTCATGGGTAAAACTATTTTTTTTTTTTTTTTGTATTCAACAAATAAATAAGGGAGTAGATTCGAATCCTACCTTATAATGCACTCCGGGCATGAATCTGATGAAGAGCTCCACCTGCAACTCCAAGCAAGAGAACACCATTTTCCCCCCCACCATTTTTCCCACCTCCATTTTTTTTTCAAAAAAAATCCCCCAAAAGAGAGAACCCCCAAAATGTTTTCAAAACTAGGTTAAAAGGAGGAACCCTAATTTTGCCCTAATTTTCAATTTCGAAATTAGGCATTTATTTTTAAAATAAAATGGATGAAAAATGGAAACCTCTTATTCAATCCCTCTTATTCATTTTTCCTTTAAAATTAAAAAGCTTCCATTTCTTGTTGCGTTTTTAAATTTTAATTTCTCACTATAAATTTTAGGCCTACTTCTTATTTCGAAACTATTGACTCGGGTAAGGCGTTTTGATTAATTTAATTTTCTAAAAATCAATCTTTTTATACTATATCAACTATACAAGTAAAAAGGAAATAATTTCTTTTAAATAATAATAATTTACCCTTTTTCTTCTAAAATGCGAAAATGAGTGATTTATTTCTATCTCCCAAATGACTTTAAATTTTTTTCCTTTCCAAAACGCATAACTCATTAAATTCATTATTTTAAAAATTAGCTATTAAATTAACTCGCTATAACATAATAAAACGACATTTTTAAATAAATGACTAATCTAATGCAAGAGTCTTATTTATTCTAATTTCTCAACTACAAATGCGTAAATGTTACAAATGCGTAAATGAGCACACTAACCCCAGTTAAATACCTTAAGCTTGCCACAATAATAATTTAAAGTAATCTCTTAAATTAATGATTAATCATATAAAGGAAGCTACCCATTTAAATTTCTAAATTACTAATGTGCTCGTCTACTCATAAATTTTGAATTTAGTACTTAGGATAACAAACCTCACTTACCTCGCGCAAGGCACGCAAATCGAAGAAGTCCTCCAAATCTCTCGACACACATCCCAATGAAAAGCAAGCCCCACGAATCCACACATGATGCTCACCTAACCATGGCTAAGGCAAGACGAGAGTTAAATGACCACCAAATCCGAATTCTAAAGATGAGAGAGGCATACTCAACCTTGCAAATCCCAAAGGAGATGAACCTTGCCCTAAGCGGTGTTGTACCTGCAATCTCCTGCACCCATGAATTCATACAAGCATGCATATACATATACATATTCAATGAAGGTGTTAGCTCAAGATTTATCACAAGGGTTAGGAACAATTACATTTACACGAAAATCGATGCAAAAGCACAATAATAAGTATGCACAGTTATTTATATTATCTAAACTACACATTTCACCATGGTTAACCTACCTTTCAAGAATGCCACATAGGGAGTCAATCACGGTCAAACGGTTTTTACAAGTCTAACTAGGGTATGGGCATTACACAATCTGAAGCTGACAATCCCTAACCACCAATTCAATAGACACTCTAGCTCCTGAAGCTAACTCCACTTCCCAACTAACATCTTTCCTAGTTTCCACTAGCCCGCAATGCTCCACAAGCAATGGATATATAAAATAATATGTAACTCTTGAATGAATCAAGATAGTAACATTTCTACCTCTGATCATACCTGTGGCCTCTATGACTATGGCTTGATGCTCAGCTTGGTGGTTGTCGACCACTATGAAAAATTTGTGGGACTTACCCATGTCCCCAATTGTAGGTTCCGATCCTGCCATCTGACCCTGGGGCACTCTCTCGTCATGTGTCCAATGGCCCCATAAGTAAAACAAGCACCACATGTCTAAAACTGAACACCCTATGGCCTAGAGTATGCCTGTCCTCCTATCCTGATCGATCCACTATAACCACCTCTAGAGGACTGCTGAGTCTAAGCCAGAGGTGTGTATGGTACATGTGGTTGTTGATTGTACCTAGGACCCTATGTCTTCCACTGCTTGGGCTTAAACCCCTCTTGTCCCTATGGAGTCCTTTGCCTTTGATTCTTCTATGATTGCTGCAAAGGAGGGGGTTTGAAGGATCGTGATGAATGTCTGTGATTACCATTCTAGTGGGGTTTCTTAAACCCAAAAGACTGAGGTATAGGGTTTCAGTTCTGACATCGATCGTGCATTTCATGAGGTCTACCTTGAATCTCCTCTGATAACAATGCCTTCTCCACGGCAACCCGGAGGCTTCCTGGAGCTTCCATCCTAACTGGTCCTTCTACCGAAATTCAATCCTCTAATAAACCAATTGATGAGTAGCTTCTCAAACTTCATGTAGTCAACATAGGGTAGGAGATCAAAGAATTTTCTCTCATATTGTGATACTGAAAGCCCCTTCTGCTGAAGGTAATGAAACTTATCAATTTTGTGCTGCCTAAATTTCTCTAATAGGTATCTATCTCTGAATCTCTCCATAAAGGTGTCCCAAGTGATAGTGTCTACAACTATGCCATTCTTATACTCCTCCTACCTCCACTATGTGGAAGTTGTCCCTCTCAAAAGGTGAATGGAAAACCATGCCTTCAAATTGCTCTCATAGGGACACAATCTAAAGCACCTTTCTAGACTCAATAGCTAAGACTCAGCCTCTACCCCATCAGTAGATCCTACAAATGAGTGTGGCTGAACACGTAAAAGTTCTCTGATCTGATCCTCGGGATCATGGGGTGCTCTCTATAAAAACACAGGTGCCACAACTGGAGGTGCCTTAGTTTGATGGACTGACTCAGGCTCATGCTCAACCTAACCCTCTATATGGCCAGGAGGTGGACTCCTAGTCCGCTCCCTAGCTGTTGATCTATGACTCTAAAAAATATGGTGTTCTTCCTAATGATCTACTTCTAGAAGCCTATCCTAAACTATTTCTATCTTTTGAAGTGCAACCAAAATGTCTCGGTTAGGGTCAATCGGTTGTTCAAGAGGAGCTTCCCGATTCCCTTCCAGAACTGACTCTTCCCGTACAATGTCTTCATGTGCCATGCAAGCATGCCTAGGATCCCTACCGCGCCTATGAGATTGTCACATAATCAGAGGCATCCTTAATGAGCAATAAAATAAAATAAATAAATAATTTAAAAAATAAAATAATAATTAAAGTGAAACTAAAGGTTCCTAGTGTTGGAAACCTTTCTCTGATACCAAAATATCACGCCCAAATTTTTGGGCAAAAATGCAACAACATTTTTTTTTAAAACAACACTAAAATACTATATGTTCTACGTTCAAAAGATGAGATAACTTAATTTGTCTAAACTAAAGGGTAACTCATGCGTCAATAAGAATGGGTTCCTAAAGAGAGAGATAATTAATTTAGTTTAATTAGGAGACTTAAGTCTCATCTCAATCTCCTAAGCGGCTTAATAAACAGTTATACCTTGGTTTAGTAATAATTACAATTATTATCATTACTTAAGTTGAATCATTTAACCCTATAGATCCATCACAACTTTATCAATTAATTAAATTATCTCGCCCAAATAAATCTTTAATTTTTAATTAAGAGATAATAATCATCCCTAGTAGTATTAAAATACTTCCAATATTTATAAAATTAATATAATACAATTCCATTATATTAATAATAATTCATTGTGCCAATAAGAATAATGTCAAACTTGCCTTTTAAAATTAACTAAATCAATAATAATATTTCCTAACAAATAACCCTCCATTATTGTTGAAATAAACCCCCCTCAATTATTTAATATTCATAAGAAATTACCCCTTTAGATTAAATTAATCATTATTCTTAGCAACACCTGTTTAATAAATGTTTAATAAAATTAAACATTTATATATGTGTGTGTGTGTGTGTGTACTTATATATTATAAGCTAAGCAAGGGAATAAACCTCAATATTCTTTATAACCACAACTAACCTTTAAATTAAATAATATCCCCTTTTTACATTATAAATTTAACCTTGTTTAAAAAATCTCATTCACTTTATAAAATTTAAAATGAACCCCTCTATTATAATTTTATTTCCCTTTTTTCTTATGTTGTCCCTAACCCTAAGTCAGGTTAGGGTTTTCTCTTTATTTGGGATACATATTTCCTTGCTTTCATTAACCCCTAACCAAAGTTAGGGTTAATGTTTTTTTTTTTTTCTGTTGAATGGCATGTAAAATTTTATTGTAGGTCGAAGACCCGGTGGTGATTTGGGAATTGCAGAGGCAGTGCTTTTAGTTTAGTGGAGGGGGGAGAGACTGTGGGTCTCGACGCAGAGTGCGGCTGAGGCCGCTCCTATGGGTCCCGGCCCACAGTGCCGGCCGAAGCCATCATTGTGGGTCGCGACCCACAATGTGGCCGAGGCCGACCTGTGGGTCACAGCCCACAATGCGACCGAAGCCGCCCTGTGGGTTCGGCCGACAGTGCCACAAAAACCCTAACTGTTATTTGTTGTATATTTGCACTTATTAACTTTATATATATATATATTATTTAATCTTAAGTATATATATATATATATATATATATATATATATATATATATATATATATGAACCAAAAGTAGTAAATAAATGTATATTCATATTCATGTTTAAATGTTAGCCTCACTGTATTTTTTATTTTAAAAAAATAGCTTAGTTTAAAGGTAGGACATTATATATATATATATATATATCTGCAATAATCTAGTTATTGTGAGCATGCTATTTATTTTTATTTTAAAATAGAATAGATTGTTACAACTACATGTTTGTTTCCATGAAATAAGAAGGCATGGATTAAACATTTCCTCTACAATGTATTTTTTAGATTAGCATATATGACAGTAATGTTTTATTTTACGACAACATTTACATTTCTAATATATATATATCTGTGTGTGTGTGTGTGTGTGTGTGTGTGTGTGTGTGTGTGTGTGTGTGTGTGTGTGTGTAATGTGTGTGTGTGTAATGATGTATAATAAGAATGAGTGTATATCTATTTAATGAAAATTTGCATTCATATATCTAGATCTGTCTGTCCTAATCACCAGGATATTATTTTCTTATTTATCCAATATTACAACTAGATGCAAAAAATGAGTAAATTTAAGTGTAAACTTAAGGAGTATATTTTCTATTTAATCTATATCATGAAATAAAATTTCTTTTCTATTAATAGTTATACAACTAACATAATACCCTTCAGAAAATTATTAGATTAAATAAATGGAGTGCAACTAACTTTACTCTACATTGCATACTATATTTCTATACTAAGCAAGTTTACACATAAAAATAAATAAGAGATAAAGCTGCATTTGATTTTAATGTTTATCTACCCTTTTTATCTTTACATGCATTTCTTTTTAATAAATATTAAAGCAAAAAATAAATTACATTTCCTACTCTACTTCAAGGTAGTAATTAACAAAATAGGAATAATACTCAAATGCTTCTTTGATTTCTTGAAATGAATATACAACAAAGTAAATATACCTTCTTTTCTTTTTGAATCCTTTACACAATAATAACAAAGTTACAATATCAAGCCTCTTCATTTCTACAAAAATGAGAGCTTGTTAAAATACATATTTTTTTTGAATTCCCAATGAATCAAATAGGATACTTGCACATGAACTTGTATTTTCTCCATCTTTTATCCTAGAAAAAAATCTACAAATAAAACTTATAGGTTGTGACCATGGAGGCTCACCTCCTAACCTGGGCTTACATGAAGCCACCCCCGAGCTAGGAGAACCAAGGATAAATGGGCTACAAACAAAATCAACCATGAAAGCAAGAAGAACTCATCAACACATGAACTCCAAACCCAAGGATATACAATCTCACCAAGTGACTAATTTTTGTGGGGTGAAGGTGGACAAAGTACCTAGAGGAGATCTACAAGAAGGAAGAACCAATGCCTTTACAAGGCTACCAAAATATAACCATCACAATTCACATACTTTTCCCAAAATACCCTTTTGTCCCCCATGGAATAAAAGCCCATATCTTCCCTTATGACCCCCTTTGCATAAGCATAAAAATAATAAAACAAGGGTCCCATAACCCTTGTGTATCTCTCTCTTCTAAGAAGAAAGTCTCTGCACTCTTAGGTTGTCAAGCAACCCTTCACCTCGAAGGCTACTCTACCCTCCCAAGGGTGAGTATGGCCTTGAAACACCCAAAACACATTTAATCATACAACACATAAAAATAAACACAAAGAAATAACTCCAACATTGAACTTCACAAACCACATAAACAACAAAACAAAATGCTCAAACAATATTTCCTTCACAATACAATGGAATACAATATGCAAGGAAGAAACACTACCAATCTTTGATTCTGCAAATGGAATGAGGAATAGTTGAAGGAGAGCTTCCCAATCCAGTAGTCTTCTCTTCTCAAAACTTAAGAATACAACATCTAAAACCAAATTTCCAACAAAATTCTAAGTCTCCAAGATTGGAGAGTGGGTGATCAAAATCCTAAGTTTGAATCTCTTCCCTAAGTAGACTCTTCTCACACTTTCCAACCTTTTGGAAATGATATGAGATCTCATAGGTTGGTCTTCCCAACCTCTTACATGCTTTCCAAAAATGGAAACTAAAAAAGGTAAGAGAAGGTGGGGAAGAGCAACTATCACTCAAATGGAAGGTTGCCTAACCAAGGAGAAATCCTCAAAAGTTGAATTTCGTCTATCTTGGAAAACTCAACTTTTGAGGTGACTTGATAGACACATGTGAGTGGTCACATGGTTAAAATTGACCTTTACCCGTAGGTATAACATATGGACCTTCAAAAATGCCCCTAACCTAACCTTAGGAGTTAGTTTGACCCTCTAGAAACTCACCTAAAGTTTACCTACGGGTCAAAATTGAGTTGACCATTCTAATGGCTCTCTATCCAAGACTTTTTTGGGACCACACTAAGATATTTGAAAAATGCACTGGTTATACAAATTCCCTCCAAGGGACATGTCATTGCCAACTCACTTCACAACACAAGTGTCAAGTGACACAATAAAAATACACAATACTTTAATATGCATGGGAATGCCCCTTTTTGGAATTAACAAATTTAACAAATACAAATTAAACACACATTCAAACATTCACATTTGCAAATAAAACACATTACATATGAGGTGTTATCTCTCCAAATAGACATCCCTTGGCTTCGCAAATGCACACAGGTTTAGCTTGATTCTCTAAATAGTTTCCATGGTCACACGGATTAGTTTTCCTACACAACTCACTTTGCACATTAGTAATCCCAAATAGTCACATGCGGTATTAATATATGAAAAGGATACAATTGAAACATTTTGCATACAATTTAAATCATAACAATCAAATTATCAATTATCCAATAAAATCCACATGAAATAATTTACTCAATGGCATCACCATAATCATCATGAAATTCAATCACTCGTAAGGCATGCATCCATGTTTTCTAACATCATAAATAAAGTATTAAAAATTAGAAATAAATGGCATACATCATATCATTATTATCCAATCACTGGATCATATAGAATCTATATGCATAATGCATCAAAATAAAGTATCAATAATGGGTCCAACATGAAAAATAACTGCAATGCTATGACGACTCAAGGTAGGGCCTCACAGTGCCCTAAAACATATTGTAAGTTGTTATTTATCTATGAGACTGGATTGGAGCAGTAGACTATAGTACCTATTCTCACCAAATTTTTTCTCACATTGGGTTTTCCTCATACATCTAGTGTTATGTGATCTGCTCTTGTGTGTGTGTTTCTATGTTTGCATTACATTTTTGGAATGTACACACTAAACTTAAAGTTTTAAAATACATTGATTCAATTCTCCCCCCCTCTCAGTGTCCATTTGTGTTCTTCAATTGGTATCACAGCCCTAGGTTCCCTTGTTGAAAAACTTTCTCCAACTTGGGTAGATCTTGCTTAATTAACACAATGGCTATAAATAATTCCTCCTCTAAACCACCTATCTTTGATGGTACCAACTATGCCTACTGGAGTAGAAGAATGGAAGCCTACATGTCTTCCCTAGGATTGATGTTTGAATGTCTATAAAAATTGGATATATTGTACCTCAAGATCCTCCTACTAACCTTGATGCTAAAAGGGAATATGAGAATAATGAAAAAGATAAGCTTGCAATCCTAAGTGGTATGTCAGATACAGAGTTTGTCAAAGTCATGCATTGCACAACAATTAAAGAAACTTGGGACAAGTTGCAGAGTGTATATGAAGGAGATACCAAAGTGAAAGAAGCCAAATTGCAAAATCTAAGAGCTTAGTTTTAAAAACTAAACATGAAAGAAGAAGAGAAGATAGCTAACTATCAACAAAGAGTGGATGAGACTGTGAGTACTATAAGAGGACTCGGAGAAGACATCATAGATGAAGTTATTGTAAAAAAAGGTTCTGAGATTATTAAATTCAAAGTATAATACAAAGGTCTTAGCTATTGAGGAAGCTAAATACTTAAATACTTTCTCTATGGATGAAATGTTTGGCTCTCTATCAACCTATGAGATGAGAACAACAAGTGTTGAACCTTCAAAGAGAGAAGCTAATTTCAATATTATAATGAAAGGAAAAGAACAAGCTACGAATGAAGATGAAAATGACTCTAATATTTCTGAAACTAACTTTGTTAGAAAGCTCAAGAAAGGGTCAGGCAAGTATAGAGGAAATCTACCTTTCAAATTATTTGACTATGGTAAAATAAGATATTTTGCTGCTAAGTGTACCTATAAGAAAAAGGAAGATAACTATATAGAATATTTGAAGGATAAGAGAAAGGTTTTACAAATAAAAAAGAAGAAACTTTAAAAAGAAGAAAGTTCTTTGCTCAATTGATAGTGATGTCTCTGATGATGAAAGTGAGTAGGTTGAGGAATAGTGGTACGGTAAATCATAAATATAGATGACAGCAAGAAAGAAGATGTAGATGTTGTGGTTGACCTTGAAGGAGAATTGGTTTGTGCTCTTGAATAACTTGACAAAGTAAGAAAAGAGTTCAAGAAATAGAAGAAGTATGTCATTAAAGAGAATGACTTACTAAACAAGAATATTGAAGAATCAAATAGCAATCTTGCTGCCATAACTACTCGGTTGGAAAAAACCAAAAGAATGTATGAAGTGACAAAATCAAATTTAGAAAACAAAGAGAAGGGGCATCAGAGGATGGGGGAATGAATTGTGAATCTCAAAAAGGAACTTGAAAAGTGTAAAGATGAACTCAAGGTGATACTCAAGTATGAGGGAAACACTGATGTGTTGGACAAAATGTTGAACAAGCAGATACTCAAAAGATGCAAAAGGAGTTGGATTTGATGCCAGTCAATGTTCTATCAACAAGGAATCAACGAATAAAGAGATACATTTTGTTTCTTCAAGTAAGAATGGAAATGAACAAAATTTTACTGTCAGCAAGGCCACTAAGAAGAAAACATATGCTTCTGTTACAAAGAGAAGTTATTATGGTCCAAAAGGAAAAGCCAAGATGGATGATGGAGGTGTCACAAGAGTCAAGGATATAAGGAAGAACTCAAGAAGATCGAGTTATGCTACTCTAAGGAGACCAATGAGAAATAATTTCGACAATGATTGGTATGCACCTTAGTTACATGGCTACTGTTATAAATGCAATACTTATGATCATAAAAATTGCAGAATGTAGTCTTATGTGTTAATTCCCTCCTAGTTATGGGAGTAGAAATCCTTTTGATTCTCTTAGAGATGCAAATATTATTTGTTACCATTGTAACGGTATTGGTCATAGAAGTTATGAATGTAGGAGATATAGTTTTCAGTCCTCTGATAGACCCTTAAGTTCATAATTCAATAGAAATGTCAAATGTTATCATTTTCAAAATCTTGGACATATAGAAATGCATTGTAAAATTAGAACAACTAAGAAAAAGAAGAAAAATGTCACCTTTGGAACCAAAGATAGAATCAGATCAGAATATGACAGTACAAAAGAAGTAAGAATCAACACAAATATGGGTATAAAAAGAAAATGACAAGGTTGAGTCATGACTGATTGTTCAAACTGCTCTGCATGCTGAAAGGAAAAACATGTGGGTAGTGGAAAGAGGTTTCTTCAACCACATGACTAGTGATAAGAAGTTTATAAAGCTTGAAGATTGGAATGGTGGTTCTGTGAAGATTGGAGATAACTCATCCATCACAAAGGCAAAGGTACTCTCAATATTGATGATAAACTGAAAGCACATGATGTATACTATGTGAAAGATTTGAAACATAGTCTACTCAGTTTGAGTCAAATGTGTGAGAAAGGATATAAGTTTACATTTGATTCATAAGGATATCAAATCAAAAAAGAAGGAAATTGATAGCTTGTTGTTGAAGGAAAGAGGACAGATGCAAATGTGTACAACTTGAAAGAATTCTTTGAGTCCCAATGCATGATGGGACAAGTTGATGAGAGCTAGTAATGGCTTAGAAGGTTGGTTCACATAAATTTTGACAATCTTGTTAAGGTTGGAAAGAAAGGGTATGTGAGGTATATACCATAAATCATCAAACCTGCAAGCACTTTTTGTGATGTGTCAAAGAGGAAAACAAACTAAACAGAGTTTTAAGACAAAGGATTACTCAACTACAAGGCCTTTAGAGCTTGTGCATACTGATTTGTGTGGGATTACAAGGACAAGAGCCCTAAATGGAGAAAGATACTTTATGTTGCTCATAGAAAATTTCTCGAGGATGACATGAGTCACTTTCTTGAAAGACGAGTCTCAAGCCTATGAAAGATTCAAAATCTTTAGGAATATGGTTGAGAAGGAAAGTGGATACAAGCTAAAATGGTTGAGATCAAACCATGGAGGTGAGTTTACCTCAAATAAATTTGAAGATTACTATGAGAGACATGGAATTAGAAGACAATATTCTACCCCCAAGACACTACAACAAAATGGTGTTGTGGAAAGGAAGAACAAATCAATCAAGGAGATAGCAAGGACAATGTTGAAAGAAGATAATCTTCCTAATGTATATTGGAAAGAAGTAGTCCATACTACTGTATACATATTAAATATAGTTTAATTGAGAGTGAACAATAGATTGACACCGTATGAGTTATGGTATGATAGGAAAATATTAGTCAAGTAATTCAAGGTTTTTGGTAGCAAGTGATTCATCAAAAGATATGATGGATTAGGAAGTTTTGATTCAACAAGGGATGAGGTATCTTCTTGGGATACTCAACTCATAGCAAGGCCTACGAGTGTTTCAACAAAAGACTAAAGAAAGTGATTGAGAGTGTATATGTAAAAGTGGATGAAGATCTACATAAAATAAAATAGAGCATAATAATTTAGATGGAAGAGCCACATGTTGAAGATGAAGAGCAATCTAAAAGTGAACAAGAAGAAGTACCCAACAAGACTCCAAATAGATATGTGCAAAATAATCACCCTTAAGAGTAGATCATAGGCAACAAAAATGAGGGTGTACAAACCAGAAGAAGACTCGCAAGAAGTAATGAATAAGTAAAATTTTGCCTCGTGACTGAGATGGAACCCAAGACATATATTGAGGCTAAAAAGAGTGAGAAGTGTATAAAGGCTATGGGAGAAGGGTTGCAGTAGATAGAAAAAAACAAAAAATGGGAATTGGACCCGAGACCTGCAGATAAAAGTTTCATTGAGACAAAATGGGTCTATAGGAATAAAATGAATGAAGAAGTAAAGGTAGTGAGAAACAAGGCAAGACTTGTGTGAAAGGGTTATGCTCAGGTAGAGGGCATACATTTTGAAGAAACATTTGCACCAGTTGCAAGACTTGAAGCTATAAGGATGTGTCTGGCATCCTCAACATATAAAGAATACAAATTATATCATATGGATGTCAAGTCTGCATTCTTGAATATCAATCTTGAAGAAGAAGAAGTTGACATAGAGAAACCTGAAGGATTTCAGCTACATGGAGATAAAAACTTTGTATGTAGATTGAGAAAAGCTTTATATGGTCTAAAGAAGGCACCCAGAGCATGGTATTATACGTTGGATAAGTATCTCCATCAACAAGATTTTAGAAAGGGAAATGATGACAACAACCTATATATCAAGGTAGATGGAGACTACATGATAATAGTAATGGTATATGTAGATGACATCATATTTGGATGCAATAAAGATGTTCTATGCAAAAAAATTGCTGATCAGATGCAGTCTAAGTTTGAGATATCAATCTTTGGAGAGCTGCCATATTTTCTTGGTTTGCAAATTTCTCAGTTAGATAAAGAAATATTTATATCAGAAACTAAGTATGCAAAGGACATCCTAAAATTTTTTCAAATGGAGGACAACAAACCGGTTAGTTCTCCCATGGTGATAGGATGCAAATTAAGAAAATATGATGAGTTACCTAGTGTAGATGATGTTAGATAGCTTAGATAACTAGAGGACAACTGAGAGGGGGCGGGTGAATCAGTTGTCACTGGATTATAGAAATTTAAGCATTTAAATCTTTTAGGATTCCCAAAGATACTAAGAGGGGGGGTGAATCAGTATCTGATCGGTTAGTGAATTTTCTGAACTTATTATATGAAAACCATTCCAAAACTGTGTACCGATAAAACAAAATTAATGCAATAAATAAGTGTTAGGCCCAATATGGAAAGCTAATGTACTAAGAGGGGAGGGGTGAATCAATACTTCAAAACTTTTCTTGAATAATAAATTTACTGTTATGCATAAACCGAGTAGTGCAGTAACATAAAATAAAGTTAAAACAAATAGGTAACAATTATACATGATTCACTCCATAACACATATATTTTGGTTACGCAGAAACTCTTGGTTAGAGAGAAAAACCGTGGTGGGGATGGCACCCACAACTTCACTACTACAATAATAAAGATGCTCAGTTAGAGCTACATTTAGCTATTTCTGATAGCTTACCCTATTAGGAGTAACAAGATCTGTTAGATCTACCTTGCTAAAGGATTTTACAACATATATTCTAAATGTTGCACCTGGTTAGAGGTTTTACAATTTATAGACTTGATTAGAGTCTTTTACCCTATTAAAGGTTTCTCTTTCAATTTTCATAATATTACAATAAAATCATTACAAATATCTACAACTTTACATCTGAAATGTTATAGCAGATTCTATGTGCTCAGAATAAGATTACCTTGCTTATAGCATAGCTCAGTAACCCATATAGTAACTTAGTAAACCCTTCTATTTACTCTGCTCTTTGACTGTTCTCTGAAAACCTTCTCGGTGACCTCTGTGTCTTCTGTAACAGTCTTCCTTCATACATACATGCACACACCTTGCTCTTAACTCATGCTGTATAAATAGATCTATTAAAATGGTGATCCAATTCATTGCTTCGATCTTACAAACAAGATTCCTCAAATGAATAACTAAACAAAATATTTCATTGGTTAGATTGTCCTTGTAATCATACACAATCTTTTGGTGTAATTTCCAATGTAATAACGGTTAGATGTGCCTCAATCTTGTAACACATTTTCATATGCATGTCCAGGTTCAATGTATCTGGTAACACATTTCACTCAATGAATATCAACTCGGTGTGTCATCTTTATTGCTTGGTAGTCTCAAAAAGATACTCGGTAGACAGCTCAGTGTATACTATGTTCTGTAACTGCTTTCTTTTGTAACCAACTAGACTGTGCATACCGACTTCTCTGTGTGTACCGACTGCATGATTTGGTAGTGCTTAACCGACTAGAATATATAGAATGACTTTGAATATAAAAAACTAATGGCAATTTGATAAGTAGTAACAATCTCCCCTTTTGACATTAGTTGAGATGTTTGACAAAAAATACTTTCAAAGTCATAACTCAAAAATCTATATACTTACAAAATGACTACACTTGAAAATATATATAATAGTCAATGAAATAGTATATTTAGATATACTCCCCTTATCATTATCCTGTACATAACTTTGATTTTGCATGCTTGGTTGTGTGCTTGTGTGCTCTGCTTGCTTTGCATACTCTATATACTTTGCTCGGTATACTCCCCTTTATACAATACTCCAAACTGTATTATCAAAACTGTATCACTCCCTAAATATAGTATATTACTCCCCTTATGTAGTATTACTCCCCTTTTTTGACAAACATCAAAAACTTAATTTCCATCCGGGGGTGGTAACTGATCAAAAATAGATTTATACTTTTTCCAGGCATCGGTGAGTGTGACTGAGAGTGCATCCTTTACACTTTCCATTAAAGAATTTTGTGCTTGAATATCAACCAATAGTGATATTAAGCCATCAAGAGTGCTTCCCTCTTGTGTAGTTGATAGGCATGTAGCTCAGTTGATATGTTCTTGAACTAATGAGAGATGAGGAAGGAATAATGTCTGGAGGGTCATTTATCCATCCTGATCTTATGCTCTTCATTTCTAAGTTCTAACTGTTGAGCCATGAGCTATTGAAGCTTGGTATAAAAATTCTGAACTGAATTTGGCTCTGTGGTCAACTTAGTTGAGAGATCGGTGATCTCTTTCTCAATTGCATCAGTTTTATTCTTGATATCTTTAATGAATAAGGAAAATGTACAAAGTTTCTTAAATAAATAAAGAATATGCTTGAGTTGAGGGGACAACTCAACAATGAATTTGACAAGCTTGACTTTTCCAATAGCTAGAGCTTTTTGTACATCTTCAATCATTTTTGCAGTAAGCTCTTTTTCCTTTAGCTTTCTCAAGTATTCAGATGCATCAACTCTAGATGTTTCTATTTGATTAAGGAGTTCATCTAGTTGAATGTGGATGGTTGCATCGGTTGACACTATAGCTGATGGTAGCATTTCTGTTAGCAGTGTCTTCACCTTCTGTAGTACTTTTTTCTTTTGAATGGCCATTTGTTTTTCTTGTTCGGCCTTTGCTTTGCATAGTTCACCGAAATCAATAAGTGCTTGCCCCTTTAATTTTGAAATATCCACATTGGGCAACACTATTAGTTTAGTTAAATCAACTTTAAAACTATGCTTTTTCACATTCTTCTCTTTACCTTTGGTTGGTTGTACCAAGACAATTGCTTGTGAGGCTTGCTGACCCTCAGTAGGTTACTCGGTAGAGGCAACACTTTGGTCAGTTCTTGTAGCTGTTGTGGTGTCCTTGGGTGTCTCAGTACTGGGGGTCTCAGCTATAACATTTTCAGTGCTTGATGGTGCTTGAGAGGTCTGATCTTTAGTTGTACCTTCTGCTGCTTCAGACTTGTGACCTTCAGCGCCTTGTGCTATATCTTAAGGAGCTTCGGTAGAGACATGTGACTTGACTGGTGGATAAGGCTGAACTTGTACTATCACAGATTCACTAGATACAAGTTTTGCATAGGTAGTGCCTTCTATCATTTCTTGCTTCGATGCTTCTGCATCCATGACATCTTCATCAATTTGAATAGTGTCAGCCGGGTCTTGCTTGGTAGCATCAGGACCTTGCTCGGTGACATCAGGATCTTGCTTGGTGACATCAATAATTTCAACTTGAGATTGTTCACTGACATCTTTTAGTTTGAAGATTTCCTACCATTTGGATTTTATATCAATATATAGCCCATTCATCAATTTTAAGGCTCTCTGTTTGACAAGAAATTTAGAATTGTAGGCTGTCAAATGCTCCTTTATTTCTGCTATAGACATATCAAGAAATAGATGGACTAGACTTCAGTCTCTAATTTGTTTCTCTGAGTCCATTGCATATTTCCACCTGTTATCAATATGTAAGTACAATTCACTCGGAAATGACTTTACTAGTTCTAATGGAGCTAGCCAAAACTTTAGAAGTGTGCAAATGACAGCTTCTTCAATTTGTCGCTTCTCATCATTATTCCTAGTCTCATACTTGACATATCAAAATCCTGCAAATCCACCATATTCTTTAAGATTGGCACAAAAGTTTTCAACACTATGAATATTTACCTTCTTGCTTTTTACAATCTAGAATTTGTTGGCATCTTCTGATTCTGTATCACTAGACTCTTTTGCCAAAATGAGTCTCCGAGTAGATTTCTTATAGGTTTTGGTTACCTTGGGAATAGTAACACTCTTTTGTTTCTTACTCAGTGATGCAGCTGATGCTCTAGTGTTGGGTCTCTTTGTTGGTGGAGTTGGTAGGGTCTTTGTAGTGTCCAGTTTCTTTCTTTTCAAAACTTTACCCTTAGGCAACTCGGTACTCAATGTTATTGCTACCTCTTGAGCTTCTGATTCCTCTTTGGTAATGGTAAGAGTGCCTTTGATAGGTGTAGAGGAGGATTCTTCTCTGAATTTCTTAGATAAAACCTTTATCATCTTTGTAGCCTTTCTTGTAGCTTTAGGTACTACAATGCTCATTTTCACCTTTTCCTTAACTTCTTCATAAGTTCCATATCTTAGTTCAGTAGCATGCCTCAACAGTGTAAGATATGCATCAACTCATTGTTGTGTGATATCATAGTCAATCTCGTAACCCATTGGTGGCAAAGATTGAGTCCTTGGTTCTACAACATTCACATAGCAGTAATCGGTGTCTACCTCAAAACATATATCATCCTTATATTTCTCTACCAGCTATGGTGGAATCATGTACCTGTTGTGCATCTTTTCTTGAAATTTGTTGAAGTAGTCATCCATGATATCATTAAAATTATCTCCCAATTTCTTGATAAAGTCATTAATTTGATGGGTGATAGGTCGGTGTAGCTCCCAAACTACTTTACCGACTGAGGGAAAGAACTTCTCAAAGTAGAAAAACATGCATACAAGAAGTGAACCAAACTTTAGTGTATTTGCCAAGTTGTTCTTTTTCAGCTTTCTTATTGTGTTCAGGTTCTCAAACAAGTTCTTCAATAACACTTCACATAAATCTACTTTCATTCCCTTTTTCACTATTTTGTAGGCTAAGTCAACTGTAGCACATGGTACACTATTTTCCCTTGCTGATTGGAAGAAACAGTAACCAATTACTCTAATTGCAAATTTAAGTTCTACATCAGTGACATTATTTAGTTTCAGTCCTCGGTAATCAGATTCTACTCCAGTTAAACTGATTAACTCCTTCTGTGATATCATTTTTTGTGCTCGTGCATGGTCATAGATAGGATATCCGGTGATCATATGAATGATTTCCTTAGTGATTTTGAATGGTTGCTCCTCTAGCCACATAAAATCATCATGAACTCTGCTTAAAACAAACTTAACCCACTGGGGTTTGAATACATGGGGATAGGCTAGGGCTTCAGTTAATCCCTTGATTTTGATATGCTCATACTTGCTATCCATTTTGTCATCGGTACATAGCTCATCATATGTGTCACTAATCTCAACA
The DNA here is from genome assembly GCF_030272615.1 of Cryptomeria japonica. Taxonomy (NCBI): domain Eukaryota; kingdom Viridiplantae; phylum Streptophyta; class Pinopsida; order Cupressales; family Cupressaceae; genus Cryptomeria; species Cryptomeria japonica. Next base: position 439,694,547 of record NC_081406.1, on the reverse strand, counting down.
TGACCAAGTTCTTCAACACAGAATTTGGTGAAGAATCTAACATCTCCGACTAATAAGACTCGATCCAAGATGAGTGAAAAGGCAGTTTTGTCATCCAATTCAGAGGTGACTTTAGGAGTCAAAGTGTATTTCAAAGATGGCTTCTCCACATTCTTGACAACTACGGGATCTTGGATCTTGGGTGCCATTTGTAAATTTTAGATAAAACTTAGCAAACTATCCTTAGGGTTTGACAGTTTACAAATGGCAGATGCTTCACACTTGGTAGATAATAGCAATTTGACAAGATCAGAAAACCAGCTTAATAGTGTGATGAGATTTGATGTAAATGCCTTGGATTCACTTTGAATGAAGTTTGACCACCTTGATTCACTCTGCTCTACTCTCTTGAAAACTTGGTGAATGAAAATGACTACGAAAATACCTTTAAGTACACAAAATACCTTATCGGGCTCTGTGCAAGTTAGGTCAAAACATTAAATGCACTCGGTTCACCTTTAACCGATTTACTCTTTTTTCATTTTAACCGAGTAACCAAATTCCCTTCATTTACCGACTTGACAGGCTTCCTGTATACACCGACTTGACAGGTTTCCTGTAAAGTACTTTTGATAGAATTTCAAACTTACTAATGCATCTTAACTATGCAGATTTTGAATTTTGTACATAATAGAATAGGAACTATTATGATTTAACCTTTAGAGAATGCAGTCCCTTCATACCTTTTCTGATTAATTTGGAATAGGTGCACCTAACTTGGTAGGTAAGGTGCTTTCTTCATCTGACATGATTTCCTTCTTTTTCCAAATCATCTTAAATTTTTCTTTTATTTCTTCAGTGTCTCTTCTAGGTTGATCTCTGCAATCTTCAACTAAATGTCCAACTTTGTGACAATGAAAACATGCCATACCAGGATTTCTCTATGATCTTTGGTTGTTCATTCCAAACCTTATAAAACAGTTGGCACTTATATGTCCATATCTTCCACAACATTCGCACCATATCCTTGTATTGTAATCCCATGGTACTACTGCATATTGTCGGTAAGGATTTGTGTGAGTTTGGTAACCACTAGTGTTTGCTCGGTGTGTAGACCACATGTGATTCTTTTGCTTAAACCAACACTTCTCGGTACTATGTCCATATCTATTGCAGTTTTTACAAAACCCTTTTAATTTTGCCTTCTGATAGTTGTTAACAGACTTTGTTCTACATTAATTAGATGTGTGACCATATTTATTGCAATTGTAACAATACTCATTTGACTTAGTGATATTCGGTTGCTTACCTTTTCTAATCTGGCATATGTTGGCAGTATGACCTTGATTTCCACAGTAGTAGCAAATAGGCTTCTTCCTTTTGATTTTATTCATGTTTCTAGCTTGCTTTGATGATTCTCCTTTCCCGGTAGTATGAATTCCTTTCTTGGTAGAGTCTTTTCCTTTGTAACCGAGTCTTACATCTTTGTTGGGTCTTCTTATATTCAGTTGCTCATCCAACATCTTTGAAGCTTCATAACTCTTCTTCAATGTTTCTTTGGATTTCTTCTTTGTTTCAAGTTCATTAGTCAACCTTGATACTTCAAGTTTCAATGCTTGATTCTCATCATTCTTTAGAATTGCTTCATGATGTGCATAGCCTAGTTGATCTATCATATTTTGTTGAATCCCAGTTAACCTTATGATTTCATCATTCTTATCAGATACCAAGACCTCAAGTTGTTGTTTCTCTCTTTGTAGATCTCTTTCTTTATCCTCAGCTATCCTCAATGCATCTAGATTTTCAGTCATCTATGTACTGAAATGTTCATGTTCTCTTTGCATTTCTTTTAGTTGATCAGCCAGTGCTTTTTTCTTTTCTTTCAATACTCCAATCATTTCTTTAGTTTCTTCAGATATACTATTCTCAGATGATGTCTCAATTTGTTCCACTAACTCTTGAGAATCCTGCAAGTCATCAGATAATCTTCTTCTTACTTTTGGAGATTTTTACATTTGCCTTTGCATGTCTGCAATCACTTGATTTGCATGATCCATCTCTTCTTGCAGATATACAATCCTCTGAGATTGTTTATAGCCTTCCATTGATAAGATCTTTCTCTTTAGGTTGTTAAACCCTTTTTCAAGATTCAAGCTCTGATACCAATTATTAGGCCCAATATGGAAAGTTAATGTGTTGAGACGGGAGGGGTGAATTAGTACTTCAAAGCTTTTCTTGAATAATAACTTTACTGTTATGCATAAACCGAATAGTGCAGTAACATAAAATAAAGTTAAAACAAATAGGTAACAATTATACATGATTCACTCTATAACACATATATTTTGGTTACGCAGAAACTCTTAGTTAGAGAGAAAAACTGCGGTGGGGATGGCACCCACAACTTAACTACTGCAATAATAAAGATGCTCGGTTAGAGCTACATTTAGCTATTTCTGATAGCTTACCCTATTAGGAGTAACAAGATCTGTTAGATCTACCTTGCTAAAGGATTTTACAACATTTATTCTGAATGTTGCACCTGGTTAGAGGTTTTACAATTTATAGACTTGATTAGAGTCTTTTACCCTGTTAAAGGTTTCTCTTTCAATCTTCACAATATTATAATAAAATCATTACAAATATCTATAGCTTTACATCTGAAATGTTATAGCAGATTCTATGTGCTCAGAATAAGATTACCTTGCTTATAGCATACCTCGGTAACCCATACAGTAACTCGATAAACCCTTCTGTTTACTCTATTCTTTGACTATTCTCTGAAAACCTTCTCAGTGACCTCTGTGTCTTCTGTAACAGTCTTCCTTCATACATACATGTACACACCTTGCTCTTAACTCATGTTGTATAACTAGATCTCTTAAAATGGTGATCCAATTCATTGCTTCAATCTTACAAACAAGATTCCTCAAATGAATAACTAAACAAAATATTTCATTGGTTAGATTGTCCTTGTAATTATACACAATCTTCTGGTGCAATTTCCAATGTAATAATGGTTAGATGTGCCTCGATCTTGTAACACATTTTCATATGCATGTCTAGGTTCAATGTATCTGGTAACACGTTTCACTTGGTGAATATCAACTCAGTGTGTCATCTTTACTACTTGGTAGTCTCAAAAAGATACTCGGTAGACAGCTCGGTGTATACTATGTTCTGTAACTACTTTCTTCTGTAACCGACTAGACTGTGCATACTGACTTCTCTGTGTGTACCAACTCCATGATTCGGTAGTGCTTAGCCGACTAGAATATATAGTATGACTTTGAATATAAAAAACTAATGGCAATTTGATAAATAGTAACAATAAGAACAATAAGCACAAAATGAAAGACACACCATAACACTATATTTTAATGAGGAAACCCGGTGTGCGGAAAACCTCAGTGGGATTTGTGACCCACAATATTTGCTTACTGGCCAATAAGAGAATATTACTGTTACAATAGGGGCCTACACATGTAGGAAGGCCAAGTGCCTAGAGCTCACTACTCAGTTACAAAAGAAGTCTCACTAACTTACAAAAGTGGATTATGAAAATCCAATGTCATGTACTGCTTTACATCAGCATCTGCTATGCCAGGTTCAATTCCAGTTTAAGCTCTGTAATAATCATAAACCCTTATCCAAGATTTGCCTTACAATTCACACATTAGGTCTGCAATAATCTAGCCATACACACCTTCTAAATTATCTACAAGATCTCATACTTATATGAGTATTATTACAATCCGCCATGTTGGCTTACAAAAAGATTTTACAATTAAATACAAAATACATTTAAACAAAATTCTTGTCGGCCATGGTGTCGGTAATCAATATTTTCTGTGCCGGTGAACTGTATGATGGTGTAGAGTCTGCCAGTGCCGGTGCCTACTGATAACATATGATTGTAAGGTTGTCATAAATGACAATACCTTCAATCACCTACAATTTCTCATTGGAGTGTGCATTTGCCAACAATCTCCCCCTTTGGCATTAATGGCAACACTCATGAGAAAAATCCAAAAGGTGTCCAAAAATATTGTCCAAAAAGAATCTACCAAAATGTCTTATCAAAATGTGTGCTCCCCTTGAGATGATGATGTACTGTTCTCAGATGATGTTCCAAAAAGAATCTGCCAAAATGTCTTATGAAAACCAGCTTGACAATGCAATGAGATTTGATATAAATACCTTGGATTCGCTTTGAATGAAGTTTGATTTCCTTGATTCGCTCTGCTCTGCTCTCTTGAAAACTTGGTGAATGAAAATGACCATGAAAATACCTTTAAGTACACAAAATACCTCATCGAGCTCCATGTGTGTTAGGTCAAAACATTAAATGCACTCGGTTTACCTTTAACTGATTTACTCTCTTTTCTTTCATTTTAACCAAGTAACCAAATTTCCTTGTTTACCGACTTGACAGGTTTTCTGTAAAGTACTTTTGATAGAATTTCAAACTTACTATGGATGGAATGCAACCAAAAGAACTCACCATGGACTCTGCTCAAGACTATCCTTATCACATCTTTTAGAAAATCAGGGATACTAAGAATGTCCACAAAACCTAGGGTTTCCACTACCTTGTGTTCCTGGTTTAACATTACCATTTTTATCACAAATTATAGTCCTATACATGTTCTTAATTTCATCATCTCCTAGTTCCTCAATATGAAAATGTATATACATTCTAGGATCCTCTGCATAAACTACTCCCTTCGGTATTTTTGAAAATGCTCCTACGGTATCATCTTTCTTCACAATTCCGGGAATAAGTTTGAACACAGGTCTAGGGCGCTTGATAACTTTGATCACAGTAGGGTTTGCAATAAATTTAGGTGCAGATGAAGAAGCCATAGTTATAAATACCTTAATCTACCTTTATGATGAGTGCTTGAATTAACTGCTTCACTTTTTGCTAAGGATGCCTTCGCTCGTGATTTTCGCGCTCTCTGGAGATTTGAATGCTTGGTGAATGAAAAAGGAGCTAAAACACTTGCTTTATAATGTTATTTCCTTCAACTACCATATTTAATGCGTGCTGGTTAAGTCAAAAACTTAACTCATCTATCGATAAATAAGTAATCCAACTTCTCACCAACAACTGAGGGTAAATTAGCATGTTTTCAATTTGTTGCCATACCCCCAAAGGATTTTCTTTAGTTAGATGGAGAATCTCCTGCTGGTGGAGTGATACTCTGTTCTACCGGTGGAGGAGTATTCCCATCAACATTCTGATTTGACTTTCTAATCCATTTCTTTGAGAATTCTTGCTTTACCTCTTCAACTTTTTCTTTACCTTTCAAGCTGGGTCCTTTGTTATTTGTCGGTGATGTCTTACTTCTACAGAATTTTGCAATATATCCAATCTTGTTGCAAGCATAACAAGTCACATTATTTTTCTGAATAGCTTTCCTATATCCTATGCCGGTATGCATTCTGCATTGATTAGATAAGTGTCCAAATCTTTCACAAACATAACATCTTACATTCATTCTGGAATTTTCTGATTTATGACCAACTTTGTTGCATTTAGAACATTGATCGATGGGTGTATTAGTGTTTTGATAATTTCTAGATCTACACTTATTTTCTCTATGACCATACTTGTTACACTTAAAGCATTTTCCATTAAATTTGTAAGCATTAGGTTGTCTAATTCCTCGAATGATATCCTGTGCAACCTTCAAATCATCTTCAAGTTTGATATTCTTTACATTTTATGCATCATAGTCTGAAAGAGTTGTTTCCAATTGCTTTCTCAAGTTTTCCATCTCTACCGGTGTCAGAATCTTCCTCAAGATGTTAGGCTTTTGAAAATAGAGGACCAAGCTCTGATACCAATTGTTAGGATTCCTAAAGATATTGAGGGGGGGGGGGGGTGAATCAGTATCTGACCGGTTAGTGAATTTTTTGAACTTATTATATGAAAAGCATTCCAAAAATGTTTACTGATAAACCAAAATTAATGTAGTAAATATGAACAATAAGCACAACATGAAAGACACACCATAACACAATATTTTAACAAGGAAACCCGGTGTGGGAGAAACCTCGATGGGATTTGTGACCCACAATATTTGCTTACTAGCCAATAAGAGAATATTACTGTTACAATAGGGACTTGCACATGCAAGAAGGCCAAGTGCCTAGGGCTCACTGCTCAGTTACAAAAGAAGTCTCACTGACTTACAAAAGTGGATTATGAAAATCCAATGTCATGTACTACTTCAGATCAACATCTGCTATGCCAGGTTTAGTACCAGTTTAAGCTTTGTAATAATCATAAACCCTTATCCAAGATCTACCTTACAATTCATACATTAGGTATGCAATAATCTAACCATACACACCTTCTAAATGATCTACAAGATCTCATACTTATATGAGTCTTATTACAATCCACCATGTCAGCTTACAAAAAGATTTTACAATTAAATACAAAATGTATTTAAACAAAATTCTTGTCAGCCATGATGTCGATAATCAATATTTTTGGTGTCGGTGAACTGTATGCCAGTGTAGAGTCTGCCAGTGCCAGTGCCTGCCAGTAACATGATTGTAAGGTTGCCATCAATGACAATACCTTCAATCACCTACAATTTATCATTGGAGTGTGCATTTGCCAACAAAATCCATATTATCCGAACACATAATCAGAATGCATAAACCATAAACCAAAATTACTGATAAAGCATTTAAACATAAACATAAATCATATAATAGTTACAATCCATCCATAACACATGACACCAATATTTGTACATGGAAAACCCAATAAAGGGAAAAACCATGGTGGGAAGCCTACCCACAATTAGATAATACTTCTACAGTAAGTATGTGATTACAATATGAGGGGCCTGCACATGCAGGAAGTCCAACAACCTAGAGTGCACTTCTCATCACAAAAAGGTGCCTCACTAACTACATAAACACCAGACTACAATCCAGAAAGAAGAGTGAACTGCAAGTATAGCATCTCTTGTGCCTGAGTACAATTCTAGTTAAGCTCAATATTTGAGGCCTTAAACCTCTCTTACAAACCCAATTTGATCACCTATGATCAGCCAAACCTTATGAATATTATTACAACATTATTCACACACATATCATTTCATAACCTTGACTTATCAACCCACGATCTACAAAGAGGTCTTACATCACATGGACCTAAACAATTAGGTCAGCCACCTAAAAGATAATACAATAAATTCATAACATAAACCCATAATCCAATGATCAAAGAGGTCATCTTAGGCTAAAAAACAATGTAAACCAATCATTAAATCCTGTTGGTAACACATCACGAACATCCTCCAACATGTTATGAAAATTGGTCCATAACCTAGATAACACCAGACCCAAAATAGGTCACCATAAACCAAATCCAACACCATTGATGAACTAGAACACAAACAAGCTAACCAATAGTATCCTAAAATCCATGTAGAAGCCACACTAATACCACTTATCACATGCATCAAAAGATCTTCAACAAATCTCTACAGGTAAAACCCTTACCAGTGACCAAAAGGCTTACTAGAACAAATGATATCTCTTGAGTCATCAAATCCTAAACCAACTAATAGTGATACACATCTGAATAGAATGAATGATAGATCTAAACCAATTCCACAAACCAATCAGAAACTAGTGAACAACCAAAACAACTAGTGTTGCCATCAGTGATAAAACATCAATGCAACACATAATCAATTCCTCCAAATTGCCAACAATCTCCCCCTTTGAAATTTATGGCAACACTAGATGAAAAACAACATCCAAGTGCCAAGAAATGCTAAACAAGTCTCCCCCAATGGAAGACAGCCAACAATCTCCCACAAAATGATATAGCAATGAAGTTCTGAACTAAACTCACTTATGACTGATATTATGTTAAGATCTATTTTTCACATATATCTCTCCTCCTTTGACATCAATGCCAAAGATTTAGCATAAAACATCAATGAAAAATCATAGATCCTCTGAAACATACAGGTGACTACTCTCCTTGAGTAGTAGCACCACCACATCAATCTATAATGAGTAAAAACTCTAATAATGCATACTGGACTGATGCCAATCAACATCACTCAAGTCTCTACTGGAGGGGCAGAAACCCCTAATTTGTCTCTGAAGTACTCAAATGATTCTTTAGGAAAAGGTTTAGTGAAAATGTCTGCAATCTATTCTTTACTATTCACATAAACCAGTCTAACTTCATTTGCTTCCACCTTCTCTTTCAAAACGTTATACTTGATAGATATGTGCTTTGTCTTATAATGAAATACCAGATTCTTTGATATATCAATAGCAGCAGAGTTATCACAATGAATAACTACTAGTTCATTACAATTCACCTTTATATCCTTCAACATTCACTTCATCCATAGAACTTGTGTACAGTTAGTAGCAGCAGCAACATACTCAACTTCAACAGTAGATAAAGAAGTGCATGAATGCTTCTTGCTAATCCATGAAACAAGTTTCTTTCCAAGAAAGAAAGCTCCACCAGATGTGCTCTTCTGATCATCAACATCTCTAGCGCAATCTACATTTGTATATGTGCATAATGTAAAGTCATCATTTTTAGGATACCACAAACCATATTTAGTTGTTCCCTGCAAATACCTAAAAATCCTTTTCACCACACTCTCATGATTTTCTCTAGGATCACTTTGATATCTTGATACAATAGAAACTACATTCATTATATCTAGCCTATTCTAAGTCAGATATAACAAACCACCAATCATAGATTTGTACCTAGTAGGATTTACCAATGTAGATGCATCTTTCTATGTCAATTTCTCACTTGTAACCATAGGAATACTAACTGGTTTACAATTTTCCATACCAAATTTCTTCAACAACTCTCTAGCATACTTAGTTTGACAGATGAAAATACCTTTATCAGTTTGAGTAATCTGCAAACCTAAGAAAAATATCATCTCCCCAATCATAGACATCTCAAATTCATTCTTCATATTGTTAGAGAATTCAATACACAACTTATCTTCACCTCCAAAAATGATATCATCAACAAAGACCTCAATAATAAATATGTCATCATTAGTGATCTTATAATATAAATTATTGTCAACATTATCTTTAGTAAAATCAAGCTTTAAAAGATATTTATCCAGTCTTGCATACCAAGCTCTAGGGACTTGTTTCAATCCATATAAATCTTTCCTTAACCTACAAACCATGCTTTTATCATCTGAAAGTGAAAATCCATCAGGTTGCTCAATATAAACTTCCTCTTCAAGATCTCCATTCAAATTCACACTTAACATCCATTTGATAAACCTTGAAATTCTTATGAGTAGCATAAGCAAGAAATAATCTCACAACTTCAATCCTAGCTATCGGTGCAAAGGTTTCACCATAATCAATTCCTTCCTTCTGAGAATATCCTTTATAAACCAATCTAGCTTTATTCCTTACAACTTGTCCATCCTCATTCAATTTATTCCTAAAAACTCATTTAGTTCCAATAACATTCTTATTTATAGGACGGGGAACTAAAGTCCATGTGTTATTCTTTTCTATCTGATCTAATTATTCTTCCATAGCCTTCATCCAATATTCATCTTTACAAGTTTTAATTATTGATGGTGGTTCAACTTGAGAAATAAAACATACCTCATCAGCTACCAGCCTTCTTCTTGTCATCACTCCTTTGCTTTTGTCTCCAGTGATCTGATCTTTAGAATGATTCAACCTTACATACCTAGGAGTCTTCTGATTTTCTACTCCTCTATCCTGATCTTCAGTTACAATTGAATTTTAAGATACTACCGTAGTAACTGGTTCAATATTTTGTTCTGGTATAGGTGCTAATGGTTCAGTTACAATCATTTCCACTATCGGTTCTCTCTCATAATTTCTGATTTGACTTATGTTTTGCTCATCTACTTTGACATTTGTACTCTCCACAATTCTCTCCAATCATTTGTTATAACATCTATATGCTTTTCTTTCATTAGAATAACCAAAAAGTATTCCTTCATCACCTCTAGGATCAAACTTTCCAATGGAATCATCTCTTTTGATATAGAATTTACTACCAAAGATTCTGAAATACTTAAATGTTGGTGTATGAACAAACCATAACTCATAAGGTGTCTTACCGGTATCTCCTTTATATGAACTCTATTGAATGTGTATATTGTTGTACTTATAGCTTCTCTGCAGTAGATATGAGGTAAATTAGCTTCCATCATCATGGTTCTAGTTGCATCCAAGATAGTTCTATTATTCCTTTCCACAACTCCATTCTGCTGAGGTGTCTGAGAAGCAGACAACTGTCTCCTTATCCCATTCTTCTCACAATAACTGTTAAATTTACCGGATGTGAATTATCTACCCTGATCTAACCTTAAACATTTAATCTTCAATCTTGTCTTTGTCTCAACTTTAGCTTTAAATATTTTGAACTTCGCAAATGCTTCAGACTTCTCCCTTAGAAAAGTAGCCCACATCATTCTATAATAATCATCAATCATTAGCATGAAATATCTATCACCCTAAAATTTTTTGATTACATCAGGACCACATGAATCAATATGAATAAGATTAAGAACATCATTAGATTTGTCTTGTATACTCTTAAAAAGAATACTGACTTGCTTTCCCATTTGACATTCCTTACATACTGGATTATAGGGCTTTACAATCTTTGGTATATCTCTAACTGCATTAGAAGAACTAATGTTCACAATGCAATCAAAATTCACATGACACAACCTATTATGCCATAGCCAACTCTCATCAATTTGTGCAATCAAATGTGTCTTTTTACCAGAGTTCAAATGAAAGATATGACCTTTATTCTATGTACCAATTTCAATTTCCAAACTAGGTCTATTGATAATCTTGCATTTTCTATCCTTGAACTATAACTGAAATCCCTTATCCAATTATCCTACACTCAAAATATTATGCCTTAAACCTTCAACATAATAAACATTATCAATGTTATACTTACCGTCTAATGATATTGTTCATTTTCTCTTGATCAGACATTCTTTCTCATCTCCAAATCTAACTAGAACACCATCATATTCTTTCATAGATAAGAACTTCCTCTTATCTCCAGTCATATGATGTGAACATCCACTATCAATTACCCATTCATCCCTGTCTTCAATTTTAGCAGCAAGGGCCTTCTCTTTAGGTACTAGATCATCTTCCTTGATAGCCAAAAATACCCATTCCTTTCCATTTCCGGATCCACTAGCTGAATCTTTTGCTAGTTCATCCTCAGAATCAATCACACCTTCCTCATCCACATAGTAGCATTATTTGTCTTTGTTTTCCCTATACTTATCCTTGTTCTGATAATCATGGTTACACCTAAAAGATCTTCTATCTCTTTCTTCAAATCTTGAATTCCTTTTAGGACATCTAGATGCAAAATGACCTATCTTATTACATGCAAAGCATTTTAAAGGTGATTTTTCTTCATACTTACTTCTTGTCGGTCTTTTAGGTACTCTTCTAGCAAATAAGGCTTCAATTTTCTCAAACTCTTCATCTTCTTTCTTCACATCCTCTAGTTCCTTTGCATATAAATATTTCCAATCACTCTTGCCAGTAGATGATGTAGATGCATGAAAACTAGGTTCAGATTTAATAGCTCCAGAAGGTCCAAATTCCTCAAGATCAAAACAAGATAATTTCCCAACCAAGGTATCCCTATTAAAAGAGGTGTTTTCTATAGTTCTAAGATCATTAATTTCAGTAGCCTTCATCTTATAAGTCAGTGGTAAACCTATCAGTACTTTAGAAACTATTTCATATTTTCTCAGAGATCCACCACAACATTGAATTCCCAAACCAATCTCATTTACTCTCTCCATAAAGCAATAATCCTATCATCTTCTTCTATCTTTAGATTTTTCATACCTTACCTGGTAACCATCAAGTTTAGCAATATTGATAGTAGGGTCACCTTCATTCAGAGTCTCCAATTTATCCCATATAGCCTTTGCAGTTGATTTGTCAGCTAGTACCATAATTTGTTGTTTAGAAAGTGCACACAAAAGGGCTTCTCTAGCTCTACAATCATTCTCATGCTCTTAATCCAAACCAGTCGAAGGAGGATTTTTAGATGTTGGGCTAAATGATATAACACCATTCTTAGTGGTCTCCCAAATCTCCTTTCCAAGACATTTTAGATGAGTCTCCATCTGAATCTTCCATACCTTGTAATTTGTTCCATCAAGCTTAGGAATTTCTCTCCAAAAAACAACAGCAAATGAACTAGATGAACTTGAAATGCTAGATGCCATAACATCTTCCTCAAGTGGTTAAGATTCTGCTGAGAGGACCAAGCTCTATTAAGGTAACTGATGAACAACTAAGAGGGGGGGTGAATCAATTGTTAACAAATTATGTCAATCAAACCACTTAATAACCTTTAATTGGAGCACATAAACATTGAATACCAGAATAAAAGAAATAGATACCGGTAAGCAATAAAACTTAAGAATGAAACAGAGAATTAACACAATGCAACCATACCACATAACACCATGATTTGTATGTGGAAAACCCAGTAAAGGGAAAAACCATGGTGGGAAGCCTACCCACAATCAAATGATACTTCTCTAGGAAGTATGTGATACAATAAGGGGCATGCACATGTAGGAAGGCACATTGCTTTGAGCAACTACTCATTACAAAAGAGTCTCAGTGACTACATAGAGGTTATAACCACCTCAAGATAATTGGACAACAATCCAGAATAATGAACTGCCAGAGATAGCATCTACCATGCCTGATTATAGTCCTGGTTAAGATCAATACCGACAGCCTTTGACCTCTTCCTTAAACCCTATTTGATCACCTATGATTGACCAAATCTCCTTCACATATGATATTGCATTCCATGAACACGACACACTTATTTCATTCCCATACCATACCATACCATGATCTACAATGAGATCTTACATCATTTTATACAAACCTTAAGGCCTAAACCAATTAGGTCAGCCACCTAAAAGATATTACAATAAGATCATTACATACATCCATATTATAATGATATGCCATGTCGGCTTTAGACCAAAACAACAATAACCAATCCATAAAACATCTCGGTAATGTGTAGAGAACACATTAACATGATGTCATTCCATAACCTAGATAGGTACCAAACCTAATCTAGGTCCACCACACCAAAGCGATATCTTCAATCAGTTGAGGCATGATCAAGGATCACCTTCTACATCCTGAATTCCATCTGGAAGCTGCACCAATACCACTTAGAATTCTATCAAGGATTCTCAGTGAAAGCTCCACCAGTTAAACCTTAAACCCATACCGGTAACACAAGATACATTCAAAGGTGGAGAGATAGTGATGTGAAAAAAAAATTCAGAACTTTATAGAGATATTATCCACGGGGGGAGAGTCATTGATATTCAAAGCTATATACAGGAGATTGTTGGTTGTCTTCCACAGGGGGAGACTTGTTTGGCATTTCTTGGTACTTAGATGTTTTTCACATCTAGTGTTGCCATCAATGAAAAAACATCAATGCAAAACAATCAATTCATCCATATTGACAACCAACTCTAATACCGATTGTTACACAACTCAGATAACCATAGGACAACTAAGAGGGAGGGGCTGAATTAGTTGTCACCAGATTATAGGAATTTAATAATTTAAATGCTTATTACCATAACACATAAACTTAATACCAAAATACATAAACCAAATACTAGAATGATTGATAAAGCATTTAAACATAAACATAAATCAAAGAACAGTTACCATCCTTCCATAAAACATGACACCAAGATTTGTATGTGGAAAACCTGGTAAAGGGAAAAACCACAGTGGGAAGCCTACCCACAGTTAGATAATACTTTTTCAGTAAGTATGTGATTACAATATGAGGGGCCTTCACATGTAGGAAGGCCAACAGTCTAGAGCACACTGCTCATCATAAAAAGGAGCCTCACTGACTGCATAAACATCATAGTACAACCCAGAAAGAAGAGTGAACTGTAAGTATAGAATCTCCTATGCCTGAGTATAGTTTTGGTTAAGCTCAATATCAGAGGTCTTAAACTTCTCTTACAAACCCAATTTGATCACCTATGATTGACCAAACATTCTGCATATTATTACAACATTATTCGTACATAGATCATTTCATAACCTTGACTTATCAACCCATGATCTACAAAGAGATCTTACATCATATTTATAACAACCTAGGACCTAAACAATTAGGTTGGCCACCTAAAAGATAATACAATAAATTCATAACATAAACCCATGATCCAATTATCAACCAGGTCGGCTTAGGCCGAAAACAATGTAAACCAATCACTAAATCCTATCGGTAATGCATCAAGAACATCCTCCAGCACATTACGGAAATCGGTCCATAACCTAGATAATATTGGACCCAAAATAGGTCTCTATTAACCAAATCCAACACCACTGATGACCTAGAATATGAACGAGACAACCAACAACATCTTGAAATCCATCTAGAAGCCATACCAACACCACTTATCATGTGCATCAAAATATCTTCAACAAAGCTCTACCGGTAAAACCCTTACCGATGACCAAAAGGATTACTAGAACAAATGATAGCTCCTGAGTCATCAAATACTAAAACAACTGATCATGATACACATCTGAATAGCATGAATGACATATCCAAACCAATTCCACAAACCAAAGCATATCAGATCCTACCGGATCAATATCATAATCAACCACTCTACCAGAACCCAATCGAAAACCAATAAACAACCAAACCAACTGGTGTTGCCATCAATGACAAAACATCAATGCAACTAATAATCAATTCCTCCAAATTTCCAATAGATCAAACCTTGTATAGATCCATGATTGAAAGTGTATTGTATCTCACAACTTCAAGGATTGATATTGTGCAAGTAGTGTGCATGGTAGCTAGATTGCAGGCTGCTCCAAAGCAATCACATGTAAATGTTCTTAGAAGAATATTCAGATACCTATAGGGAACACTTAGTTATGGCTTATGGAATTCAAAGAAAGGATACTTTAATTTACAAGCCTATAATGATGTTGATTGGGCAGGTTGCATAGATGATGGGAAGATGACCAGTGGTGGAGCTTTCTTCCTTGGTGACAAATTGGTTTCATGGCATAGCAAGAAGCAAGATTTTATTTCTCTGTCTATGACTGAAGCAGAGTACATAGTTACTGTTACATGTTTCTCATAGGTTTTTTGGATGAAATAGATGTTAAAGGACATTCAAGTATCATTTTTAGATACTATTTCTATTATGTAAGACAACTCAAGTGCCATTAACATTTCTAAGAACCCTTTCATGCACTCAAGGACAAAGCACATTGCAATTAAATATCATTTTATTAGGAAGAAGGTTGTAGAGAAGGAGGTAAAGTTTTAATTTGTTCCCACAAGAGAGAAGGTTGCTGAAATTTTCACAAAGCCTCTTCCAAAGTACACATTTGAGTATCTAAGATACAAATTGGGTGTTGTTCTATTAGGATTCCCAAACATACTGAGAGGGGGGTGAATCAGTATCTAACAACAACCACAACATGAAAGACACACCATAAAAGTATTTTTAACGAGGAAACCCGATGTGGGAAAAACCTCAGTGGGATTTGTGACCCACAATATTCGCTTACTGGCCAATAAGAGAATATTACTATTACAAAAGGGGCCTGCACATGCAGGAAGGCCAACTGCCTAAAGCTCACTGCTTATATACAAAAGAGAAATCTCACTGACTTACAAAAGTGGATTACAAAAATCCAATGTCATGTACTACTATAAAAGGGCATCTGCTATGCCAGATCTAGTACCGGTTTAAGCTCTGTAACTTCCAAAACCTTATTCCAAACTCTGCCTTAATATTCGCACATAATATCCATCACATATCCTATCTTCAAATGTTCTCTAAGATCTCATACTTATATATGAGCCTTCTTATGGTATGCCTTGTCAGCTTTCAAAAAGATATTACAATTAATTACATTTTGCAATAAATAAAATCATGTCGTCCAGGGTGCTGGTAATCAATCTTTTCGGTATCGATGAACGTATGTCGGTGTAGAGTCTGTCAGTACTGGTGCCTACTAGTATCATATGATTGTAAGGTTGCCATCAATGACAAAACCTTCAATCACCTACAATTTCTCTTTGGAGTGTGCATTTGGCAACAATCTCTCCCTTTGGCATTGATGGCAACACTCATGAGAAAATAAAAAAAATGTCCAAAAAAGAATCTGCCAAAACTGTCAAAACTGTGTTACCAAAATGTATGCTCCCCCTGAGCTGATGATGTCTTTTGCTGACCATTTTTCTCATCTCCACTACTCCCCCTTTGACATAAATGACAAAGGTTGTCATTAAATGTCAATGGAGTGTGATTCCTACCTAGATCCTTGTAATCTATTTATTACAATCTGATAAATTTCTATTAAGGCAACATTCAAATTGTTGTAAAATCTCTCACTGTCTTTTAGTGCTACTTCAGTTCTTTGAATTGTACCAGTGAGAGAGTGCATTTTCTCTTTTGGTGTCTTAAGTCCTGGAACAAGAGCCTCAAAAATCTCTTTTCTCAAAGAGATGAGGATATCTAGTTTAGAACTTAGTCTGCATTTAAGTTCTTTTGCCTTAAACTTTATCCAATCCTTGTCTTTCTCAAGCTTTTCTATTTTCTCTTCAAAAACTGCAATTTCATGTTCAATTACTGATATTGAGTCTGATGAACCTATCAAGTTGTCAGCAATATCATTTATTTCCTTCTGGGCTATGCCAATATCTTTATCTATGTCTTTTGTCAAAATGTTTGTTTTACATGCATCTCTATACAATTTCTTGAAGTCCAAAATTGCTTTACCTAATACCGGTAATAAGGTTTCCATATGTACCTTATTATTCTTTACTATCTCCTCAAAGAATTTTCCCTTCTCCTTATTCATTTTCTCTCTGAAGGTGTCTTCATTTATCTGATCCAATGTTATTAGGTTTCCGGTTATATACTTAGACAATGTATCTAATTGGCTCAAAGAATCTTTATTTTCTATGTTACACTTTGGAGCTATCATCTTCAAAATTGGTAAAGTGTCATCTATAGCCTTATACGCCTATGCATTACACTCTCTTATTTTCTTTATTGAATCTAAGAGTACCTTGGTTACATTGGTTGGCCTGAATTTAGTCATAGATGTACCAGATGACTGTCGAACTATTTTCACAATCTGTAAACCGTCGGTGGTTGTGATAGCTTTGCTTTCCTCTTTTTCTGGAGGATTTGTTTGTGTGCATTTCCACTACCAAAGGCTTGGGCTTGTCAGATGAGGCCGGTGGTACTATCTATGAAGGAGCCTATTTCTCCACCTATTTCTTAGTGTTTTCCTCAGTGTGAACTTGTTTCTCTACTAGTTTCTTAGTGTTCTCTCCTGATGGTGTCTCTATTTGTGTCTCTGAAGATTTCATTGTAGTGTCAACTATCAGTTTTCATTTGATTATCGTTGTGTTGTCTACTACTAGTGACTCAGTAGGTTTTTCAATTTTAGTAGTTGTCGGTGGCTCAGTAGATGTATCAGTATGCACATCTGTAGTCTCTACCTTTCCAGTGGCTAGGGGTTCATTTGATCCTTCTGTTTGTTGTTGTTCCCCAATTCCAATGTTTTCAATTCCAATATTTCCTACTGGTGGCTCAGTTGCCACATCTCTTTTGTCAGTTGTTTCCTTATCCACCACAATAGTTATTTCCTGTGTGTCAATGTTCATTGTGTATAACACCTCAAAATCAAGATTTGTATCCTCATGTGGTGTTTCCATACTCTTTGTTGTCGGTTGTGTGTCAGTAGTTTGTACCGGTGGAGTATCAGAGGTTGGTGGGGGTAAATTATCTGTTATCTTTAGGCTTGGAGGTCCACCTACTTTACCTTTCCCCTTATCCTTTTCCTTTTGGTAGACTCTAATAGTCTTTGGCCTTTTTAGCTCTTCTTATTGTGTGGGGGAAAAAGCGAGACTAGGTTAACATGCCCTAATCCTACCTTTTGACACACATTACGGAATACGAAAGAGCCTAGAGATATCGCACAATTGGCTACTTCTTTTTGTGAAAGAGAGAGCCACAGGATATCTATTAGGATTTCTATTCCTTTGTTGCAATTGAAAGATGAAATGATGCAAGTTCAATCCCTAACCCCAAAGTGCAAATATGAACTAATAACAAGATTGCAGAATTGAACTTAAACAATGGAAAGCTGTAAACACAAGGATAAGACAAGAATGAAAATGCGTACCCGGAGTTAAAATCTGACTGAAAATGTTTGGGACGGGGGCACGGGCGCCACTGTCCTGATTCTGCCCCTGAAACTGCTCCGAAAACTGCTGTTTTTGCACTTTGGAAAAAGCTGTCAAAAATGCTGAAAATGCTGTCGGACCAGGGCGCCCAGCGCCCCTGTCCCAGGGACAAGGGTGCCCAGAAGGGACCAGGGTACCCAGAAGGGACCAGGGCGCCCAACGCCCCTGTCCTGGCAGGACCAGGGTGCCCCACGCCCTTGTCCTGGTCTTTTGCTTTGAAATTTGGTGGAAAGGTCTGTCTTAGTCTTCTCTCTCCGGATCTGTATCCCGCGGCGTCGTCCGAATCTCAAAACCTGCAATAATATCTGAAAAGGGGGAAGGGCAGCTATATAGGGTTTTTCCTTAGTCAAACCCCCGCTTCGGTGATTTCCACCTCCATGAATAGCCAAGTTGTTTTGTAAAATGTATTGTGTGTGCAGACCTAGTGTGTGTGCAAGGTCCAAAATGCAAGAAAGCAAACTAGAGCAACCTAGAAAGTAAACCCTAATTGCTTGTAAATGATAATGCAAATGCTCTAAATCAAGATGCAAAGTGATCTAAAGCATGAATAAATGATGTATTGAAGCTTATGTAAAGACATGAAAACAACATGAAATCATACCCAACCCTCAAGGGAGGAGTACAAGCCAATCTTTAGTCGGTAATCTCCTATTGTTCTTCAATGTCTTCCAAGCCCTAAATGGATGAATGAAATTGATAAATGCTTGATAGAAGGATGTTGAATGTTATTGAAGTCTTCAAAGATCTACTCTTTCGCTGCATATGAGGTTCCTCAAAACAAAATTCGGATCCTTTCCAATGAGGAAAGAGAGCTTTTATGTATGAAACCCTAGGTTGTAAATTCGTATTTTGGCCGACCTAGAGATTGAATGTCCCGCCAATTTCTTGGGGTTAAGCTTTATTTTATGATTGGATCGTGCTCCCAAAATTTTGGGAAAAATGTCCGGGACCATGTTGCACGGGCGCCATGGTCCCGACAACTTTTCACCAAATTTTCAGGGCCGTCAGATATGATGATTTTAGAGAGAATCCCGAAGTTACAGGTGATTTCGAGATGTTTTGACCCCCGAAATCAAGCCCCCAAGTTCAAAATAGGACCTAATTAGGGTTTTTGATTAAATGATGTATTGCAAGAATAAAATGAAAGGGGCACACTTTAATGAAAGGGCCCAACTTTATGATATGGGAGATGATAAAATAGGACCTTAGACCTAATTAATTTAATTAATTAAGTGCTAAAGGGGAAATGCAATGAAAAATGCAAAATGCGCCAAGGCGGGTGCTAAACTAGGTGTGAAATTGTACCACCCTAGCAAGTGCGTACAATTTACGATGCTACATTTAGCCCCCACTTTAGCGGTGATATGAACACTACGTGCATATGCAAGCTAAAGTACAGAAAAGTAAACATTATTTGAAAAAGGATATATCCATAAGTCTGTCGAACGAAGCCCCCAGCGGTATCTGCAGTACACAGTTAGGAACCGCACCCTACAAAACACACGTTAGATCACAAAATCACCTAATTCTTACTAAGGAAGGTGATGAAAATTTGAGGGTAGCTATATGCCCCCCCCTGTTTCGGCTTGCTAATTTTAGTGAGTTGAAACAGGGTATCATGTTTACCACTTCGAATTGTTAAAGAATATTGATGACAAATGCTCACAAGAAGATTTGATATGAGATCAAAAACTAATGGAAAATCATTTGGTAAGAAAGAGGACTAAATCTCAATTTCCACACAACAAAGAGTGTGAGGATTTGAGAGTTCTCTAACACAAGATGAAGGATGTACATGGAAACAAAATGCAAAGAGAAGAAAAATAAAGGAAAAAAAGGCATGAATACACACATTGGTGATCCATGAGTTAGACAAATATAACATCTTCTAGAATAAGACAAAGAAGAGAATAAGAATGCAATACTTCCTTCTTTTGCGAGGTGAAAGTGATTCTTAATGAAGGATGACGCTCTTTTTAACCCAATTAGGAGAGTGAATTCATTATGGATGTATTTTACCAAGTGCAAAAGAGGTTGTAGTCAAGGACTTACACCTCTTGTAAGAGAGAATCCTTGAACAAACAACAACAAATGCATACAAGGAATAACATCAAGCAATAAAGTTCACACCATACACGAAATAGGAAAAAGTGGATCCTTAGATAAAAATAAGGAAAGATCATTGCCTCCCAAGGATAAGGTCAATGAGAAGGACTTATGCAATCTTCCAGGGAGAGATTTAGACATAAGCAAAAGAAGAGATGTATGAAATCACTCTTGTCCCCATAGGAACAAGAAAATTAGGCTATTATGTTGATTGCACTTGACATTGTACCATCATGAATGACAATGAGCCCCCAGTAAATGAGCTACCAATGTCACATAATGATGAGCAACATAATAGCCATTAATGTTATTTAAAGACATGATAGATTGAATGAGGTATTTGAATATGACATGCTAAATGCTCAACTATAAGTGAGATCAAAAACATGTATAAAATTGAAGAAGAAAAGTCACAAGAACTCTTAGAAGAGGGATGAGTGTAATTTATTAGAGCCTTATCCCTGGAGGAAAGGACTTTATGATGAATAGGAGATAAAGATTCATAAGTGGATTTAGAAATTTGAGGGGATTCATAAAGAGATTTGTTCATTGCCAAGATTTCCTTATGAGGGGAATGAGAGTTGATAGAAGTAGAAGATGATTTAGTTGAAGTGAGATCATCATCACTACTAAATATAGAATTCACATTGAGAGATGGTCTTTTAGATGCTTTAGTGCGTTTGCAGGGATTATAGCCAAGTCCAAAGGCATAATTGTGAAAATTAGTCTCTAGAGGAACTTTTATCCCTTGTTCATGAGCGCCACAACCATTTCCATGATACCCATGCTTAGCAAAAATGCAAAAACCACGACCATAACGATCAGCCATTTCAAGAAGAGAAGGTGGTTTTTCATAAGACAAAGAATCAAACTCTTCATAATTAGAGGTGTGAGGAGAAGAAGTTTGAGAAGCGGCCACAAAATTATTGCTCATAGATTCAGGTAAGACTGATTGATCTCTAGTTTCTTCCTTCTTTTTACCTTTAAGATCTCTAGGAGGAACCCTATATTCACCTACAAAGGTGGGATTAAAATCAAGAGATCCCCAATCGTCTTCCGTGAGAACCTTCTCAGGATCAAAAGCCTTTTCATGTGTAGACTCAAGTCCAGAAGGATCTTCTTCAGGAGCTTTAGGCTCATCCAAAGAATTTTGATTATTAGAGGGTGATGATTTATCCATAGGTATCTTGTTCAAAGAGTCATTACTAGAAGAGGAAGGCTTAGAAGAACTCCCTTTGGAAGTAGATGTTTGCAAACAAGCCTGAAGTTTAGTATCACCTATCAAGGTATATGTCTTATTGTTATAAATGAATTTAACTTGTCTATGCAATGTAGAGGGGACAGCTTGCATACTGTGAATCCAGGGTCTCCCTAATAACAAGTTGTATGTTAGATTTCCAGACATAACATGGATAGGAGTAGGCAAAGTAACAGGTCCCACTGTGACGGGTAAGGTGATAATACCTAATGAAGACTTAGCCACATTATCAAAGCCTCGAATGGGATGAGAGTCAGGCTCAATAAGGGATGTATCCACATTCATCTTATGCAATAGATTAATGCTACACACATTAAGGCCAGAGCCATTATCTACCAGTGTTCATCTTATAGCAGTGTCATTTATGATAACCACAATCATCAAGGGATCATATTGTTGTTGAATTTCACTAGTAGGCAACTCATCTTGGGTAAACACAATTTGAGCTTTAGGATTCATCACAGAGTTAACCAAAGACACTATATTACTAGATGTATTAGGTGGAGGAACATTCAAATATTTCAAGGCATCTTGTAACATTCCATGATGAGCAGAAGAAGTTTGGATCAAATCCCAAAGGGATATCTTAGCAGGGGTAGCTTTAAGTTGTTCTATGAGATCATAGTCCTTACTAAGCATTTGTGAAATACGAGGCGCTTGAGGAAGAATAGGTTGGGAAGGAGGAAGTGAAGTGGGGATAACTGGAGGAGGACTAGGTTGCCTATTGTTTCTTGTGTTATAGGTATGAGCAACCGCATGATAACTCTCTCTAGTTAGTTGCTTAGCATACTCATAAGGGCTCTTAGAAGAATAACCTCCTTGCACAGTAATAATGGGTTTCTTAGGAGTGCAAAAAGAATCATTAGCATAACCACCTTGAACCACTAAGATAGGCTTATTTAATGGTTGAGAATTTTGAGAAGGACAAGCACCTTGGACAGTGAAGAGAGGTTTGTTAGGTGTCTCATTCACATGTATCAAATTGATTGAGGATGGTTTAGAGGAATGAACAAAAGTGTTGGAAGAATTATTGATAGTCTTCTCTTGCACTAAAATCTTATCACGGATTAAATCAATTTTAGGAGAGAGACAAGGGGTAAGCATTGATGTTCTAGTAGGAAGAGGAAAGGTCATATCATCCTCTATCATCACAGGATCTACATGGGGAATAAACTCTCTAGGAGAAGGATCAACACTACTCTCTAAAGTCTCACTTTTGAAAGAAATGTTAACCATCTTGCTTTGAACTAGGGTTTCCTTATGAGTAGAACCAAGTTGAAGAAAAGGAGAATAATTGAGATTCAAGGAAGGTGAGAAATTATCAAGGGAGAGAGAATAATATACACCTTCTTCTAATGGTTCATCCCAAATAGTGAAGTGGTTGAAAGGAATGTTTGAAGTATTGTCAATTTCGGGAGAGGAGATAACATTGCTTATTAATTCCTCATCCTTAGAAGGGAGAGCATCAATAGATGTGTTAAACTCATCCTCTTTCCTCAAAATATGTTCAATATGATCTTTAGGGGAGAGAGAATTAAGGAAATTGCTTATTATTTCATCTTCTTTCTCTAAGGGATGCTTATGGGTAAGACAAACTTTAGGAGAAGGGTAAGCATTTATCATTAATTCATCATCTCTAGTGGGAATTTTGTTGGAAAAGGAAAGGCCATCACTAGGAAATGTAGGGATAATGTCATCTTCTTGCACACAAGGATCCTCATGAAGGGAGCATTTTTTAGGAGACACAAAGGCATCAAGGGCATCATCCCACAAAGCATGATCATATCTATTAAAAGGTTTATCTTTTGATTCAAAAGGAGATATTTCCTCATAGAGGGGATTTTTGAACACAACCATGTTACTAGATTCAGTGGAAGAGTTGATAGGAATGTACTCTTGAGAGGAACCATTTGACTTATCTTTCTCATCACATCTAAATGGCATAGTAACAAGGTTTATGAGTTTTTGGTAAAATGAGGGTTTGGTATATTTAGGTTTCAAAAATTCATCTAAAGCTTCATCTAACTCATAATCATCACAAATATGATCATCTTGCAAATAAAAATCTAACATTTTGAAATTGCATAAAATTTAAACACACAATGCAAAGAAACACACTTTTTTTTTTCTTCTTTTTAATGAAAATGAAATGAAAACACACTAAATCTAGATCTAGATCTAACAAATGCAATGCAAGAGGAAGCAATGATATATTCACGTCGGGTTCACCAAAATGTGTGGGGGAAAAAGTGAGACTAGGTTAACATGCCCTAATCCTACCTTTTGACACACATTACGGAATACGAAAGAGCCTAGAGATATCGCACAATTGGCTACTTCTTTTTGTGAAAGAGAGAGCCATGAGATATCTATTAGGATTTCTATTCCTTTGTTGCAATTGAAAGATGAAATGATGCAAGTTCAATCCCTAACCCCAAAGTGCAAATATGAACTAATAACAAGATTGCAGAATTGAACTTAAACAATGGAAAGCTGTAAACACAAGGATAAGACAAGAATGAAAATGCGTACCCGGAGTTAAAATCTGACTGAAAATGTTCGGGACGGGGGCGCGGGCGCCACTGTCCTGATTCTGCCCCTGAAACTGCTCCGAAAACTGCTGTTTTTGCACTTTGGAAAAAGCTGTCAAAAATGCTGAAAATGTTGTCGGACCAGGGCGCCCAGAAGGGACCAGGGCGCCCAGCGCCCCTATCCTGGCAGGACCAGGGTGCCCCATGCCCCTGTCCTAGTCTTTTGCACTGAAATTTGGTGGAAAGGTCTGTCTCAGTCTTCTCTCTCCGGATCTGTATCCCGCGGCGTCGTCCGAATCCCAAAACCTACAATAATATCTGAAAAGGGGGAAGGGCAGCTATATAGGGTTTTGCCTTAGTCAAACCCCCGCTTTGGTGATTTCCACCTCCATGAATAGCCAAGTTGTTTTGTAAAATGTATTGTGTGTGCAGACCTAGTGTGTGTGCAAGGTCCAAAATGCAAGAAAGCAAACTAGAGCAACCTAGAAAGTAAACCCTAATTGCTTGTAAATGATAATGCAAATGCTCTAAATCAAGATGCAAAGTGATCTAAAGCATGAATAAATGATGTATTGAAGCTTATGTAAAGACATGAAAACAACATGAAAGTGATCTAAACCTATTTCTTTTGTCTTGTCCTTCTGGGTGTAGGTGAGGTTATCGGTGAGGGTTTTCTTTTTCTAACTACCCTTTTGAACTCAGTAGGTATCTCAATGTCTGAGGAAGTAGCAATCGGTGAGAGATGTGTCTCCAATTGAAGTCCTTCCAATTCACTCTCCTTAATA